>NC_134235.1:84123504-84426534 GCF_965152275.1 Natator depressus
GTAGATGAGTGCTGTGTCCTCTCCATTTGTTGATCCAGGGGACACATCTAGGCTATTATGAATGTGAAAAGTCTAACCTTTAGAAGAGCAAGTATTGTATGCACCAACTCACCAGCCAGATTAAAGAGAGGAATTTAAGGGAGTGGACAAAGAAGCAGGATAACTCCGCTTGACCAACTACCCAAAATAGCCAACTTGCTGCACTAATAGCTAATAAGTACAGTGAATGAGGAAAAAGGAGGAAATAAAAATGTCAGGATTCCAGCAGATGAATTTTTGTGGGTTCTAGGTGTACTATATGGTCCTTACGAAACTACACCCAAAAATCTAAAAAAAAAAAAAAAAAAAAAATTTGTTCCCACACTTATAACTTTTTCTACAAATTTCAGTTTTGTTAGACATAATTTACCTCATTGATACTAATGTGTACAAAGGACAAGTATGCAGAGGTTGTACTAAAACATCAAATAGAGATTTCCTCATTTTGTTTATAAAGGGCTCAGTCATTTTCTGAAATTAAAACATGTTAGTGCTAATAACAAAATTATTTTTATACTCTAAGAATACATATCTTTGAAGTATTTTAAAATACCTAACCAAGCACTGCTATATGCTCCTATGCAGTGTTCAATCCCTCTAAAAATATTTTATCTGAAAAGATAATGATCAGTCTAAACATGTTTCAACATTTAATTTTTGTTCAATTTAATTTCTTAAGTTACTTTTTGGATAAAGTTTTCTGCTTTTGTTTTTAACTACAAGCTATAGTTTCAAGTTGCTGCTCTGCTTCAGCTGCCATGGCTGCTGCCTGTAATTGTTCTGTTTCACTCTGGATGGCATTGGCTGTAGTAATTTGTTTCCTTTCACTGTGCATATTGTTCTCATGCCTTTTTAGATCAGATGCTTTAGCAAATGCTTTAGTGCAAGAGCTGCAGACAAAAGGTTTTTCCCCTCGGTGTCGTCTTTCATGATCTTTTAGATGGGACTTGTGCTTGAAAGCTTTATCACACATATGGCATGCAAATGGCCTTTCATTACTATGGACTCTTTCATGCTTTTTCAGATCTGGAGCTCGAATAAAAGACTTTCCGCAAACCTCACAGCTATAAGGCTTGTAACCTGTATGGATTTTCAGGTGCTCTTTCAAGTGAGCCTGTGTGGTAAACCCTTTAGTGCACATTTCACAAACAAATGGTCTATCAGCAGTATGAAGCTTTTCATGTTTTCTCAATCGTGCTTCATCAGTAAATGTCTTACCACACGCTTGACATGCAATCTGTTCCCTGTGACCATAAAGCAAATATTCAAACTTCATGTCAGCAGCTGCTGTTGTCCATCCTGGTGTCTGTTCATCTTTCACTTCACTTATGCCATCATTAAATGTTAGAGCTTGAGGGGTTTGAGATCCTAAGTCTTTTGATTCAGTTGTTTCCATGGGCTCCACTTCTTGACCATAGCAGTTTACTTTTCGAACCTCCTCACTCCCCAACTCTTTCAGAATTGCTTCTTGAACTCTTAGTGTATTAGTAGGGGATTTCCCATCTTCCTGACTTGGAGGAGTTCCTTCTACTGTCACATCTGATGGGCTATCATCATGATCTCCAATTTCCTCAACCTCATCATCTTGGTTATCATTAGATTCTCCAATAGATCGATTTATTTTCAGACAATACTTACTCTTGGATTGGGCATTTTCTTCGGGACTAGATACATCACGTTTCTGAGAACAGAGTTTATCCAAAAACCTAATCCCAAGAATCTGACCTGATGACATCATCAAATTTACATCTTCCTTCTTAACTGAAATCTTTGCAGTATACATATAATTTAGAACCTCTTCAAATATATCAGAACGAAGGAAATCTATCTCTATTACTGATGAGCTATCAACCTCCAATTTCTTGAAAAGCTTTTTGAAGTAGGTACTGCATGCAGCAAGCACACACCGGTGCGCTCTGAATTTCACATCTTCTACCACAATAGCTATGTCACAGAATTCTCCTTCCAGACGTTGTTCATTTAATGTTTTCAGAAACACAGTTTTGTGATCATCATCATTATATTTAATGCTTTCAGACATACTGATGAAAAACTCCTGGGGGGAGAGAGAGAGAGAGAGAGTCTTGACTTTTTACAAGTTACTCTAAAACACTAACTCATAAGACATGATTCTAAGTGTCATCTACAAAATCAAAAATAAGAATTATCAAATGAAAACTTTAGCTTAATTTGATCAGAACATGTACTCCAGACTGTAAAAAAGATTAATGTTAAGTCTCATTTAAAACTATTACATATGCAAAGGTTTTTCACCTAGTACCATGTACATACTTTGAAGAAAAAAATGCTATTTTTTTTCAATGACCAATTTTATTTTGAAGGAAATATAAATTTACTCACATATTTACATTAAATCTGCTTTTGTAATTCTAACTAGCATATTAAAATTTGCATTTCAATTTGACTTACTCAGAAACTTTGTGAAGTAAATTCCTGAAACTGCTGCAACACTAGTATTTCTTATAACAAAAAGAAATGTCAATAAGTATTTACACATTTAAAACATGTAAGCTCTAGAAATGTACATAAAATAACCATTTACCATTGTAACCAAAACTAAATACAAAATATAAAAGGTTAAGCCGTACCATGAACAATGCAGGAAATTTTCTTAATAATCGATCACTAAACTTTTGTCAGAAGACTAATCCTTATTATGCGCACTTTGAAACTGAAAGAAAGAACATTGGGGAAGGTAAGAACAGAGAATTATACACTGTCGTAATCTGTTTCTCAAATTAAATAACATTTTCAGCAATACTAAAAGTTATTCAGGAAATTAAGAGTCTATTCTCACATTTTCAAGCAGTTAAAAACTATACAACATGTTTTGTTAAAGTAAAATGCAAATGAAATGAAGTTTTGACTGATTTTATAGCAAACAGTATTTGATCTACGAATTGTATAGGTGATTAGGAAATAGCTATACAAGTACACCACAGCTGCAGAATTGTGTGCTAAAGGCACAATGGAATCCACAGCCCCAAATTAGGGGCCTAGGCTCCCCATACAATTCAAAGATTCCAAAGCCAGATGGAATCATTGTGATCATCTAGTCTGACCTCAAGTATAACACAGGCCATAAAATGTCCCCCAAATAATTCCTAGAGTGTAGCTTTTAGGAAAACATCTAATCTTGATTTAAAAATTACCAGTGATGGAGAATCCACGACAACCCTTGCTACATTGTTCTTATGGTTAATTACCCTCACTGTCAAAAATTTACACGTTATTTCCAGTCTTAATTTGTCTAGCTTCAACTTCCAGCCATTGGATTGTGTTGTACCCTTTTCTGATAGATTGAATAGATTTATTATATATTTGTCCACAATGTAGGTTCTTACATACAATAGCATTGAAACAATTTTTATAGTGCGGGTGCTGAAAGCCACTGAACAAAACTTTAAACCCTGTATATGATGGAAACCACTTCAAGCCAGGGAGTGCCGGCACCCACCCCAGCACCTCTGGTTTACAGATCGTAATCAAGTCACCCCTTAACCTTCTCTTTGTTAAATTGAATAGATTAAGCTCCTATCACTAGAAAGTACGTTTTCTAATCCTTTAATAATTAGAATCATAGAATATCAGGGTTGGAAGGGACCTCAGGAGGTCATTTAGTCCAACCCCCTGCTCAAAGCAGGACCATTCCCCAATTAAATTATCCCAGCCAGGGCTTTGTCAAGCCTGACCTTAAAAACTTCTAAGAAAGGAGATTCTACCACCTCCCTAGGTAATGCATTCCAGTGTTTCACCACCCTCCCAGTGAAAATTTTTTTCCTAATATCCAACCTAAACCTCCCCCACTGCAACTTGAGACCATTACTCCTTGTCCTGTCCTCTTCTACCACTGAGAATAGTCTAGAACCATCCTCTCTGGAACCACCTCTCAGGTAGTTGAAAGCAGCTATCAAACCCCCCTCATTCTTCTCTTCTGCAGACTAAACAATCCCAGTTCCCTCAGCCTCTCCTCATAAGTCATGTGTTCCAGACCCCTAATCATTTTTGTTGCCCTTCAATGGACTCTCCAATTTCTCCACATCCTTCTTGTAGTGTGGGGCCCAAAACTGGACACAGTACTCCAGATGAGGCCTCACCAATTTCGAATAGAGGGGGACGATCACGTCCCTCGATCTGCTCGCTATGCCCCTACTTATACATCCCAAAATGCCATTGGCCTTCTTGGCAACAAGGGCACACTGCTGACTCATATCCAGCTTCGTCCACTGTCACCCCTAGGTCCTTTTCCGCAGAACTGCTGCCTAGCCATTCGGTCCCTAGTCTGTAGCGGTGCATTGGGTTCTTCCGTCCTAAGTGCAGAACCCTGCACTTATCCTTATTGAACCTCATCAGATTTCTTTTGGCCCAATCCTCCAATTTGTCTAGGTCCCTCTGTATCCTATCCCTGCCCTCCAGCGTATCTACCACTCCTCCTAGTTTAGTATCATCTGCAAATTTGCTGAGAGTGCAATCCACACCATCCTCCAGATCATTTATGAAGATATTGAACAAAACCGGCCCCAGGACTGACCCCTGGGGCACTCCACTTGACACCGGCTGCCAACTAGACATGGAGCCATTGATCACTACCCGTTGAGCCCGACAATCTAGCCAACTTTCTACCCACCTTATAGTGCATTCATCCAGCCCATACGTCTTTAACTTGCTGACAAGAATACTGTGGGAGACCGTGTCAAAAGCTTTGCTAAAGTCAAGAAACAATACATCCACTGCTTTCCCTTCATCCACAGAACCAGTAATCTCATCATAGAAGGCGATTAGATTAGTCAGGCATGACCTTCCCTTGGTGAATCCATGCTGACTGTTCCTGATCACTTTCCTCTCATGTAAGTGCTTCAGGATTGATTCCTTGAGGACCTGCTCCATGATTTTTCCGGGGACTGAGATGAGGCTGACTGGCCTGTAGTTCCCAAGATCCTCCTTCTTCCCTTTTTTAAAGATTGGCACTACATTAGCCTTTTTCCAGTCATCCGGGACTTCCCCCGTTCGCCACGAGTTTTCAAAGATAATGGCCAATGGCTCTGCAATCACAGCCGTCAATTCCTTTAGCACTCTCGGATGCAACGCGTCCGGCCCCATGGACTTGTGCACGTCCAGCTTTTCTAAATAGCCCCTAACCACCTCTTTCTCCACAGAGGGCTGGCCATCTACTCCCCATGCTGTGATGCCCAGTGCAGCAGTCTGGGAGCTGACCTTGTTAGTGAAGACAAAGGCAAAAAAAGCATTGAGTACATTAGCTTTTTCCACATCCTCTGTCACTAGGTTGCCTCCCTCATTCAGTAAGGGGCCCACACTTTCCTTGGCTTTCTTCTTGTTGCCAACATACCTGAAGAAACCCTTCTTGTTACTCTTAACATCTCTTGCTAGCTGCAGCTCCAGGTGTGATTTGGCCCTCCTGATTTCATTCCTACATGCCCGAGCAATATTTTTATACTCTTCCCTGGTCATATGTCCAACCTGCCACTTCTTGTAAGCTTCTTTTTTATGTTTAAGATCCGCTAGGATTTCACCGTTAAGCCAAGCTGGTCGCCTGCCATATTTACTATTCTTTTGACACATCGGGATGGTTTGTCCCTGTAACCTCAACAGGGATTCCTTGAAATACAGCCAGCTCTCCTGGACTCCTTTCCCCTTCATGTTAGTCCCCCAGGGGATCCTACCCATCCGTTCCCTGATGGAGTCAGAGTCTGCTTTCCTGAAGTCCAGGGTCCGTATCCTGCTGCTTACCTTTCTTCCCTGTGTCAGGATCCTGAACTCAACCAACTCATGGTCACTGCCTCCCAGATTCCCATCCACTTTTGCTTCCCCTACTAATTCTTCCCGGTTTGTGAGCAGCAGGTCAAGAAAAGCTCCCCCCCAGTTGGCTCCTCTAGCACTTGCACCAGGAAATTGTCCCCTACATTTTCCAAAAACTTCCTGGATTGTCTATGCACTGCTGTATTGCTCTTCCAGCAGATATCAGGAAAATTAAAGTCACCCATGAGAACCAGGGCATGCGATCTAGTAGCTTCTGCGAGTTGCCGGAAGAAAGCCTCATCCACCTCATCCCCCTGGTCCGGTGGTCTATAGCAGACTCCCACCACTACATCACTCTTGTTGCTCACACGTCTAAACTTAATCCAGAGACACTCAGGTTTTTCTGCAGTTTCATACCGGAGCTCTGAGCAGTCATACTGCTCCCTTACATACAGTGCTACTCCCCCACCTTTTCTGTCCTGCCTGTCCTTCCTGAACAGTTTATAACCATCCATGACAGTACTCCAGTCATGTGAGTTATCCCACCAATTCTCGTGGCTCTTCTGTGAACCCTTTCCAATTTATCAACATCCTTCTTGAATTGTGGACACCAGCAGCAGTCTCACCAGTGTCAAATACAGAGGTAAAATAACCTATCTCTGCCTACTCAGGGTTCCCGTTTATACATCCAAGGATCGCAATAGCCCTCCTTTTGGCCACAGCATCACACTGGGAGCTCATGTTCATCTCATTATCCACCATGATCCCCAAATCTTTTTCAGAGTCACTGCTTCCCAGGATAAAGTCCCCCATCCTGAAAGTATGACCTACATTCGTTGTTTCTAAATGTATGCATTTACATTTAACCATATGAAAAAAGAAAAACACACCATACTGTTTGCCTGAGGATTCATGAGGAGAGTTAGGTGCCAAACCTCTGGACTAAAATTATAATGGGGACAACGGCACCACCTCCACCTCCTCTAGCTGTTTTGTGTGGCGTTTTGCATGCTTTGACAACATCTACTCCTACTGGATTGGGACCTGCAGGTTTAGGCATGAGATGGTCTCCGGAGAGCCTAGACTGAGGCATGCTCACTGGCAGAAACTTAGGCACCCTTGAACAATATATATTTAGATGCCTAGGGAGTTTAGGCACGTACAGAGAGTTAGGTGGCAGCTAAGTGGCATTTCTGAGGCTCTCAGTGGCACCTCAATGTTGGCCTCAGGCGCCTAAGTCCTTTTATGGATCAGAATTCCCCCCCACTTAATGACATTCTAAAATAATCAGGTATGAGAGGTGTACAGAACAGTTTCAATTTATAAAAGAAAACAAAAACAACTTTAAAAACTATGGGACTAGGGACTTTTTTTACAAATAATAAAGAGTGGTTGTTAATGGTCAATAGCATGTCCTTTTGCTTTTTTGTATAAACAAAACATTGATTTAAAATTTAAGAGTTTTCCTGTTGTCCCATTGATAAGCATCTTTTCAACCCAACAGATTGTTATGGGGAAACTGAAATAGTGTATACATAACACATTATCAAATCTCCTACCTAGTACCTACCCAGGAACAAACACTGAGGGGGCTTTTCAATCTAGCTGAGAAAGGTATCACCTGAGCCAGTGGCGGGAAGTTGAAGCAACAGAAATTCACACTCTAAGAATTATTTTGGGGGAAGTTCTCTAGCCTGTATTATACTGGAGATCAATTGGAAAATTTTGGCCTTGGAAAATTTAATCTGTATAAATGCACAGGTGTATACAAACTGAAAATACAAAATTTGCTAGCTTGTTTCAATTCTTGTAATCTTACAGCATGCACTGTGCTGCCTACTATAGAGCTAGTGTGCAGTGTAAGGCAACTGTGTAAAATTCCACTGAAAGAAGGGTCCCTTTTTTTTCAACAGGCAAGTAAAATTATGTTTTGTTTCCCCCTTTTTAAACAGTTCCCACACAGCACCCAGCGCTAAGGCGTCCCGACGGCCACCGAGCCTAACGTAAAACAACAACAAAGCTGCAGGAAGCCACGTGGTGTTTTTTGCTCCTCAAATCACCTGGGTTTCGGCAGCGGCGCGCACCTAATTGCGGCGAACACGCGAGTAAGGGGCCGAGCCAGGCGTGCGCCCATGGGCCTGGGTGTCCCTGGCCCAGTGCGTGCACCCGGAGCCAGCTGTGCGAGCGTCCCCGGGGCCGCGGCACGAGTCCAAGCGCGCGGTCCATGGCGGTGCGCGGCGCCAGGCGGGCGCTGCCGGTCTCTGCTCCTCGCTGCGGGCTGTTCGGGGCCGGAGCCCGGCTCCTTCTCCAGAGCGAGCCTCGCAGCGCCAGCCCGGGCCCGTCCGCGCCGCCTCTCGGGGCGGCGCCGGGGATAGGCGGAGGCGGGATCCCTCCGCACGGTGCCCGCGCAGCGCCCGCCCGCAGAGCGGCGGCGGCTGCCTCGCGGGGCCGGGCCGGGGCGCGCAGGCGGCGGCCCCGCTCCCCTTTGTTGCAGTGGGGGCTCGGGGCTGGCGCGCGGCGGCGGCGCCTCCTCGCGCGCGTCAGGAAGGACGGAGGGGGAGGCAGCGACGCGCGGCGGCTGCTGCGGCGGGCGCGTCTGTGGTGGCTCCGTATCCCCGGCGCGAGCCGGCCGGGCTGACGGGCAGCAGTCTCAGCGGCGAGAGCGCGCGCAGCGGCCCCACCGTGTGTGTGCGTGGGGGGGGAGCCGCGCTTACCTGCTGCTGCCGCCGCCGCGCTCAGTGCCGCAGTTCGCGGGGACGCTGGTGCTGGTGGGAACGGGGGGTTGGGGTGGGGGGGGGGTCTGCGCGCGTCTCTCTGGTCGTCGCCGCCGTCTCCTGCACGAGCACCCAGTGCGCGCGCGCGCCGGGGGTACGTGCATGCGCGGTGCGGGCGGGGCGCGCCTGCCGAGTGGGGGCAGGGGGACTCGCTCATTCTCGCGGGCGGGTCCCCCTTCCCCCGCGGGCCGCGCTGCAGGAGGCGAGGGGGGGCGCTCGCGCGCCGGGAGGCTCGCGCGGCCGCGAGGCGGTGACGTCATCCCTATGCGGGCGCCAAAAGAAGGAGCCGATTTCTCGGGAACCCGCCCAGCCGCCCTTGCGTGCGCGAGCTTAGCGCCAGTCCGCCTCGCGCAGCCGGCCCCCAGGGCGGCAGCGACCCGGGCGGGGCGCCCTGGTCCAGGCCAGCCGGGGAGGGACCCCCGGCGCCCTGCTCTAGCCGCTGGGGATGCGGGGCGACGGTTGCCGCGGGACCGCCCCGCGCCCCTCTCCGCAGCGCCGGGCTGAGGCGATGCCACTCGCCGCGGGCCCGGCTGGCGGAGGAGGTTGAGCATCGTGCGCGACCGCCGGCGGGGGCAGTTGTCGCGGGGCCCCCAGCGCCTGTGACAGCGGTGTGCGGGGGAGCGGCGGGCCCAGATTCCTCCGGCCGGGCCTGACGGCAGCGGGGGAGCCGCCCCGGGGCGGGGGGGGGAAGGACACCTGCGGAGCCCTAACAGAACTCGCAGCGGAGGCTGATCACCAGCAAAGCGCCCCTTTGCCGTGCGGCGGCGGCGGCGTCAACAAGGGCAAAGCCGGACCAGCGCCCGCCTGCCACCTGCCTGGCATAGAAGAGGCGCATGAGCAGTGGCCATGTGGATATATTTGTCTCAGTACAACAGCTGCCCTATCACCCATCTCAGCCGCAGCGGAGCAAGGGGCCTGGCTAAGGAATCACATCACCCCTGAGAACATCACTTCTAGTCGCTTCACACATGTGGGGCGCTGGAACAACTTGTATAGAGGGGGGTGCTGAGAGCCACTGAGCCAAACTGTAAACCCCTGTATATGATGGAAACCACTTCAAGCCAGCACGCCTAGTGCCAGCACCTCTGCTAGGGTTTCAATTTGTGCAAGAATAATATATCCACTAACCAGTAGGGGAAAACAGTATTTCTTGATCAGTCTTGTGTTCTATTCTATTTCCAAATGAAAAATGATTTCTTAAACTGCCAGCCAGATGGCAAGGTGTTCAGTGAAATAATTTGCAGGTAAATATAAATTTAAAATGTTACAAAATAATGTCTAAAGCTTTTAGAATAGCACAAAATGCAGAAGTTTATTTGGAAAAGATTAATGCAGAAGCTTGATGGCTACATATCTACTGACTCAGGAACCGTTTTTGACAAAGAACGCCAGAGAATATTGCAATAAAAACTTACTAGAAAAATCAGCTCAAAACTGTGGGAGAAATAAAGTGACTTAATTCACAACCTTCATAATTGCTGGCCCTTATCCTGGTGTCTCACTTCTCCATGATATTTTTGTGTAATGATATATATATATTTCTGTTCATTTTCTTTCTACTGGAGCCACATATTTTAACGGTTAAAGGCAAGCTCTGTATCACTTGTCTGTCAGTTGCAGATACAATAGAAATAACTCCTTATTGTGCCACTGGATATTGAAGGTTGCCAACCTTAAGATTTGACAGTAATATGGGTAGGTTATAGCCAAGAAGTAGTACTTTGATTACACTAAAATAATACTGTTATGAGCTGATTTTCTGGAAAACACAAATTCTGAGTTTTCTCATGCATGAAGGGAGCATCTCATAAACATCTACAAAGACATCTCGTTTTCTTCCTTCAAATTCCCCCTTAAAACTTCTTTGCTATTGTAACCCTTCTGCCTGTCAGAGTTGGCAGCAGCAAGGGTCGGGTTCAGTATCTAGGGGTTCCATTCCAATAACACAATGCAAAATCGGCTTGAGCCCCCACCCAGTGACCTGGGACAAATATATACCACCCCTGCTGGGCACCTCCAAGAGGCAATACTTCCCCTCTTGCAAGCACATAGTCTGAGTGTAGCAAAAAGCCTTTTAATAACAGAGAGAAACAATGTGGTATTATGTTGGGGAAACACACTAACAGGATTCATAACACAACCCTTGAGAAAAAACCCACCCCAAGCAAATTGGGGCATGTCCTTTCCCTTTGGTTCTTGAGTCCAGCAACCCCAAATCACCCAAAGTCCAAAAAGTCCAATGACCCAAAAGTCTCTGTCCCTGGTCAGGAGCAGCCCCAGAGTTTGAAAGTTTATCTGCAGAGTTTTACCTCCCAACCTGGGTGGAGATTGGGGGGGAGGGCGCATTAAGGGGCACCTTACATGATCCAAAGCTGATGGCCCCACCTCTGCATGGGGCTCCACTCTGCCATCTGCCCCATGAGCTGCTCTAGGCATCCAACAAACTGCTCTGCTCCACAAGCTGCTCTGCTTGCCGTCCCACAAACTGCTCCACCATATATCTGCAGGCTCCCCCATTACTTAACACTCAGTGATTTCAGTTCTTCGTAAGTTTGGCTCTTTTGTGATTTCAGCTTGTAGTAGGGGAGCCTCAGTGCTGGTGTGCCATTAGCCCAAAGTGAATTCAGCTCAGCAGCCTGTAATTAGACTCCTAATAGAATCAAAATTAGCTCTGATATTCCACAGTGGAGAGAGAAGGAAGTGCAATTAGCATTTAATGCCCTCACCAGGGGGCCCATAGCACCAAGTATTAATACCTATCCCCAGCCTTTCTCAAATGTTAAGCTTAAGCTTAATGTTTTCTTATACACAAAATTCTGACTGTACAATGTGATACAAAAGTTGGCAATGATGTGGGTGTGACCCTGAGCACCTCATACTCATACCCTGCACACTGTCATAATAATCTGTACAAAATATTTGTTGTGAGGTATCATTTGAAAACTTAATAATTCATTGTTCATTAATATCCTTGCAGGATATATGTGCGTGGTGTGTATTAAAAGTTATGGATTTCTGCTGAAAAATGATTAAAGTGTATTTAAACCGGGCATGTCGGGAAGTTAGTGAACTGAGGTGAAATTAGGTCTGCCCTAGACAAAGGAATGTGTTTGCTTCTGTGACCAGCTCATGAGGCAAAGACAATCAAGGTCCATTTTTACATATTAGGTAAGCAAAGCTAACAAGTGGGGGGTGAGACAGCCTGGCATCTACACCCCGCAGGAGAGAGATCTTGATCTGGGTTTTACTTTCCAAAGACTACATTTCAAAGGTTTACTGGTCTATAAAGACGGGGTGCTGAACCTCAAGTGATAAGCAATAGAATCAACTGATACTGTATAATATTGCTGTATTATAAAAGTGTATAGAGTGAGGTCTTTTCTGAAAACTAATGTCACACTAATGATTAATATCATTGTGAAATTTATGTATTAATATTATATAAGGAAATATAGATACTTAATAATGATGTGTTTTCAAGTCTGTCACCAAACAGGGAGAAACAAGTTCCCTCTCAGACAGGAGAGAAGGCAACTATTTACCTGTCTCCCAGGTAAATTAAATATGGTGAAACAACAGAAGCCCTATTTACATACAGGAGGGATGGGAAATTCATAGAAAGGGGAAAAAAAGCATGAGGTCATCCTGCCTCTTGGAACAAAGTCATTGAACTTTAGAAGATATAAGCAAAGACAGAAGCTGTCTTTGGCGTCCATCAATAGGTTGCTGGAATCAGAGTTGCTGAACCAAGGATGACTGCATAGCACACAGACTCTCAGGATGTGACCTGCATGTTTGTTGCTGACTGTTAGCATCCTAGGCAGAGAGCTACAGTAGCAACCTTGGGTGCCTCACAATGCTTTGCTACTGTAGCTCTCTGCAGTGTGAGCTACTCAGGGTTACAGAGTAGGTGACAAAAAGAAAAGGAGTACTTGTGGCACCTTAGAGACTAACCAATTTATTTGAGCATAAGCTTTCGTGAGCTACAGCTCACTTCATCGGATGCATACCGTGGAAAATACAGAAGATGTTTTTATACACACAAACCGTGAAAAAATGGGTGTTTATCACTACAAAAGGTTTTCTCTCCCCCCACCCTACTCTCCTGCTGGTAATAGCTTATCTAAAGTGATCACTCTCCTTACAATGTGTATGATAATCAAGGTGGGCCATTTCCAGCACAAATCCAGGTTTTCTCCCCACCCCCCACAAACCCACTCTCCTGTTGGTAATAGCTTATCTAAAGTGATCACCCTCCTTACAAGGTGTGTGATAATCAAGGTGGGCCATTTCCAGCACAAATCCAGGGTTTAACAAGAACGTCCAAGGAACAGTGTGTGTGTGGGGGGGAAATAATAAACAAGGGGAAATAGGTTACCTTGCATAATGACTTAGCCACTCCCAGTCTCTATTCAAGCCTAAGTTAATTGTATCCAATTTGCAAATTAATTCCAATTCAGCAGTCTCTCGTTGGAGTCTGTTTTCGAAGTTTTTTCATTGAAGAATTGCCACTTTGAGATCAGAAATCGCGTGACCAGAGAGATTGAAGTGTTCTCCGACTGGTTTATGAATGTTATAATTCTTGACATCTGATTTGTGTCCATTTATTCTTTTACGTAGAGACTGTCCAGTTTGACCAATGTACATGGCAGAGGGGCTGGCACATGATGGCATACATCACATTGGTGGATGTGCAGGTGAACGAGCCTTTGATAGTGTGGCTGATGTTATTAGGCCCTGTGATGGTGTCCCCTGAATAGATATGTGGGCACAGTTGGCAATGGGCTTTGTTGCAAGGATAGGTTCCTGGGTTAGTGGTTCTGTTGTGTGGTATGTGGTATGTCTTTTTTCCACACAAACAAACCCACTCTCCTGTTGGTAATAGCTTACACAATGCAATCCACAGCCTCAGAAACAACTCTGACATCATAATCAAAAAGGCTGACAAAGGAGGTGCTGTTGTCATCATGAATAGGTCGAAATATGAACAAGAGGCTGCTCGGCAGCTCTCCAACACCACTTTCTACAAGCCATTACCCTCTGATCCCACTGAGAGTTACCAAAAGAAACTACAGCATTTGCTCAAGAAACTCCCTGAAAAAGCACAAGATCAAATCCGTACAGACACACCCCTGGAACCTCGACCTGGGATATTCTATCTACTACCCAAGATCCATAAAACTGGAAATCCTGGGCGCCTTCAGCCCCCAACTAAAACCCCTCCAACGCATTATTAAGGATCTACAACCTATCCTGAAGGATGACCCAACACACTCACTCTCACAAATCTTGGGAGACAGGCCAGTCCTTGCCTACAGACACCGCCCCAACCTGAAGAGAATACTCACCTAATAACATCAGCCACACTATCAGAGGCTCGTTCACCCGATCATCCACCAATGTGATATATGCCATCATGTGCCAGCAATGCCCCTCTGCCATGTACATTGGTCAAACTGGACAGTCTCTACGTAAAAGAATAAATGGACACAAATCAGATGTCAAGAATTATAACATTCATAAACCAGTCGGAGAACACTTCAATCTCTCTGGTCACGCGATTACAGACATGAAAGTTGCGATATTACAATAGAAAAACTTCAAAACCAGACTCCAGCGAGAGACTGTTGAATTGGAATTAATTTGCAAATTGGATACAATTAACTTAGGCTTGAATAGAGACTGGGAGTGGCTAAGTCATTATGCAAGGTAACCTATTTCCCCTTGTTTTTTCCTACCCCCCCACTCATCAGACGTTCTTGTTAAACCCTGGATTTGTGCTGGAAATGGCCCACCTTGATTATCATACACATTGTAAGGAGAGTGGTCACTTTAGATAAGCTATTAACAGCAGGAGAGTGGGTTTGTGTGTGTGGGGGGGAGAAAACCTGGATTTGTGCTGGAAATGGCCCAACTTGATTATCATACACATTGTAAGGAGAGTGATCACTTTAGATAAGCTATTACCAGCAGGAGAGTGGGGTGGGGGGAGAGAAAACCTTTTGTAGTGGTAAACACCTGTTTTTTCATGGTTTGTATGTATAAGAACATCTTCTGTATTTTCCACAGTATGCATCCGATGAAGTGAGCTGTAGCTCACGAAAGCTTATGCTCAAATAAATTGGTTAGTCTCTAAGGTGCCACAAGTACTCCTTTTCTTATTTCCCTGTTGAAACTGGAAGAAAAAGTTTCTGACTGTATTCAGTCTTTAATGATTTGCAAATTGTGAGCTTAGGACTCAAGGATTTTACTTTCCAGTTAACTTGTGAAATATGATTAAGCAGTAGAGATGGCCAGCAAATAGGGCAAATGTAGTGTGGCACAGCAAAACCAAATGTTTTTTGCAGAAACCCTAATGTATAAAATATTCCTACAGTGATCCAATGAGTAAATAAACTAAAATGAAGAAAAAAGGACAGAAGTAAAAAATGTTGTTGCCATGAGGAAAGGATACATTTAAAATCAATTAGTTTCACTATTACATGATTTGCTGAAGAGTGACAAATTTTGGGGATGATCAAATAATACTACTTTTAATATTATGGGGGGTTTGAGCATTGGCCTGCTAAACCCAGGGTTGTGAGTTCAATGCTTGAGGGGGCCATTTAGGGATCTGGGGCAAAAATTGGGGATTGGTCCGGCTTTTAGCAGAGGGTTGGACTAGATGACCTCCTGAGGTCCCTTCCAACCCTGATATTCTATGATTTCTAAGTGAAAACAGCAGCTATTCAATAGAAATGTATTTGTGCATTAAGACACACAATCTTATGTAGCTTGCAATGCATATGGAAAAGGCACTATGGTATTGCTTATGAGGAAGATAACAAGCAGAGACTAATTGGCCTTGACTCAAACTAGAAGGATCATGTACACAGAAAAAGTCACCGTCCATAATTTTTGGTGTATGAAAATTTCATAACTATATAGCTGAAAATGTACCTTAGTTACTGACCACAACACCTTGATGGTCATTTAAGGTTCTTTGTCAGCAGTATCTGCGCTCACCCCACTAAGGATGCAACACTGGGCGTTGATCTTACTTATATTTATAATATTGAATAATGGAAGTCATTAGACCTTGGAAATGATGACAGCTTATCAATATCACCATGGAAGGATCTTCATCCTTCAAAAGATATTGGTGAAAGGATTGGAGAAGACATTCTATCCCAAGTTTAATCAATGGCTGGCTTAGTTTTTCGGCTTAAGGTGGCTTTTCAACTGTACATAGTAATATTTATTTCTGGTGACCAGGACTAGATTAAGATACCAGACAAAATCCTCAACTGGTGTAAATCAGTGTCATGGCAATGAAATTTCTGACCCAGCTGGTGTCAATCACCATGGAAGTATCTGACCTGTATGTACACGGGCATAAGGTCTATATGACAGGAAACATAAATCTGTAGAGACTCTCCATCCAAGTGATCAACTCCCTTCTAGTGGACTTTCAGGGTCCGATTTTCATTCACTCCTGATTTACGCTGACATAATTCCATTGATTTCAAAGGACTGACTCATAATTTACACCAGTGTGAGAGAAGAATCAGGCCCCTCAGAACTTTTAGAAGTGATTCCAACTGTCAAGGAAACAGTAGGTACCAACCAACAGGAAGAGAAGTGTTCAGGCAGTCTATACCAATGGCACTCTGCAATGGATAGTAGTACTGTTACCTCTGAAAAAATGTACTTGGAAATTCAGACTGCATACTACAAACTGAAATAAGACATGAATCCACAAAGCCTCAGAGACATCACCCAATCTGTACTCATAAATCTCCTACCCAAATGGACATAAACAGTTAATCCAGTTAAAAACATATCTACACCTACAGGACCTAATAATCTGAATTTGTTCACAAGGTCAGAGAAGTCTACCTTGCTATAATAAATAATATAATAAAAGCACTTAACAATTTTAAAGCAATTGTTAACTATTTTAAACCTAAGTATAAGAGACTATTTTACATATCTTATACAAAATGTTAACAATTTGGTTGTTTTCTCTGTACCTCTGTGTATGTGTGTGTTTCCTTATATGTAATAGAGCAGAAGAGTGTAACAGTAATAGGAGCATATAGTGACACATTCTATATGCGCACACAACTCCCATAGAAATTAATGTAAATTGTACTTGCATATCCTATTAAAAATTAATAGAAGATGCAGCTGCATATCTGAGGACAGAATTTAGCCCACTATATGTTAAAGTAAATATTTAATAGTCAACCTAATAAAAATGTAATATAACAATGTCACTGTAAGTTAATTTTATTATGCAAATCTTAATCTTTTCATAGTCTGACCAGTGTGCATTTAAATGAGTACCTTTAGTGTGGCAGAAACATACTGTATGTTTTTGCATTTACAGCAGTTTTCTTGGATCAGATGCTTCTCTCTACTGTGCTGAATAAGCAAAAGAATAAGAAAATAAACACAAGGGGCCCAAAGTTAATTAAGGGGGTGGGGGTAGCAGAACTTGTTCAGCATGCTCTCCCTTGGCAAACTGCATTTGGACCTCCATGGGAGGAAAGTGAATTTACTAGGGCAGAGGGGGATGGAGTCAGGGAGCAGATGCTTTGTGCAGCATGCTCCCCTAGCAACCTGGCAGACTTCCCAGTTGAAATCTGCGTGGGAGTTAATGATGTTTCTTGCAGCATTAGCTCCCCTCTGTAGTTTCTAGAATCCTCAGAGAAGAGGATAGCATGAAGACACACTGGGAGGGCTGGGCTGCAATATGGGCACAGCCCTTGGTTGAGCTGTTCTACCAGGAAGAAGGGGGAGGCTTAAGAGCAGAGCAGAGTGAAAATGCCCCTGTGGATTCCCAAAATTCAACGGGATTGGAGGATCCTTAAGCTGTGTATTATTAAACGTCTGTGTACCCTACTGTGTCTACAGTGTAGCCAAAATCCTTTGGTCCTAAATTACTATACTGCACTAACATTGCTTAAGTAAGTAATTTTCTTAGCAAGGGTTAATGTACTTTTTGTGCCACAGATACACAAGGTTGTACATGTATCTAAGATTGTGGGACAGTATACATTATATTGTATTTTGTATTCTTAATGGTTCCCATTGGTACCATTCCCAGTGGTTCATTTTTGATTACCAGCTCACCCCTTTGGAACATTTCCTAGCAAAGTTGCCATATCTAGCTGTTGTTTGCATATTCTTGTGTCTTTTTTCTGTCTGTTCTTTGCCCTGTTCTCCTGGGGTTTTTCTTAAACTCGTTGATTTTGGTTTTGCTTTCCATTTTTACTCTTCTTTTCTCTTGCACACCCATTGTTTGTCTCCTTTCTTGCTCTTTCACTCTCAGTTCTCTTTGTCTACATCCAGTCCTTGCCTCCCTTTCAATCCTAAATACCTCTTTCCCCAGTGATCTTCTCTCTTCTGTGTCTCCCCACCTCCAGTGTTGGCATCCCTCTGCTCTCTCTTCACTGTTTTGGTGCTGTTTCCCTGCACCGCGGTTCTGGGCTCCCCATTGCCTCCTTGCCCATTCCAGCTGCACATTCCCTCATGCTCTTCCTTCACTCCATGCTAAGCAATGTGCTCCCTGCCTGTTGTCATAGAGACTGTAGGGAGCAGCACTGTATAGCATCACCGATGGGAAGGGAGGAAGGGATGGCAATCAGTAGGAGCAGCAGTTCCCAGGATAAAAGTGAGGTTTTATGCTGGGACTCTGTCCTAACTAAAGAGGATATTACAACATACACATTACAGATTACACATTCAACCTTAACTTTGGTATTTCTTGACTCTTGAGCGGTTCCGATTGCTTTATTGGAGGGGTACTTTTGCATTTGATAAATTAGTTAATATTTTTTAACACTCTGAAAATATAAAGTATTAAGAATTATTACTTCTATGCTGAGTTCCCTTTTGTATTTGCAGGTTGTGCAAATCATGAAGTGAATGCACTGTATAAACAGGCTGGCCCTTTTTTATGGCTGGTTTATCACTATGAACACAGGGTCAGATATATCCTTATGCACAGGGTCAGATATATTTTTGATTTACACAGCACACATACCATATATCCTATGAGACGAGTTGTCAGGTTTTAGTCCATTTGCAATTCAGTTTCAAGACAGATTTTTCAGTACATAGTTAATGGAAGAGTTTAATTACTCCTTGGTCAAACATTTACTTGATGCCTTCTTAGTCGAGTAGTTTGATTAGGTTTAGGGCAGATTTCTTGGATATTGTATGTGTTAGGGGTAGGAGTAAGGAGCGTGAGCCAGTTTAGTTCTGCTTCAAGGTAGATTTGTGGCTAGCAAACCATAGTGAGGAATCTTGCAATGTCTATGTGTGAAATCCTTATTTTTAGTTACAAAATGTGTGCACTTTCGACATTGCACAATGTTTTTCCCATGGACTGAATCTAATTGAACATGCCAAAATGTAAACAAGTGCCATTTACCATAAGCTAATTATTTTGTTTAAAAAACAAGTGAAAGCAGCTTCTAGTCTGTGACATTCATGCAGAAGATATTGCCTCCAAACTGAGCACATTCCATGACCGAGAAATCATGTTACTATATTGCTACAGCCCTCATCCTCTTTTCCCAATTCTTTGTAAACTGCACAGTAGCCCATGTCTGAAATTAAACTGTAAGGTCTTTATGGCAGGAAGAGTGGGCCAGAGTCTTCATTGCCTTATACTCTCATTTACACCTGTGCAGGCAAATACAAAGTACTTTAATTCTTATTGGATAGTTTCATACCCACAGCTATAAATGGCTAACCAAGGTGTAAGGATGTCAATACCCCTGGTGGAGTCACCTGCAGGTACTGAAACCAAGACCACTGAATCTAAACACTTGAATCCACATGGTTTACACTAACGGACAAGGGCCCTTAGCTAGGAATCAAGATCCAGTAGCAGACTCTTGAACCGCAAAAATTAATGAGGAATCAAGAATCACACCGGGTTAAGGTGTGCTACAAAAGTCCGCACAGAATAAGGCTCTGTGTCTTTTTTATTTGTTCTATGAAGCACCTAGCATACGTTTGAGTGCTACAGTTGTTTCCTGCAACAACTGATGCAAAGCATGATTTCCTCTCTCTGAAGGTATATAGCAGGGGTGGCCAACTTGTGGCTCCAGAGCTTCAGAAGTTAATATGCAGCTCCTTGTATAGGCACCGACTCTGGGGCTGGAGCTACAGGCACCAACTTTCCAATGTCCTGTGGGGTGCTCGCTGCTCAACCCCTGGCTCTGCCACAGGCCCTGCCCCACTCCATCCCTTCCCACCCACTCCCCTGAGCCTGCCGTGCCCTCGCTCCTCCCCCATCCCCCCCCAGAGCCTCCTCCACTTCACAAAACAGCTGATTGAGAGGTGCAGGGAGGGAGGGGGAGACCCGGATTGGCGGCGCTGCCGGTGGGTGGGAGGCGCTGGGAGCGGGGGGTGGGGAAGCTGATGGGGGGCTGCTGATGTGTTACTAAATGAAAAGGAGTACTTGTGGCACCTTAGAGACTAACAAATTTATTTGAGCATAAGCTTTCGTGAGCTACAGCTCACTTCATCAGATGCATTCAGTGGAAAATACAGTGGGGAGATTTATATACATAGAAAACATGAAACAATGAGTGTTACCATACACATTGTAACCAGAGTGATCACTTAAGGTGAGCTATTACCAGCAGGAGAGCGGGGGGCAGGGAACCTTTTGTAGTGATAATCAAGGTGGGCCATTTCCAGCAGTTGACAAGAACGTCTGAGGAACCGGGGGGGGGGGGGGGGGGGGGGGAATGGGGGAATAAACATGGGGAAATAGTTTTACTTTGTGTAATGACCCATCCACTCCCAGTCTCTATTCAAGCCTAAGTTAATTGTATCCAGTTTGCAAATTAATTCCAATTCAGCAGTCTCTCGTTGGAGTCTGTTTCTGAAGTTTTTTTGTTGAAGTATTGCCACTTTTAGGTCTGTAATCGAGTGACCAGAGAGATTGAAGTATTCTCCGACTGGTTTTTGAATGTTATAATTCTTGACGTCTGAAGTGTGTCCATTTATTCTTTTACATAGAAACTGTCCAGTTTGACCAATGTACATGGCAGAGGGGCATTGTGGCACATGATGGCATATTGGTAGTGAAGAAACAGGTTGACACAGCCAGAAGAGTACCCAGAAGTCACCTACTACAGGAAAGGCCCAACAAAGAAAATAACAGAACGCCACTAGCCATCACCTTCAGCCCCCAACTAAAACCTCTCCAACGCATCATTAAGGATCTACAACCTATCCTGAAGGATGACCCATCACTCTCAGAGATCTTGGGAGACAGGCCAGTCCTTGCTTACAGACAGTCCCCCAACCTGAAGTAAATACTCACCAGCAACTACACACAACACAACAAAACACTAACCCAGGAACCTATCCTTGCAACAAAGCCCGTTGCCAACTGTGTCCACGTATCTATTCAGGGGACATCATCATAGGGCCTAATCACATCAGCCACAATATCAGAGGCTCGTTCACCTGCACATCTACGAATGTGATATATGCCATCATGTGCCAGCAATGCCCCTCTGCCATGTACATTGGTCAAACTGGACAGTTTCTATGTAAAAGAATAAATGGACACACTTCAGACGTCAAGAATTATAACATTCAAAAACCAATTGGAGAACACTTCAGTCTCTCTGGTCACTCGATTACAGATCTAAAAGTGGCAATACTTAAAAAAAAAACTTCAAAAACAGACTCCAACGAGAGACTGCTGAATTGGAATTAATTTGCAAACTGGATACAATTAACTTAGGGTATGTCTATACTATGAAATTAGGTCAAATTTATAGAAGTCGGTTTTTTAGAAATAGTTTTTAAATAGTTGATTGTGTGTGCCCCCACTCAAAATGCTCTAAGTGCATTAATTCGGCGGAGTGCTTCCACAGTACTGAGGCTAGCGTCGACTTCCGGAGTGTTGCACTGTGGGTAGCTATTCCACAGTTCCTTCAATCTCCGCTACCCATTGGAATTCTGGGTTGAGATCCCAATGCCTGATAGGGCAAAAAACATTGTCGCAGGTGGTTCTGGGTACATGTCATCAGACCCTCCTTCCTTCCCTCCCTCTGTGAAAGCAACGGCAGACAATCATTTCGCGCCTTTTTTCCTGAGTTACCTGTGCAGACGCCATACCACGGCAAGCATGGAGCCTGCTCAGCTCACTGTCACTGTATGTCTCCTGGGTGCTGGCAGATGCGGTACTGCATTGCTACACAGTGGCAGCAACCCGTTGCCTTGTGGCAGCAGATGGTACAATAGGACTGGTAGCTGTCATCGTCATGTCCGAGGTGCTCCTGGCCACGTCGGTCAGGAGCGCCTGGACAGACATGGGTGCAGGGACTACATTAGGAGTGACTTGACCAGGTCACTCTCTTTAATCCTGCAGGCAGTCCTATTGTACCATCTTCTGCCGGGCAGGCAGGAGATGAGGATGGCTTGCAGTCCTTCTGCACTGTCTGCTGCCAGCCAAAGATGTAAAAGATAGATGGAGTGGATCAAAACAAGAAATAGACCAGATTTGTTTTGTATTCATTTGCTCCCCTCTCCCTCCCTCCCTCCATGAAGTCCTGCCTGAAATACGAGAGGGAGGGATAGCTTAGTGGGTTGAGCATTGGCCTGCTAAACCCAGGGTTTTGAGTTCAATCCTTGACGGGGCCATTCTGTGTAACAGTTATTTTTGTTTCTCCTTGATGTAAAGCCACCCCCTTTGTTGATTTTAATTCCCTGTAAGCCAACCCTGTAAGCCATGTCGTCAGTTGCCCCTCCCTCCGTCAGGGCAACAGCAGACAATCGTTCTGCGCCTTTTTTCTGTGCAGACGCCATACCACGGCAAGCATGGAGCCCGCTCAGATCACTTTGGCAATTAGGAGCACATTAAACACCACATGCATTAGACAGCAGTATATGCAGCACCAGAACCTGGCAAAGCGAAACCGGGTGAGTACGCGATGTCAGCGCGGTGACGAGAGTGATGAGGACATGGACAGAGACTTCTCTCAAAGCATGGGCCCTGGCAATGCAGGCATCATGGTGCTAATGGGGCAGGTTCATGCTGTGGAACGCCGATTCTGGGCTCGGGAAACAAGCACAGACTGGTGGGACCGCATAGTGTTGCGGGTCTCGGACGATTCCCAGTGGCTGCAAAACTTTCGCATGCGTAAGAGCACTTTCATGGAACTTTGTGACTTGCTTTCCCCTGCCCTGAAGCGCATGAATACCAAGATGAGAGCAGCCCTCACAGTTGAGAAGCGAGTGGCAATAGCTCTGTGAAAACTTGCAACACCAGACAGCTACCGGTCAGTCGGGAATCAATTTGGAGTGGGCAAATCTACTGTGGGAGCTGCTGTGATGCAAGTAGCCAACGCAATCAAAGATCTGCTGATATCAAGGGTAGTGACCCTGGGAAATGTGCAGGTCATAGTGGATGGCTTTGCTGCAATGGGATTCCCTAACTGTGGTGGGGCCATAGACGGAACTCATATACCTATCTTGGCACCAGAGCACCAAGCCAGCGAGTACATAATTGCAAGGGTACTTTTCAATAGTGCTACAAGCACTGGTGGATCACAAGGGATGTTTCACCAACATCAACGTGGGATGGCCAGGAAAGGTACATGACGCTCGCATCTTCAGGAACTCTGGTCTGTTTCAAAAGCTGTAGGAAGGGACTTGATTTCCAGACCAGAAAATAACCATTGGGGATGTTGAAATGCCTATAGTTATCCTTGGGGACCCAGCCTACCCCTTAATGCGATGGCTCATGAAGCCATACACAGGCAGCCTGGACAGTAGTCAGGAGCTGTTCAACTACATGCTGAGCAAGTGCAGAATGGTGGTAGAATGTGCATTTGGACATTTAAAAGTGCGCTGGCGCAGTTTACTGACTTGCTTAGACCTCAGCAAAACCAGTATTCCCATTGTTATTACTGCTTGCTGTGCACTCCACAATATCTGTGAGAGTAAGGGGGAGACGTTTATGGCAGGGTGGGAGGTTGAGGCAAATCGCCTGGCCACTGGTTATGCGCAGCCAGACACCAGGGTGGTTAGAAGAGCACAGGAGGGCGCGGTGCGCATCAGAGAAGCTTTGAAGACCAGTTTCATGACTGGCCAGGCTGTGGTGTGAAAGTTCTGTTTGTTTCTCCTTGATGAACCTCCCCGCCCCTTGGTTCACTCTACTTCCCTGTAAGCTAAGCACTCTCCCCTCCTCCCTTCGATCACCACTTGCAGAGGCAATAAAGTCATTGTTGCTTCACATTCATGCATTCTTTATTAATTCATCACACAAATAGGGGGATAACTGCCAAGTAGCCTGGGAGGGGTGCTGGAGGAGGGAAGGAAAATGCCACACAGCACTTTAAAAGTTTACAACTTTAAAATTTATTGAATGACAGCCTTCTTTTTTTTGGGCAATCCTCTGTGGTGGAGTTGCTGGGTGGCTGGAGGCCCCCCCACCACATTCTTGGGTGTCTGGGTGAGGAGGCTATGGAACTTGGGGAGGAGGGCGATTGGTTACACAGGGGCTGTAGCGGCGGTCTGTGCTCCTGCTGCCTTTCCTGCAGCTCAACCATACGCTGGAGCGCATTAGTTTGATCCTCCAGCAGCCTCAGCATTGAATCCTGCCTCCTCTCATCACGCTGCCGCCACCTTTCAGCTTCAGCCCTCTCTTCAGCCCACCACTTACTTTCTTCAGCCCGCCTCCTCTCCTCCTGGTCATTTTGTGCTTTCCTGCACTCTGACATTGTCTGCCTCCAAGCATTCGTCTGTGGTCTGTCAGTGTGGGAGGACAGCATGAGCTCAGAGAACATTTCATCATGAGTGCATTTTTTTCGCCTTCTAATCTTCACTAGCCTCTGGGAAGGAGAAGATTCTGAGATCCTTGAAACACATGCAGCTGTTGGAGAAAAAAAAAGGGACAGTGGTATTTAAAAAGACACATTTTATAGAACAATGGGTACACTCTTTCACGGTAAACCTTGCTGTTAACATTACATACACAGCACATGTGCTTTCGTTCCAAGGTCGCATTTTGCCTCCCCCCACCACGTGGCTAGCCCCTCCCACCTCCCCATGGCTAACAGCGGGGAACATTTCTGTTCAGCCACAGGCAAACAGCCCAGCAGGAACGGGCACCTCTGAATGCCCCTTAAGAAAAGCACCCTATTTCAACCAGGTGACCATGAATGATATCACTCTCCTGAGGATAACACAGAGAGATAAAGAACGGATGTTGTTTGAATGACAGCAAACATACACTGCAATGCTTTGTTCTACAATGATTCCTGAGTACGTGCTACTGGCCTGGTGTGGTAAAGTGTCCTACCATGGTGGACGGAATAAGGCTGTCCTCCCCAGAAACCTTTTGCAAAGGCTTTGGTAGTACATCCAGGAGAGCCGCAAATGCCAGGGCAAATTAATCATTAAACATGTTGCTTTTAAACCATGTATAGTATTTTAAAAGGTACACTCACCAGAGGTCCCTTCTCCACCTGGTGGGTCTGGGAGGCAGCCTTGGGTGGGTACTGGCTCCAGGTCCAAGGTGAGAAACAGTTCCTGGCTGTCGGGAAAACCGGTTTCTCTGCTTGCTTGCTGTGAGCTATCTTCCTCATCCCCAAAACCTGCTTCTGTGTTGCCTCCATCTCCACTGAAGGAGTCAAACAACACGGCTGGGGTAGTGGTGGCTGAACCCCCTAAAATGGCATGCAGCTCATCATAGAAGCGGCATGTTTTGGGGCTCTGACCTGAAGCGGCCGTTTGCCTCTCTGTTTTTCTGGTAGGCTTGCCTCAGCTCCTTAAGTTTCACGCGGCACTGCTTTGGGTCCCTGTTATGGCCTCTGTCCTTCATGCCCTGGGAGATTTTGACAAATGCTTTGTCATTTCGAAAACTGCAACTGAGTTCTGATAGCACGGATTCCTCTCCCCATACAGCGATCAGATCCCGTACCTCCCGTTCGGTCCATGCTGGAGCTCTTTTGCGATTCTGGGACCCCATCATGTCACCTCTGCTGATGAGCTCTGCACTCACCTGCAGCTTGCCATGCTGGCCAAACAGGAAATGAGATTCAAAAGTTCGCGGGCCTTTTCCTGTCTACCTGGCCAATGCATCTGAGTTGAGAGTGCTGTCCAGAGCAGTCACAATAGAGCACTCTGGGATAGCTCCCGGAGGCCAATACCGTCTAATTGCGTCCACAGTACCCCAAATTCCACCCGGCAAGGCCGATTTAAGCGCTAATCCCCTTGTCGGGGGTGGAGTAAGGAAATTGATTTTAAGAGCCCTTTAAGTCGAAAAAAAGGGCTTCATCGTGTGGACAGGTGCAGGGTTAAATTGATTTAACGCTGCTAAATTCGACCTCAACTCCTCGTGTAGACCAGGGCTTAGGCTTGAATAGAGACTGGGAGTGGACGGATCATTACACAAAGTAAAACTATTTCCCCATGTTTATCCCCCCCACACACACTGTTCCTCAGACGTTCTTGTCAACTGCTGGAAATGGCCCACCTTGATTATCACTACAAAAGGTTCCCCCCCACCCCGCTCTCCTGCTGGTAATAGCTCACCTTAAATGATCACTCTCGTTACAGTGTGTGTGGTAACACCCATTGTTTCATGTTCTCTATGTATATAAATCTCCCCACTGTATTTTCCACTGAATGCATCCGATGAAGTGAGCTGTAGCTCACGAAAGCTTATGCTCAAATAAATTTGTTAGTCTCTAAGGTGCCACAAGTACTCCTTTTCTTTTTGCGACTAGAGACTAACACGGCTGCTACTCTGAAACCTGATGTGTTACTGTGGCTCTTTGGCAATGTACATTGGTAAATTCTGGCTCCTTCTCAGGCTCAGGTTCACCACCCTTGGTATATGGTTTAATAACCAGGGAACCACTCATTAAAGAAAATACTGAAAACAAGTGTCTAACAATAGCAACTTTGTATATACATCTAAATTTCCATATTTAGAAAGCATTAGTTTCAGCCACTGTTTGTGCATGACAATGATTCCAAACAAACAAGCAAAAAGTAGAATAAAGTAGGAAATCACTCTCCTCCCTTCCCCCGCTTCACTTCCTCATCAATATAAAGTCAACAGCAGTTCAGAGAGAGGCATGAATTTGCAGAGATTACAGGAATTCCTCTGGAGATTTTTTTCCTAATGTCAATATATTTAAGGAGGCTTCTCCAAGTAGTTGAGGAGAGTGTTTGGAGAAGCATATGTTAAAGACAGATGGAGCACTTCACATAGCTGCCAAGTTTTGTGCAGCTCTATGTGTGACATTTATGAATGTTTAATGAGCGAGTTTGCCTATTTACAAATAACTATGAACTTCAGCTTGGGGAAAAAAAGCATGATTTAGTGCTCATGAAAGGCATGCTTCCCATACACCCTGCCATGCCAGCGGGACACAGTCCCGATCTGATGGGGAACTTCCTTCAGGGGTAATAGGAGTAATTCATGACAATGCTATTTTTAAGTCTCACTGCTGAGTCTGACAGTCCATGCAAAGTGTGGTGGTAATTTTGTGATGTCAGAGCTGGAATTGAGATCCACCGAACTCCTCTCATATAGCAGGCACCAAACATCCATTAGATGGTGTAACTATGCCTCAGTGGGTCACAATTGAGAACAACAAATTCAGGACAAACTGCTGAGAAATAGGGCAGACATACCCCAAAACTGGTGGTTATTCTCCCATAAGATATACCAAACCAGCAACAAAAGTAAACTTCTGTTTCACCACACTGGCTAACAAGAAGTCAGAACAGCAGTTTCCTTAGGCATTCCAGTCCTTGTATCTTCACCAAAAGCACGGAACTTAATGATGAGTGGTTATTTAAAACCAATTTAATCAAACAAAAGGTTCTTCTGATCCCAAAGGACCAGCCACACACCCAGGTCAATATATAACTCAGATATTACCCAATAATCATGCTGTTGCCAGTCCTTTAGTATCTAAAATCTAAAGGTTTATTTATAAAAAGAAAGAAAGGTGAGAGTTAAAATTGGTTAAAGGAATCAAATACATACAGTAATTGTAAAGTTCTTGGTTCAGGCTTCTAGCAGTGATGGAATAAACTGCTGGCTTGTTAAGTCTCTGGTTACTTCCAAATCATTGGAAGGCCCTCAGTCCATTGGTTAGAATGCTCCCATTAGTATAAGTCCATAGTCCAGAGGTTTCAGCAGGAAAGAGGCAAAATGGAGATGTTTCCAGCACCTTTTACAGCTCATCTCAAGTGAAGGGAATGCCATTGTTCTCACTTTGCAAAATTACAGGTATAAGATGGAGTTTGGAGTCACATGGGCAAGTCACATGTCCATGCATAATTTCACTTAGGGCTTGTCTACACTGGCAATTTACAGCATTGCAACTTTCTCGCTCAGGGTGTGAAAAAACACCCCCGAGTGTAGCAAGTTTCAGCGCATTAAAGCCCCAGTGTAGACAGTATACAAGCGCTGGGCGCTGCGCCCCTGGAGCTGGTAGCTACGCCCCTCGTGGTGGTGGGTTTTTTAGAGTGCTGGGAGAGCTCTCTCCCAGCACTCCGCCGCGACCACACAAGGCACGTTAAAGTGATGCCGTGGCAGTGCTTTAGTGTTGCCAGTGTAGACTAGTCCTTAGTCATAGCAGGAAAGTCCGTTACCTGTAGATAGGCATCTCCCATGGTCCATTGTGAGTTAAGTGTTCCTTGATGAGCCATTTAATTTGAATAGTCCCTTCAAGATGTGCAGGCTAAATACATTGTGGGTGTTACCTCAGGAGCAAACATTTGAAATTCAGGTATAGAGCCAATACTCATAACTTCAAATACAAAAACGATGCATGCATAGAAATAGCATAATTATATTCAGCAATTCATAACCTTTCCATAGACATCTTACATGGCACATTTTGTACAAGATTTGTTGCAATTGTATAACAGTGATAGCAACAATGGTCTACATAGTCATAGTTTAATCAGATAATGTCACAGATGAAAAAACTTTCAGCCCTTAATGAACTGGGCTAGATTCTAACTATAGGCAAAAAGTTCCATAGCCCATCAGCAATGTTAAAATCACTGGTTACCACCTGTTTAGGAAGGATAGACAAGGCCAAATTAACCTTTTTTGAGCCCCAGCGCCTGGACTGTGGCTCCACTTTGCCCATGCTCTGCCCCGAGGCGCCACCCATGCTCTGCCTGAAGCCCCACCCCTGCTCAGCCTCTCCCCTTGGGGCTCCGCCCACTGCTTATGGGGGAGTAGCGGTGGGGGGAGGGGGGAAGAGGAGCCAGTGGCCAGCAGGCAGGCGTGGGGGAGGGGACAGAGAGGTGCGAATGGTGGGCAGGTGGGAGGGACAGAGAGGAGTGAGCAATGGAAGGGAGGGGGAAGAGAGGAGCAAGTGGTGGGCGGGGCCTCAGGGGGAAGAGGCCAAGTGGGGTGGTGCCCCTACTGAGTGTGGGCCCGGCATCAAGGCAGCATTGCAGCCATTTTAAACCCAGTACTGAGGATAGAATGGGTTAAGAGGTGGGATGATGGCACACTACTTTAAAGACACTGTTTCCTGTTTTAGAGTTACTGATAACTCAGAACCACAGAATTTTAAATAGATATAGTTCAATGTGCTAACTAATAAAGTGGGTGTCTGTTACAGACCACTGAATTAAATCAGAGAACAGGATGAGTCACTCCTTAAGCATCTGTCTGTAATGTATGGAAAGAAAACTTCTGTTATTCTGGGGGACTTCAGTTTAGGAGATATATGCTGGAGGACTCATGCAGCCAGTAGCAAAACATTATCAGACATTCTAAAAATATAGAGAGAATTTTGCAACACAAAAAGCTATTGCACACAAGACGGGGTAATTACTTTGTACCTGAATTATGATGGATAGAAACAAATTAATTACTGAACTGGAACTTGCTGGTTGCCTAAGGACCAGTGATTGCGACCTGTTTACATTCAGTGTTGGCAACCAGAGGACAGTCCCAACTGGTAATATACATAATTAGTGATTCAAAAGATTTAATTTCCCAAAGCTGAGGAAAATTGATTATGAGGAAAAATTTAGACCGAAAAAAATTGAATAAAAATTGGGAGTTCTTTAAGAAGAGTTTGTTAGATGGCCAAAAAGTCATGATTCCACAATCGAGAAAGAGGACAACTTTTAATCTAAAAGCCCACCCTAATTCAGTGGTGACCTGGAGGCAGCAATTAGAATTTAAAAAACCCAATAATATATCACAAATGGAAAAAATGGGAAATAGCTATTGATATACATTGGAAGTTATGAAGTGTAGAAAATTGATGAGGAAAGCTAAAAACATCAGGAAAAAATCCATGACTGGTAGGACTAAGGAAAATAAGAAGGCTTTTTTTTTAAATGAAGAAAAAATATCCTACCACAGTATGGGTCTGTTACTAGATGGAGATGGTAAAAATTATAATAATGCTAATATAAAAATTATAATAATGCTACAGAAAAGGCAGACGTATTAAATAAATATTTCTGTTCTGTATTTGGAAAGAAGCAGGATGATGTACTCATATCATATGAGGATGATGAAGTACTTTCCAGTCCATTAGTAACCAACGAGTATGTTGAGCAACATCTACTAGGGATAAACATTTTAAAATCAGCAGACATAAATAATTTGAACCCAAAAGTCCTAAAAGAGTTGGATCAGGAGATCTGTGGCCCACTAATGTTAATTTTTAATAAATCTTGGAATACTAGGGAAATTACAGAAGACTGAAAGCATGTTAATGTTGTGTCAATATTCATAATGGGCAAGTGGGGTGATCTGAGTAACTGTAGGCCAGTTAACCAAACATCAATCCCAGGAAAATTAATGGAAAAGCTTATATGGAATTCATCTGATAAAGAATTAAAAGATAGGAATATAATTAAAGCCAGTCAACATGTCTTAATGGAAAATAGATGTTGTCAAACAAGTCTGATTTCATTCTTTGATGAGGTTACTGCTGATAAAGATAACTGCATAAATGTAGTAGGCTTAGAATTTTGATTTAGTATCATGAAACATTCTGATTAAAAATAATTCTGTACAATATCAGTAAAGCACCCACTAAATGAATTAAGAACTGGCTAACTGATAGATCTCAGAAGGTTGTGGTCAGTTGGGAATCATCATTGAATGGGGGTTTCTAGTGAGGTTCTGCAGGGATCAGTACTAGGCCTGACACTATTCAACATTTTCATCAATGATCTAGAAGGGAATATAAAATCACTGCTGATAAAACGTATTGGTAGAGAAATAGATAATGGTGAGGACAGGGCAGTCATACAGAGCAATTTGGATTGTAGGATAAGCTGGGTCCATTCAAAGAAACTGCATTTTAGTACGACCAAATGCAAAGTTCTACATTTAGGAATAATGAATGTAGGCCAAATCTACAGAATGGGGAACTGTATCCTGGAGAGTAGTGAAACTGAAAATGGATATTGGGGTCATAGTGGACAAACAGCTCAATATGAGTTCCAAGTGTGATGCCGTGGCAAAAGGGGCTAATACTATTATTGGATGTATAAACAGGGGAATAGTGAGAAGGAGTAGGGAGGTGATTTTATCCCTACATATGGTATTGGTGAGGCTGATACTAGTATATTCCATACAGTTCTGGTTCCCATGTTTTAAAAAAGGATGTTGAAAAACTGGACAGGGTTCAGAAAAGAGCCACAAAAATGTTTAAAAGGTTGGGGACTTACCATGAGAGACTTAAAGAGCTCAATCTGTTTAGCTTATCACAAAGAAGATTGAAAGGTGTTTAAACACCTTCACAGGTAGAAAATATGGGGTACTAAAAGACTCTGTAGTCTAGCAGAGAAAGGCATAACAAGATCCAATGGCTAAAAGCTGAAGCCAGACAAATTCAAATTAAAAATAAAGCATTAATGTTTAACAATGAGAGTGATTAAACATCGGAGCAAACTATGAAGGGAAGTGGTAGATTCTGTATCTCTTAAACTCTTCAAATCATGACCTGGATGCCTTTCTGGAAGATGTAGGTTAGTCAAACACAAGTTATTGGACTCAATGCTGGGATAACTAGGTGATATTTACATTTAGGACCAGATCCTGCTCCCCTTGAAGTCAGTGGGAGTTTTGCTATTGATTACAAGAGAAGCAGCCCTGGGCCCTTAATTTCTAACTTGCGCTGTAGGGGAAACTGACATATCAACTACATTAACAATTATTGGACAACTAACTATATATATTTAGAGATGAATTCATGGAATGAAGAGAATTATATTTAACTTTTTAAATTATTTTTTAAAGATACTCCTCTCTAAGACTATAGACATATAAACAAATAATTTTTAAGTGCCTACAAGTTTATTTAGACCACAAATTTAGGTCATTTTGGGGGAAAATGACAGTATAAATAATTTTTTTTTGTTTTGGGTTTAAACATTCTCCTGCATCTTCTACATTTCAGACATTACAACATTGCAATAGAGTCAGAGAGAGAGAGAGAGAGAGAGAGAGAGAGATTAGAATTACATGTAAACAAAATTTAAGTGGATTTGTCCATTTTCATTACCCCCTCCCATTCAGCCCTCCAACATTCCACAGCAGCCTTCTGCACATGGGGCCTGATCCAGCCCCCATTGAAGTCAATGGAAAAAACTTCCATTGACTTCAGTAGGAATTAGATCAGGCCCTGCAGAAGATGGGGCTGACTGTGCACCTTAATGCATGAACCACTATCCTTGTTCTCTCTGTCAAGTGATAAATCAAAAACAATTAGTGCTAATTAACTACCTGAGCCCTATTTCTTGTAAGGTGAAGAACAATTACATATCACAGTCTGATTTAATTATGCATTAAAAATTATGAAGCATTAGACAACTTGCTGAAATCAAACATACTGCCTACTTCATCCCTACTAACTCAGGGCCAGATTCTGCAAGAACAGTACTGAATCATGGGAATAATCCTATTGACTTCAATGAGGCTACTCCCATTATTTAGTACTACTCAATGTGAATATAGGTTGTAGAGTCCAGACCTCCATGACTATGCTGAAGAAGGCTATTAGATTTACTTGGCATGACCAAAGAAATCTACATTAGCTGGTTATGAGACCTAAGGTCCGTTCCAAATATTCATATGTGCTTTACTTCCTTACTATGCTCAAATACTTTGCCCAGAAGAGACATCAGGTTAATTGGTTGGTAGCTGTATGGTTCTTCCTTAAATATAAGTGCATTATGTACTAACTTTTCTTTTTTACAATAATCAGGAAATATCAGGTTTTTCTGAAGACTGAAAAATCATGTCATTAGTCTGATGTCCGAATAATGAAATATGAGTTATTTTTAGAAGATTTTTAGAAGTATCAGCTCAGAGAGCTTATCCATATTGTATTTCTTTAGACTTATATAAGGCACAAAACCGGCGCCTACCTTATGCAAATTTAAAATAATGAAATGCAAGGCCACCAGATAGTAATATGAAGGTAGATCCCTTTGTGCTCCAGAGGATTGGGCAATGGACTAAGATTCAGGAGACCAGTGAGCTGTTGCCAGCTCTGCCATTGAGTTGCTGTGTGAGTGGGGACACTTCACCTCTCTCTGCCTCTATTGCTCCTTCTACCCTTTGTCTGTTTTGCCAGTTTAGGGTCTAAGCGCTGGGACTGACTAAGCTAAGAGACTGACTCTGGCTATATGTGTGTACAGTGCCTAGCACTGTGGGATCTTGATCTCATTTGGGGCCTCGAGGTCCAAGTATTTGATTATGTTGACACATCAAAACCCGTATGGAAACACAACCAGATATACTGTTGGTTGAAATGATTGTCATCTGCTCAAGAACACCCACAGAAAATAGTATAAGACTGAAACTGAGTTCCACAGAAAGAGTAACTGTAGGTAAAGACCAAGCTAAGCAGACTGAGCGTTCAATAGTCATATTCTTTGTATGTATGCTTCTGATTCTGAGATCGCCACTTCCTTATTTTTTAGCTCTGGTCAATCCCCTAAATGTACTCAGACCATAAGCATGTACAACATCATCATCATCTGGTAGGTACCAGCGTGGTATTTGAAAGCATAGTCAAATTGTTAAGACATTCCTTTGAGGTATCTGCGTTTTGAACCAGGCTCTGCATCTCCCTTGCCATGTGATCTTGAACACACTACTTCAATATCTCTTTGCCCCAGTTTCCCAGTCTGTTAAAGGACATAATAATACTTATATTGAAGAGTCTGTGGGGAGGTGCCTTTTCCAACCTGCTCTAAAACAAAGTTCACACACTGCATAGAGTAAAAAGCCACCTCATTCCAGGGGGTTGGCTTCATTAACAAAGAAATAAACAATTAGGCTGGGATTTTCAAAAGATTTTAAGGGAATTAAGTGCCCAAACTCCCTTAGCCTTCTTTAAAAATCTCAACCTTAGATAACAGCATTCAGTTCAAACCTTCCCTAGTCTCAGCTGCTCCTAGAGGTCCAACCTCAGTACTGTTCTGCACATTCTGAAAAGGAGTACTTGTGGCATCTTAGAGACTAACAAATTTATTTGAGCATAAGCTTTCATGAGCTACAGCTCACTTCATTGGATGTATTCAGTGGAAAATACAGTGGGGAGATTTATATACACAGAGAACATGAAACAATGGGTTTTACCATACACACTGTAACGAGAGTGATCAGGTAAGGTGAGCTACTACCAGCAGGAGAGGGGGGGGCGGGGGGAAGGGAACCTTTTGTAGTGATAATCAAGGTGGGCCATTTCCAGCAGTTGACAAGAACGTCTGAGGAACAGTGGGGGGAGGGGGAATGGGGGGAATAAACATGGGGAAATAGTTTTACTTTGTGTAATGACCCATCCACTCCCAGTCTCTATTCAAGCCTAAGTTAATTGTATCCAGTTTGCAAATTAATTCCAATTCAGCAGTCTCTCGTTGGAGTCTGGTTTTGAAGTATTTTCATTGAAGAATTGCCACTTTTAGGTCTGTAATCGAGTGACCAAAGAGATTGAAGTGTTCTCCGACTGGTTTTTGAATGTTATAATTCTTGACGTCTGATTTGTGTCCATTTATTCTTTTACATAGAAACTGTCCAGTCTGACCAATGTACATGGCAGAGGGGCATTGCTGGCACATGATGGCATACATCACATTGGTAGATGTGCAGGTGAACGAGCCTCTGATAGTGTGGCTGATGTGATTAGGCCCTATAATGGTGTCCCCTGAACAGATATGGGGATACAGTTGGCAACGGGCTTTGTTGCAAGGATAGGTTCCTGGGTTAGTCGTTCTGTTGTGTGGTGTACCACACGATCCATTGTCTACAGCCAAGCTCTACGATACAACCGCATTTGCTGCAACCCCTCAGACAAACACCTACAAGATCTCTATCAAACGTTCTTACAACTACAATACCCACCTGCTGAAATGAAGAAACAGATTGACAGAGCCAGAAGAGTACCCAGAAGTTACCTACTACAGGACAGGCCCAACAAAGAAAATAACAGAACGCCACTAGCCATCACCTTCAGCCCCCAACTAAAACCTCTCCAACACATCATCAAGGATCTACAACCTATCCTGAAGGACAACCCATCACTCTCACAGACCTTGGGAGACAGGCCAGTCCTTGCTTACAGACAGCCCCCCAACCTGAAGCAAATACTCACCAGCAACCACACACCACACAACAGAATCACTAACACAGGAACCTATCCTTGCCACAAAGCCCGTTGCCAACTGTGTCCACATATCTGTTCAGGGGACACCATCATAGGGCCTAATCACATCAGCCACACTATCAGAGGCTCGTTCACCTGCACATCCACCAATGTGATATATGCCATCATGTGCCAGCAGTGCCCCTCTGCCATGTACATTGGTCAAGCTGGACAGTCTCTACTGTGACAGGGTCAGGCCAGATGGCTATAGGAGAGTAATAGAAGGCAGATATATTAGCCACAGGCTAAGTAGGTCCCTTTTCCCTGGGTAAGGTAACAGGGAAGGTTCCAGAACAATCAGGAACCTTCTGGAGACAATTAAGGCAGGCTAATCAGGGCACCTGGGTTTTAAAAAGGAGCTCACTTCAGTTTGTGGTGTGCGTGTGAGGAGCTGGGAGCAAGAGGCACTAGGAGCTGAGAGTGAGAACGCGGACTGTTGGAGAACTGAGGTGTACAAGCATTATCAGACACCAGGAGGAAGGTCCTATGGCGAGGATAAAGAAGGTGTTGGGAGGAGGCCATGGGGAAGTAGCCCAGGGAGTTGTAGCTGTCGCGCAGGTGTTCCAGGAGGCACTCTAGACAGCTGCAGTCCACAGGGCCCTGGGCTGGAACCCGGAGTAGACACTCCAAGTGTGTAAAGAAATCATATGCATGCAGCACTGCCATTGCAGTATGATCACCACTCACCACGTATCGAGTAAAAAATGTTTTGTGTACAGAACATACTGCTGATGTGTATTAAATCATCCCATGAATGTCTCAGGTGTCCAGAGCAAGTACAGATATGGAGAACACCTTCAGTTACTCTTTTTAACTTGTAGAAAGTTCCTTCATTAGGTATATTGTGCCAAAAGACAAAGCAAGCATCATTCAAATATTGGCAGTTACAGAATGTGAAATTGCATCAAAAAAACAAAAAATAAAGAAATAACCAGTCTGTAAAAAAGAAGGTGCCATTGCTAAAATTTCATTCCCTTTATGGAGGCCTTTCATCCTTACCATACAAACACTGCAATATCCATAAATATGTTGTAGACCACCATCTCTTTCTACAAATGCACAGATTACTATGGTCACCTACTACTGTACTTTTGAGAACTTCATGACCCTTGCTCAGCTTTGTGTCATAATCAGGAAGGGGTACATTCAGGGCCGTCCCTCAGGGGGTGCATGGCCTGGGACAAATCAGCCTGAATGGGCCCCCCTTAACAGGTGAAATCTGGTGTGGGGAGGGGATACCAGTGCTGGGGGGCAAGGGAAGATGGAGAGTCACAGGGTGGCACTTGTGCTAGGGGCAAGGGGGCCCCCTGTGCTGAGGGGTCCCGGAAAAGGGAGGGTTCTGGGGTGGAAGGGCAATGGATGGGGTCAGCCTGGCGCTGGCATGTTCCAGTGGCACTAGGATGCTGGTGGCTGATGTGGTGGCAGGCGAGCAAGAAATACAACACGTGCTTCCTGCTGAACCCTGCTGCCAGCACCAGGCCCCCCGTTAGCCCTTCTGGGCCAGCTGGGCCCCCCCAGGCACCTCTAACCCCACCCAGCCTGGGCTGGCCTAGCTCCCCACATGACACATGCACACTGAAACACGGTGGCCCCCACAGCGCGGGGCCCAGAGCGGTCACCCCAATTTGCCATACCTAAGGGATGGCTCTGGTTACATTTTTGGTCATCAGCCTGACTGAAGTATAAATGAAATTTGCTATCTATGTCAGGAAGGAACCTCTTTGGTGATAGAAGCAACCAAAGTTTAGAAGTTCTATGCAATGCACATGTAACTGCAGACTGCCATAACTGATAAAATACAAGCATATTAAAAAACAGCCCACAGTGCTAAGATTTTTCATCTCAAATATATTCAACAGCTTGTTGTCGATGTTTCTGCTAGCTATTTAATTTTCTGCCCATTGATGCCCAAGGGAATAGTGCTAACATATTCTGAAAACAGCAATTTAGGTCACATGATGGAGTGTCTAAACAATAAATAGCCTGTTTCCAGTAAGTCTCTAATGGACAAAAAATTGTGAGAATTAAGAATGAGGTAGCAGCATTATTAATCTCATCAGCTGTAAACGTCTCAGCTTATAAAGAAACTGGTGTCTAGTTAATTTATGTTGCTATCATTTCACTATCAAAAGTATTTCCTTGCAAATCTATCATATATTTCGTCAACCAAGGCCATTTAATTTTTATCTTATGTGGAGCACATGCTTGTATCAAGATAGACAATGCTTGCTTGTTTTTAGTACAGTAGAACCTCAAAGATATGAACACTAGAGTTATGGACTGACTCGTCAATCGGACACCATGTGAAACTGGAAGTAACCAATCAGGCAGCAGCAGAGACACAGAGAGAGAGAAAAAAAGCAAATACTGTACTGTCCCTGGTTTCAGAGTGGTAGCCGTGTAGCCCACAAAAGCTTATGCCCAAATAAATTTGTTGGTCTCTAAGATGCCACAAGTACTCCTCTTTGTACTGTGCCTGTATTGCATCTTAAAGGTAGGCAATCTCATTTGCCTGTCCCCACTCCCACGTGCAGGGCAGCCACTTAGAGCAAGACACTGAGGCTATCAGCCCAAGGGAGCCAGAGCCAGCAGAGGAGGAGCAACGCTGGAGTCTGCACCACTTTCACCCCTCCCCTCTTGCTGTTTTTTACCCTCCCTCTTCTGGGAGAGGGACACACTGTTTTCACTCACAGACATCCACCCACCCACCCCAGGCGGGGGATAAGCTTGCAAACTCATGTGGGCACTGAGTAGGGAGCTCAGCTGCTGCTGAAACCTGGCCTGGAGTGTCAGCTGCTGGATCTGGAGCCCAAACTGTGTTTTGTTCTGAGTTACGAACATTGTAGAGTTTACGGACAACCTCATTCCCAAAGTGTCCGTAACTCTGAGGTTCTACTGTAGTGCATGGTATTAAAGGCTATTGCATGTGGTTGGATACACTAGGAACACAACATTAAATATCCTAACATTAAGGAAATTTGGTACAGTGATCATCTGAGAGTCATACTTACGATATAATTTCTATGTCAAATATGTGCAGCTATTATACATTAATGTGGGCTACCTGAAAGCATCTAAAAATAACATTAGCTAGATCCCAAGGGAGCTACACTGGCTTCCATGAGCTGAGAATCTGGCCCCATCAATTTATTATTTGCTTTGTTAATGTCAGAGATACAGATAATTATGATTTTAAAGTTTAAAAGGAGTTTTAGAAAAAATAGTTTACAATATGCACAGACTCACCCACTGTAGCAATATCATGAACGGTACTCCCTTTGCACTGGTTACTGGTGCACAATTTATTCCAATTTTTCAAATAGATAGTTGTACATTAAAATTCTTCATGGCATAGTCATGAAACTTAGAACCTAAAAGAGCAGCTTTATAAACAGAACACCAGATCATATTTCAAACAGGTGTTCTGAAATGTTACCTCTCCAGTGGTGGTGGGGGTTATACCACATACATTCATCCACAAATAGGTAAGTTCTGACTATTTCCAAAGCCTAATTTTTATAACAATTCCTTAAAACCAAAAAGCAAATATGCAAGTTATAACTAAGTACATATATTTCACACACTCACAGTTATGTGTGTGATTCTCTAGGAGACCAACAGGGGCAGCCCTTACTTAGGTCACTGGTTGTAAGTATCCATTTATGAAAATCTTGACCTATCAGAGTAACACATACCATAGAATGTAGATCACAGTCTGTCCAGGCAATAACACTGCTCTGTGTTTACTTTGATTTTTATTCTGTACCGACATATTTAAGAGAGCACTAATATTTCACGCACTGTGGAGCAGAAGTCAGAAACGTATCAGTAGTAATGTTTACTGAGTTTGATAGTGTACCACTAGTCACCCAATGTAAAACAGAGCTGCTATTTCTATTACCTTTTGACTAGTATGTTGCATGCTGTTCACAGTATTCATAGTTTGCCATCACAATTACAAGACCTGCATGGGTCTATGTAGTCAGCTCAGCACCAACATGTGTAAATATATCAAACAGGGCTTATTTTTCCAATGTTCTTTGATAACATTACTTATCCTGCAACAGCCCCAAAGTAGCTACACATATGAATTCTTTAAAGGGAAAAAAACAAAACCATAAATCTTGGTCATGCACGTTACCTTTATTTGCCCTGAACGTGCCACGTGTTGTTTACAGTTGTCCATGAAAATAATAATACAAATGAGGCTTAATGAGTTCATAGAATCATAAACTATAAGGTCAGAAGGGACCACCATGATCATCCAGTCCGACCTCCTGCACAACGCAGGCCACAGAATCTCACCCACCCACTCCTGTAACAAACCCCTAACCTATGTCTGAGCCCAAATTGTGGTTTAAAGACTTCAAGGTGCAGAGAATCCTCCAATAAGTGACTTGTGCCCCACACTGCAGAGGAAGGCGAATAACCCCCAGGGCCTCTGCCAATCTATCCTGCAGGAAAATTCCTTTCCGACCCCAAATATGGCGATCAGCTAAACCCTGAGCATGTGGGCAAGACTCACCAGGCAGACACCCAGGAAAGAATTCTCTGTAGTAACTCAGATCCCACCCCATCTAACATCCCATCACAGGCCATTGGGCATATCTACCGCTAATAGTTGATAATCAATTAATTGCCAGAATTAGGCTATCCCATCATATCATTCCTTCCATAAACTTATCAAGCTTAGTCTTGAAGCCAGATGTGTCTTTTGCCCCCACTGCTTCCCTTGGAAGGCTGTTCCAGAACTTCACTCCTCTGATGGTTAGAAACCTTTGTCTAATTTCAAGAATAACTTCCTGATGGCCAGTTTATATCCATTTTTACTTGTGTCCACATTGGTACTGAGCTTAAATAATAATTCTTCCTCTGTGGTATTTATCCCTCTGATATATTTATAGAGAGCAATCATCTCTCCTCTCAGCCTTCTTTTGGTTAGGCCAAAACAAGCCAAGCTCTTTGAGTCTCCTTTCATAAGACAGGTTTTCCATTCCTCGGATCATTCTAGTAGCCCTTCTCTGTACCTGTTCCAGTTTGAATTCATCTTTCTTAAACATAGGAGACCAGAACTGTACACAATATTCCAGATGAGGTCTCACCGGTATCTTGTTAGTAACGGTACTAACACCTCCTTATCTCTTCTGGAAATACCTCGCCTGATGCATCCCAAGACCACATTAGCTTTTTTCATGGCAGTATCATATTGGCGGCTCATAGTAATCCTGTGATCAACCAATACTCCGAGGTCCTTCTCTAAAACAACAAGGAGTCCTGTGGCACCTTAAAGACTAACAGATTTATTTGGACATAAGCTTTCATGGGTAAAAAACCACTTCTTCAGATGCATGGAGTGAAAATACAGATGCAGGCATTACTATACTGACACATGAAGAGACGGGAGTTACCTCAGAAGTGGAGAACCAGTGTTATCAGAGCCAATTCGATCAGGGTGGATGTAGTCCACTCCCAATAATAGATGAGGAGGCATCAATTCCAGGAGAGGCAAAGCTGCTTTTGTAATGAGCCAGCCACTCCCAGTCCCAATTCAGGCCCAAATTAAGGGTGTTAAATTTGCAAATGAATTTTAGTTCCCCTGTTTCTCTTTGAAGTCTGTTTCTGAAGTTTTTTTGTTCAAGTATAGATACTTTTAAATCTGTTATAGAATGTCCAGGAAGATTGAAGTGTTCTCCTACTGGCTTTTGTATGTTACCATTCCTGATGTCTGATTTGTGTCCACTTATTCATTTATGTAGGGACTGTCTGCTTTGACCAATGTACATGACAGAGGGGCATTGCTGGCACATGATGGCATATATAACGTTAGTAGATGTGCAGGTGAACAAGCCTCTGATGGCGTGGCTCATGTGGTTGGGTCCTCTGATGGTGTCGCTAGAGTAGATATGGGGACAGAGTAGGCAACGAGGTTTGCTAGAGGGATTGGTTCCTGGGTTAGTGTTTCTGTGGTGTGGTGTGTAGTTGCTAGTGAGTATTTGCTTCAGGTTGGGGGGCTGGCAGGAAGCGAGGACTGGCCTGCCTCCCAAGGCCTGTGAGAGTGAGGGATCATTTTCCAGGGTAGGCTGTAGATCATTGATAATGTGCTGGAGAGGTTTTAGCTGGGGGCCAATGGTGTTCTGTTATTTTCCTTGTTGGGCCTGTCCTGTAGTAGGTGATTTCTGGATACCCGTCTTGCTCTGTCAATCTGTTTCCTCACTTCCCCAGGTGGGTATTGTAGTTTTAAGAATGCTTGATAAAGATCTTGTAGGTGTTTGTCTCTGTCTGAGGGATTGGAGCAAATTCGGTTGTATTTTAGGGCTTGGCTGAAGACAATGGATCGTGTGATGCATCCTGGATGGAAGCTGGAGGCATGTAGGTAAGTATAGTGGTCAGTAGGTTTCCGGTGTAGGGTGGTGTTTATGTGACCATCACTTATTTGCACTGTAGTGTTCAGGAAGTGGATCTCTTGTGTTGACTGGTCCAGGCTGAGGTTGATGGTGGGGTGGAAGTTGTTGAAATCCAGGTGGAATTCTTCAAGGGCCTCCTTCCCGTGGGTCCATATGATGAAGATGTCATCAAATGTAGCGCAAGTAGAGGATGGGCACTAGGGGACGAGAGCTGAGGAAGCGTTGTTCTAAGTCAGCCAGTTTATAACACAAATTCTTGTTATTAATCCCTAAATGCATGACCTTGCACTTTTCACTATTAAATTTCATCCTATTACTATTACTCCAGTTTACAAGGTCATCCAGATCTTCCTGTATGATATCCCGGTCCTTCTCTGTATTGGCAATACCTCCCAGCTTTGTGTCATCCGCAAACTTTATTAGCACATTCCCGCTTTTTGTGCCAAGGTCAGTAATAAAAAGATTAAATAAGATTGGTCCCAAAACTGATCCCTGATGAACTCCATTAGTAACCTCCTTCCAACCTGACAGTTCACCTTTCAGTGTGACCCGTTGTAGTCTCCCCTTTAACCAGTTCCTTATCCACCTTTCAATTTTCATATTGATCCCCATCTTTTCCAGTTTAGCTAATAATTCCCCACGTGGAACCCTATCAAATGCCTTACTGAAATCGAGGTAAATTAGATCCATTGCGTTTCCTTTGTCTAAAAAATCTGTTACATTCTCAAAGAAGGAGATCAGGTTGGTTTGACACAATCTACCTTTTGTAAAACCATGTTGTATTTTGTCCCAATTACCATTGACCTCAATGTCCTTAACTAATTTCTCCTTCAAAATTTTTTCCAAGACCTTGCATACTACAGATGTCAAACTAACAGGCCTGTAGTTACCCGGATCACTTTTTTTTCCTTTCTTAAAAATAGGAAATATGTTAGCAATTCTCCAGTCATACGATACAACCCCTGAGTTTACAGATTCATTAAAAATTTTTGCTAATGGGCTTGCAATTTCATGTGCCAGTTCCTTTAATATTCTTGGATGAAGATTATCTGGGCCCCCCGATTTAGTCCCATTAAGCTGTTCAAGTTTGGCTTCTACCTCGGATGTAGTAATATCTACCTCCATATCCTCCTTCCCATTTGTCATCCTACCATTATCCCTAAGCTCCTCATTAGTCTCATTAAAGACTGAGGCAAAGTATTTGTTTAGATCAGGGGTCGGCAACCTATGGCATGCGTGCCAAAGACAGCACGCGAGCCGATTTTTAATGGCACGCTGCTGCCTGCCAGGTCCCAGCCGCTGGCCCCGCTCAGCCCACTGCTGAACCCAGGCCAGGACCCTGGCAGGCAGCAGTGTGCCATTAAAAATCTTGCCCGCCCCAGCCCGCTCTTCTCCCCCCTCCCCTGCCTCTTCCCCCAGCGTGCTGGGTTCCTGCCCCTCCTCCTCTCCCTCCCTGCCGCCGATCAGCTGATGGCCCTTGCAAGGGAGCGGGAGAAGCCAAGCCGCAGCGCACTCTCTGCTCCGGGGAGGAGGCGGAGAAGAGGTGGGGAAGAGGCCTTGGAGAAGGGGGGTGGAATCAGGGCATATCCCCTCCAGCCCCCTGCCATGAGCCGCTCTGGGCTGGGAGCACCCCTGCAACCCCAGCCCACACCCCCAGCCCTCTACCCTGATCCTTACATCCCCCCACCACACCCCAGCCCCCTGCCCTGAGCCCTGCACCCCCCTCACACACACCCAGCCCTCTGCCCTGATCCCTGCACCCCACATCCCCCCCAAACCCCAGCCCCCTGCCCTGATCCCTGCACCCCCACACCCCCAGCCTCCTACCCCAACACCTGCATGCCCCACGACCCCAGCCCTGATTCAGTAACCCCCACACATACCCAGCCCCCCACACCCCATGTCCTGACTCTTGCACCGCCCACATTCCCACCCCCACCCTGAGCACCAAACAGGAGCTCCTGCACCCTCCGACATTCCTACCTGAGCCCCTCGCACCAAATGGGAGCTGCCCAGGTAAGCACTCCACAACCAAACCTCTTGCCCCAACCCTGAGCCCCCTCCCTCATGCTAGCTCCTGGCCAGACTACCCCAACCCCCAGCCTGCTCCTTCACTCCCAGCCCTGTGCTCAGTGCACTCCCACCCTCAGCTCAGTGCAGAGAGAGAGGAAAAGAATGGGCTAGAACCAGGGAAAAGGTAGGTACCCACTCTGTGTGGACAGGGCCGGGACCCCAGACCGGCAGCGGGCTGAGCCGGGCCTGCAGCCAGAACCCTGGCTGGCAGGAGCTGGCAGACGGAACCCCAGACCGGCAGCGGGTTGAGTGGCAGCGGGCTGAGCCGCTCAGCCCACTGACGGTCTGGGGTCCTGGCTGCTGGCCCCACTCAGCCTGCTGCCAGTCTGGGGTTCTGGCTGCTGGCCCCTTGCCAGCCAGGGTCTCGGCCACAGGACCTGCTCAGCCCACTGCCGACCTAGGTGAACGGAACCCCAGGCTGGCAGCGGTCTGAGCGGGCCGGCAGCGTAAGATCTTAATTTTAAATGAAGCTTCTTAAACATTTTGAAAACCTTGTTTACTTTACATACGACAATAGTTTAGTTATATGATATATAGACTTACAGAGAGACACCTTCTAAAAAACATTAAAATGTATTACTGGCACGTGAAACCTTAAATTAAAGTGAATAAATGAAGACTCGGCACACCACTTCTGAAAGGTTGCTGACCCCTGGTTTAGATATTGGGCCATGCCTAGATTATCCTTAACCCCCACTCCATCCTCAGTCTTTAGCGGTCCCACTTCTTCTTTCTTTGTTTTCTTCTTATTTATATGGCTATAGAACCTTTTACTATTGGTTTTAATTTCCTTTACAAGGTCCAACTCTACATGGCTTTTGGCCTCTCACACTTTATCCCTACATGTTCTGACCTCAATAAGGTAACTTTCCTTGCTAATCCCTCCCATCTTCCACTCCTTGTAGGCTTTCTGCTTTTTCTTGGACACTCATCGCAGACGCTGAATTATTTAACCACGGTTTTATGATAAATTACAGAACTCGAGAACCACAAAAACACACATGGTATCCCAATTATACATTGTAATTAGCAATGGTCGGCTACGGTAAGCATATAGAAACATCAGGCCTGTTCTCGTTTATGTTGGTGGAGTAGGGGGGCCTTAAAGTGCTCATAAGTGTAATTCATGCCCACTTTAAGGCCCTATTACACTTCCAGAGTAGTGCTAAGGGACCCAAGCACAAATGAGAATCAAGCACACTGTTTATTTCTTTTACAATTTCTCAGTCACCCCGATTGAGTCTTGGCATTTTTTGTTCTCCCTTTTTGCTTGGTGTGGTTCCTACTGTATGTATCCAATGATGACAGCAGCTGTATCTTTTCCATCAAATCCCTTGGGAAGTTCTTTATTTCTGAAGCTACCATAATGTAGAGTTTACTCCCATTTTCTTGGACATTCTCATCTGCGGATGATCTGGTAGCTGTTTCTTCATTTTAACAGTGTTTCAAGCCAGTAGCACAGGTGAGGATTCAGAGCCCCACCTCTGTGAATTTGTTCAAGGATTTATTATTATTTGTAATTCATTTGTTTTAATTAAAAATCATTTTGTTAAGCAGAATTTGTTAGCCTGCCATCCCTTCTAATATTGCAGTTTGAGGCTTTGCTTCAATTTCACAGAGGGGGTATATTTCTTCTCAACCTCTTTTGGTTTTCCTCCGACCTCTCTAATCACTTCTTCAAAGTGTCCTTTGAAGGATCCTCCTCATGTGCCCTCCAACTTTCTGCAGGAGTTCCACAGGGCTCTTTTCCTCGTTCCCGTCTCTTCCTTATCTCTGAGTAATCTCATCCACAAACACATATTCAGCTACCATTTCTGTGTTGGCAACTTACAGATCTACCCTCTACTCCAGATCTGTCTCTTGTTGGAACCGAAAATCTCAGCCTCTTTCCCTGACATCTCTTTCTGGACATCTAGCTGTTGGCTCAAGATCAACATAGCTAAAAGAGAGCTCTTAATCTCTCCCTCCTCCTAAAGTCCTCCCTACTACCTCCTTTCTTGATCATTGTAGAGAACACCATCCTGAGAGTTATGCAGGCCCATAACCTGAGTGTCATCTTTGACTCAGTTTTGTCTCTAGGTGCTTACATCCAGACTATGTCTAAATCTTGCAGATATTTTCTGCATATCATCTCTAAGATATGGACTCTCTTATCCAGCCACAAAGCTAAAACTCTCATCCAGGCGCTCATCAGGTCATGTCTCAATTACTGCAACATCCTTCTCTCTGGCCTTGACAAATGCAGTCTTGCTGAGTGCTGCTGCAAACATTATCTTTCTAGCCTGTCGCTGTGACCATGTGATCCGTACTTTGCATCCCCCCCACTAGCTCCCCTTCTCTATCACATCAAACATAAGCTACTTGTCTACATTTTCAAGGCCCTTCACGGCATATCCCCATCATCCCTCATTCACTATCGAGATGTCACCCACTGCTTCTGAGTGGACCGTTATGCCAGCCTCCAGTGCCCATTTGTTACATTTTCAAACACCTTCGTGCTTTTATCCAGGCAGCCCGTCACATTTAGAAGGAGCTCCTTGTAAATGTCTGCAAAGCTACCTCATTATCATCCTTCAAACGCTCCCGAAAACTCCCCTTTTCTGGGATGCCTATAAAAAACTTGACAGCAGTTAGGCTGCTAGTGTGCTGGTACCACTGTCTATCATGCTATTTAATATTGTCTCATTGTTTTCTTGTACGCCCTGGTCTTGCTGTCTGTGTCCACCTGTTGTCTCATTTCATACTTAGATTATAAATTCTTTGGGGCAGGAACCATCTTTTTGTTCTGTGTTTAGCAGCACTTAGCACAATGGGCCATGGACCAGGGCCCCTAAGCACTACAGTAATACAAATACATACTAATGATGCTGTTTATCATAGAACCTCCAATGCCTCAACAAATACGTTTGGCCCATCATCCTTTCCAGCTTGGGTCAGGCAGTCCCTGCTTCACTTGTAGGTTTGGGTTGCAGTGAGTGTTAGCAACACTCTGCTCGAGTGTGCCAGGAATTCTGGAACAGCACCAGGTGTTTCAGTTAAATCTGTATTAGTTTCTCTCCTCTCCTGCACATTTGCTGACATGTTTCCAGCATAGTTATTTCCACAGGATATTGACATAGCACACATGATGTACAACATCTATTACAATAAATGTTCCTGATTTTCCTGAACCTGATCCCAGGATTTGCTGGACAGTGTGTTTTCTTTTTTTCTCCTGTGGGGGGAGTAAAAGGCACTGCAGTTCAAAACACGTGCATCTTTGCCATATGAATTACCGTCACATGCGGGAAACAACCCCTCATCCCAAAACATCTGCTGTTTTATGGTGGCACTTGCTTTGTTTATGTTTGGTGTCTATACTCGATTTATGAGGCAGCTATAATATTGTAATTCTAATCATTTGCTTTGGGCTTTCTTCCAGGTCTTGGACAGAAGAAAATCAGCAGGTCATTAAAAATATTGGTCCCATAATCTATATGGGTGACACAAGATCATTCGCCAAGAATGCCATAAATTGAGCAATTTTAAGAGGACTTTGGCAACCACAGGTTGTAAGAGCAAAGCAGGCTTTTCCAAGTTGTAACTAGTGGAACTGTTGTTACAAAAGTGTGTATCATCACATCACTGTTATCAGATGCCTGAGATCATGACGATCCAAAAGAACATCTGTAATAATTAAAGTGACTTACAAGAAATATATTTAAGAGGTTAAAGTGGGCATTTTGGGGCCAAAATGCTTCCAAAGTAGACTTCTGTTTTGTCTTGTCTGTCAGGATTTTCAAGTTATGTTCCTATTATGTTGTTTACTAACCAATTTTACTGCTTCCCAAAAAGTTTTATTCAAAAGTCAAAATAAAATCCTTGGCTCCTTCCAGCCCAAACAAACCATAACAATCAGATCTTTACTGCATTTACTTTGATCCCTAAGTGAGGACCCCTCCCTTAACTGTATCTTATGACTTTTTTTGGTCCAAAACTTTAAGTTCCTTTTGATGGTACTGATTTGGGCCCTTCAGCTCCAGCTCGTCAGTGGAACCATCTTTCTCCAAACTAAATCATACCTTTTCTACGAGAAGTCTTTTTAATCTTACCCCTCTAATTGAAGCAGGGGCTGTATTTTCCTCCAGTTCTACTTCCACTATACACCTGTAAGTTAGTGAGGGTAAATGCATTCCATCACACGTGCGTTTCTCAGCAGTGCTATCCCAGGTAGCTAAAACTCACCACGTTTTCTTCAATTCTCCAGTGTCTTGTCCCTTGTGTAGTTATTTACAGCTGTGTAAAGAGGATGTGAACTGATACCAGATCAAAATGGTTGAGTTTTTCCACTTATTTGGCACGGGTTTAAGTGACTACATAAAGCACAAGGCAATGATATATCAGGTCCATGGCTTGTAGAGCAGTTGTGTCCACATGGTGGGCTTCTCTGCTATGATCTATACACCATTTAACTCTCAAATCAGTCTCACTGACTGAAATCTGTTTTTTCAGAGCCATGACCAGAGAATTTTTGCTGCAAAGGCAACAGCTGCTGCTGGAATTGAATGCACTTAAATATGTTTTAGTCGTAAGAAATATGCTGTGATTACAGTTATTATAAAAATGTAGAAGCAAGTGTGGCTGTACATTGTTATTCCCATCAAAGGGGGGCTCACATCCCTATTTATTTGTGGGTGAAATAAATTAATTACTTATTGAATCTTGATTGGCAGGCCATGTGACTGCAACATTTGTGGATTGGTGTAGCTGCTGTGATGCAAGACTTTATGTCAAACTACTAACCACTAATGGTGCTTGTTAGATTTGTTTGCTTTGACAAAATGAAAGACAGGAAATGTAGAGATAGTCTTGCCTACTTCTTAATGTCCCTCAAAATGAAATTTACACCACATTAAGGTTTAATTCATAAACTCATACACTTAGTGACTTGTAGGTATCGGCAAAGTGTAGCTAGTTTAGCATTCAATGATTGTCATTTATTGCCATTTTTTATTTATTGCCACTATTTGTTTTATATTGTTAGTTGTACATTGTGGAGAATGAAGGTGTTATCTGTATTTTGTATGAACAGCAAATGCACTTCAGTTTATCTGCTTGTTATTATCCTGCTTGACTGCAAGGAATTGAATCAGAGGGGGATGTTGGGTTGGGGATGGGGGCACAAACAGGAAATGAAACTATGAATAATAAAATAAAGTATAGCTAGAGAGAATACCCAGGGTCCTTGAGGAAACAATGGGGATACAATTAATTGGGGAATGTCCCTGTCCGGCTCCATCCAGGATAGCATGGTTTCGTCTCCACAAACCTAGGGGATACATTATAAAATTTCATAGATTCCAAGGCTGTAAGGGACCTTTGTGATCATCTAATGATCCTGGTCTAAGGACAAAGGGTGCATCTATTCAGCAGCATCTAGGGAGAAGTCTCTGAAAAAGAGAGCAAGAGGATGCGGCAGGGCATTCTCTATCACTCCCAGCCCAGGTGTATGGAGGGCTGGGTTCAGTAGGATTTAGCCAATGCTGGCAAGGCATGAATATAGTGTAGGTATGACCCAGGCATAGAGACCTTTATAGTTTTAACCCTTGTCTCGAATTGCTATGGATCTTTGGGTAAACAAATAAATAATACTTTGTTTTGAAGATGCTGTCTTTCAGTCACTTTAATCAGCTTGTCACAGTTCCTTGGAGTGAAAGGGCTTACAAGTGCCAAAACCAGTTGTGTCTGTTGTATTAACATGGTTGGAAAACAGCCTAGAGACCCTTGAACTGCTTGGTTCCACCCTTGAGAGATGAAGAAAACCAGGCCTGCTACCTGAAGAGTGCCCTCAAAAGGGACAAGAAGGGGTCTAAAGCACAGCTCACCCTGTAACAGTGACAGCCATTAAATGAGGAGCTCAGTTAGCCAGCAAAACTGCCACCTACCCACCAATGCAGTGTTTTCAATAATGCTGAATGCATTGCATTATTAATAGCTGTGCAAGTGCCAAGGAGCAATTCAATGGTAGTACAGAAAGTCACTAGTGATGGAGGCTATAAATATGCATGCAATTTGTATCTATGGCTACACTAATAGCACACTTTGAAAGAAAGACATGGAAGTAGAGGGCTGCCTTGGAAAGCCCCAGAATAGGACTCTAAACATGACTAATCATGAGCCTATTAGGAGAGTTTACCTAGACAAGTCTTCTATTACAGGCATTTTGAACTTACTCTGAGCAACGATCAAGCAGTACTATTGGCAGTTCTAGTAGCTGTAACATTTCAGCACGTAATAGCTGGGGTAGCTGGCCTCAGTCATTAGTTTTACATTGCATGACAGCCCTTATCAATGTATTAGTTATAAATATTGCTGGTTTTATCATTTTCCCATGTGCACCTGCAGCCATACCTGTGATAAAAGACGCTTCTTTAGGTTACAGCTCATTTCCCGTGCTATAGCTGGATGGCACAACCCAATGTGCAGTCCGCCCAGTAACCAAGACATATATCAGTGGGAAAAATTTCCAGGGCTAGAAGGTTCTGGGTGTATGTGCAGTGTGCATAACATCATTATAACTATTCATGCTAATTAATTAGGCTTCCCGTTATGACTCTGATGGGAGCTCTATGCAAGGAGCCTGTGCTGTGTGCTCCGCAGGGATAGGGTGACTAATAGGTGAGAAAGGGGTTGTGCACTTCAGCCACTTAGACTTGGGGCACATAGGCGCCAACTCCGTGGGTGCTCCAGGGCTGGAGCACACACGGGAAAAAATTGGTGGGTGCTCTGCACCCACTGGCAGCTCCCTGCCCCAGCTCACCTCTGCTGCAAGCGCGCAGCATGCCTGCTTTCCCCCCCTCCCTTCCAGTGCTTGCTGCCGTGAAACAGCTGTTGGGGCAGGAACTTTGGGGGAAGGGGTTGGAATGGGGCAGGGCCAGGGGTGGGGCACGAGCACCCACCACCGCCATGAAAAGTTGGCACCTACATTGGGGCAGCCAGCACAAAAACCCCAGAGCAGGGGATACAATGAAGCAAGGCTGGGGGTGCAGAGGAGGCAGTGGGACAAGACAGAGTGTGGTCATAGTTTACAATTCCCCTAACACCATAAATTTATGGCACCAAGAAAATTAAGATAGAGCAGCCCCATGACTGCCCTAGCTTGTGCCTTGGCCACAGCAACAGCAGAAAGGAAATGCAAGCAACCTCCTTTCAGTCCTTGTGCCGACTCTAGCACTGGGATTGAATCAGGCCAAGGGGTTGAAGTTCACCTCCGTGCAGCAGGCCACCAGTAGCCCCAAGAAACACTTAATAGCTATTGTCATAAATATAAAGGGAAGGGTAACCACCTAAAGGGTTAAGAAGCTAAGATTACCTCGCTGGCACCCGACCAAAATGACCAATGAGGAGACAAGATACTTTCAAAGCTGGAGTGGGGGAACAAAGGGTCTGTCAGTCTGTGTAATGCTTTTTCCCGGAACAGATCAGGAATGCAGCTCAGAACTCCTGTAAAAAAGTTAGTAAGTAATCTAGCTAGAAATGCATTAGATTTCCTTTTGTTTAATGGCTGGTAAAATAGGCTGTGCTGAATGGAATGTATATTTCTGTTTTTGTGTCTTTCTGTAACTTAAGGTTTTGCCAAGAGGGATTCTCTATGTTTTGAATCTGATGACCCCGTAAGGTATTTACCATCCTGATTTTACAGAGGTGATTCGTTTACCTTTTCTTTAATTAAAATTCTTCTTTTAAGAACCTGATTGTTTTTTCATTGTCCTTAAGATCCAAGGGTTTAGGTCTGTGTTCACCTGTACAAATTGGTGAGGATTTTTACCAAGCCTTCCCCAGGAAAGGGGGTGTAGGGCTTGGGGGGATATTTTTGGGGAAGACATCTCCAAGTGGGCTCTTTCACTGTTCTTTGTTTAACACGCTTGGTGGTGGCAGCATAGGGTTCAAGGACAAGGCAAAGTTTGTACCTTGAGGAAGTTTTTAACCTAAACTGGTAAGAATAAGCTTAAGGGGTCTTTCATGCAGATCCCCACATCTGTATCCTAGAGTTCAGAGTGGGGAAGGAACCTTGACAGAGGTTGGCAGAGGTGGGATCATTTTGAACCAGAAGCACAGCAGGATTTTAAAAGGTTTTGTAAATTCTGTGTGTCTGCCTGGGGGACAGAGCAGCAGGCATAACAAAAGGGATCTTTCTTTTTTCAGCTGGAGTTTTCTCTACCTAAAGGCAGGGTAGTTAACCTCCTGCAGGGAAATTCACAAGTTTTCACAGACCTGAAAAGTTTTTTTGTTTTTTGTTTTTTTTTAGCTAAGAGCAGCAAGAGGGTTTTTCTGTCTATTTGCCTGGAGACAGAGATGTTAGCTTTTTTAAAGGATTTTTGTGTAGGCTGAGAATAGCTATCAGAGAACACAGGTATCAGATTACAGCACAGCAAAATTTTACAAGCTAGGTTTTTTTTGTTTGTTTGTTTGTTTTGTGGTTTTCTTTCTAACTCTCGGGTGTAAAGTTAGTTAAAAACAGAGATGACAGAAACCAAGGCACAACACAAACTGGAGTTAACCAGAGTGGAAGCAGCGAAAGAGGCAGAAAAAGCCTAAGAGGCTGCCCACAGGAGCGCTATGGCAGCAAAGGACAAAGAAATGGAGGCAAAGAAAGAGGCAGAAAAAGCCCAAGAGGCTGCCCACAGGATAGCTATGGAGGCAAAGGAAAAAGAAACGGAGGCAAAGGAAAATAGAGTGGAAGCATGCACTGTAGATGGAGAAAGCAAAGGCTCAGCAAAATATACCGGATAAACCTAACAATCCTTACCCAACAATCCAAAAATGGGAGCGACTGTGTCCACAGTATGATGAATCCAGTGATATTGCTGAATATTTTCTCACCTTTGAGAGACTGTGCACACTCCATAAAATTCCTGAAGCTCACAAGATGACCACATTGGTCGCAAAATTGACTGGAAGAGCTCTGGACATATTCAATAAGATGCCTATTGATGAGGCGTCTGACTATAATAAATTCAAGGATTTGGTTTTAAAGCAATTTCAAGTTACACCTGAAACTTACAGAGTAAAATTTAGAGCCCTTAAGAGAGGACCTGGATTAAGTAATGTGGCTTATCTAAACCAGATGAAGGATCTGTTAGATAAATGGGTCAAAGGAAGGGGTGTAACTAGCTTTGAAGGAATGTGTGATTTGATGGCTCAGGAGCAATTCCTGAATATGTCCAAGGAGGAAATAAAGCAGGGTTTAAGGAACAAGAAAATGGACACAGCAGAAAGTCTTGCTTCTTATGCTGATCAATACGAGCAGTCCCAGACCGCCAGAGAGGCAGGGCAAACCAGAACAAAACGGGTGGAGAGAGGAGAGAGAAACAACCCTGGTCGCAGTCGGAGCGGATACTAGAAGGGACAACCTCAGACCACACCCTACTACCAGAGGCAGCCCAAGGCCCCAACTACACAACAAGGAACACTCCAGACACCTTATCTTCCCACCACACCATTCTCCAGCAACCCACCTCGCCCCAGTGACCCATCAGCTGGACGATGTTTTAAATGTAACGAGCTGGGGCATGTAAAGGCCAACTGCCCCAAGAACCCAACAGATTACAGCTCACTGCTCCGGAATCACACCAGAGGTTCTCAGGCCCAGATACCTCCCAGATACCCTCAGAGCAGAGGGAAACTGTGAGTGTGGGCGGGAAGAAGATCACCATGTGGAGGGACACCGGAGCACAAGCGTCAGCTATCCATGCTTCCTTAGTGGACCCCAATTTAATCGACCCAGAGAGCCAAGTGATGATTCAACCCTTCAAGTCCAACTCTTTCAATTTGTCTACAGCCAAGTTGCCTGTCCAGTACAAAGGCTGGTCAGGAACGTGGACTTTTGCAGTCTATGATGATTATCCAATCCCCATGCTGTTGGGGGAAGACTTGGCCAATCATGAGAAGCTAGCCAAGAGGGTGGGAATGGTCACCTGCAGCCAGGCTAAGCAAGCTGTCACACCTAGCTCTGTTCCGGAAACTTCTACCAGGACCCAGTCAGAGGTGATGGACCCGGACCCCATGCCAACGTCTGCAACAGCACTAGTGGATCCAGTCCCAGAGACCCAGACACAGCCAGTCTCTGAACCAGAACCCGCAAAACAACCAGCACCAAAACCATTGCCAGCACTGAATCCAGTACTTGCAACCCCAACACCAGAGGGCCCCACTGAACCTGCACCACCAGCAGCAGATAACCTACAAAAAAGGCTCAGCTGGAGCCTGAACCCCAACATAGTGCACCAGCAGAGAGCGGTTCACAGTCAACAGAAACAGCCCCATCACCTGCCTTGCTTCCAGAGGGACCAAGCCTAGGTCCACAATCCAATGAGGAACTGATGTCTCCAGCATCAAGGGAACAGTTCCAGACTGAACAGAAAGCAGATGAAAGCCTTCAGAGAGCTTGGACGACGGCATGGAGCAACCCACCGCCTCTCAGCTCTTCTAATCTATCCAGGTTTGTTGTAGAAAGAGGACTTTTATACAAGGAAACTCTGGTGGACACCAGGAAGACTGGCATCCTCAGAGACAGTTGGTAGTTCCAACTAAGTACCAGGTCAAGCTATCAAGCTTAGCCCATGATCATCCTAGTGGCCATGCTGGGGTGAACAGAACCAAAGACCATTTGGGAAAGTCATTCCACTGGGAGGGAATGAGCAAGGATGTTTCTACCTATGTCCGGTCTTGTGAGGTGTGCCAAAGAGTGGGAAAACCCCAAGACCAGGTCAAAGCCCTTCTACAGCCACTCTCCATCATTGAGGTTCATTTCCATTTCAGCAAGTAGCTGTGGATATTCTGGGTCCTTTTCCAAAAAAGACACCCAGAGGAAAGCAGTACATATGGACTTTCATGGATTTTGCCACCCGATGGCCGGAAGCAGTAGCTCTAAGCAACACTAGGGCTAAAAGTGTGTGTCAGGCATTAACGGACATTTTTGCTAGGGTAGGTTGGCCCTCCAACATCCTCACAGATGCAGGAACTAATTTCCTGGCAGGAACTATGGAAAACCTTTGGGAAGCTCATGGGGTAAATCACTTGGTTGCCACCCCTTACCATCATCAAACAAATGGCCTGGTGGAGAAGTTTAATGGAACTTTGGGGGCCATGATATGTAAATTCGCAAATAAGCACTCCAATGATTGGGACCTAGTGTTGCAGCAGTTGCTCTTTGCCTACAGAGCTGTACCATATCCCAGTTTAGGGTTTTCACCATTTGAACTTGTATATGGCTGCGAGGTTAAGGGGCCATTACAGTTGGTGAAGCAGCAATGGGAGGGGTTTACACCTTCTCCAGGAACTAACATTCTGGACTTTGTAACCAACCTACAAAGCACCCTCTGAACCTCTTTAGCTCTTGCTAAAGAAAACCTAAAGGATGCTCAAAAAGAGCAAAAAGCCTGGTATGATAAACATGCCAGAGCACGTTCCTTCAAATTCGGGGACCAGGTCATGGTCTTAAAGGCACTCCAGGCCCATAAAATGGAAGCGTCATGGGAAGGGCCATTGACGGTCCAAGAGCACCTGGGAGCTATTAATTATCTCATAGCATTCCCCACCTCCAACCGAAAGCCTAACTTGTACCATATTAATTCTCTGAAGCCCTTTTATTCCAGAGAATTAAAAGTTTGTCAGTTTATAGCCCAGGGAGGAGATGACGCTGAGCGGCCTGAAGGTGTCTACTATGAAGGGAAAAGCGATGGTGGTGTGGAAGAGGTGAACCTCTCCATGACCCTTGGGCGTATGCAGCAACAGCAGATCAAGGAGCTGTGCACTAGCTATGCGCCGATGTTCTCAGCCACCCCAGGACTGACTGAACGGGCAAACCACTCCATTGACACACGTAATGCTCACCCAATTAAAGCCCAACCTTACCGGGTGTCTCCTCAAGCTAAAACTGCTATAGAATGAGAGATCCAAGGTATGCTACAGATGGGTGTAATCTGCCCCTCTAACAGTGCATGGGCATCTCCAGTGGTTCTAGTTCCCAAACTGGATGGGGAGATACATTTTTGCATAGACTACTGTAAGCTAAATGCTGTAACTCACCCAGACAACTATCCAATGCCATGCACAGATGAACTATTGGAGAAACTGGGATGGGCCCAGTTCATCTCTACCTTTGACTTAACCAAGGGGTACTGGCAGGTACCGCTAGATGAATCTGCCAAGGAAAGGTCAGCCATCACCACACGTCGGGCTGTATGAATTTAATGTGCTCCCTTTCGGACTGCGGAATGCACCCGCCACCTTCCAAAGACTTGTAGATGGTCTCCTAACGGGATTAGGAGAATATGCAGTTGCCTACCTTGATGATGTGGCCATATTTTCGGATTCCTGGGCAGAACACCTGGAACATCTACAAAAAGTCTTCAAGCGAATAAGGGAGGCAGGACTAACTGTTAAGGCTAAGAAGTGTCAAATAGGCCTAAACAGAGTGACTTACCTTGGACACCAGGTGGGTCAAGGAACTATCAACCCCCTACAGGCCAAAGTGGATGCTATCCAAAAGTGGCCTGTCCCAAAGTCAAAGAAATAGATCCAATCCTTCTTAGGCTTGGCCGGATATTACAGGCCACTTGTACCGCAATACAGCCAAAATCGCCGCCCCACTGACAGACCTAACCAAAAAGAAACAGCCAAATGCCGTTCAGTGGACCCAAGAGTGTCTCAAGGCCTTTAACCAGCTTAAAGCGACACTCATGTCTGACCCTGTGCTAAGGGCCCCAGACTTTGACAAACCGTTCCTAGTAACCACAGATGCGTCCGAGCGTGGTGTGGAAGCAGTCTTAATGCAGGAAGGACCGAATCAAGAGTTCCATCCTGTCGTGTTTCTCAGCAAGAAGCTGTCTGAGAGGGAAAGCAACTGGTCAATCAGTGAAAAAGACTGTTACGCCATTGTCTACGCTCTGGAGGAGCTATGCCCACACGTTTGGGGACGGCGTTTCCACCTGCAAACCGACCATGCTGCGCTACACTGGCTTCATACCACCACGGGAAATAAAAAATGTATTCAGTGGAGTTTAGCTCTCCAAGATTTTGATTTCGACATACAACACATCTCAGGAGCTTCTAACAAAGAGGCTGATGCACTCTCCATGAAAGTTTCCCAGAATCAACTGGTTAAAATCGTCCTTGAGATGTGAAAAATATTGTTAGTCTTTATACACTTGGTAGTATATTTAGAGGTGCATGTGTCTTATTAACTCTGTTTTCTCCTAGAGCTCCAGGAAGAAATCACAGCCAGTGCTTCACCCTATCTGTGATTTGGGGGGGGGGGGGAGAGGGGCGCGTCATAAATATAAAGGGAAGGATAACCACCTTTCTGTATACAGTGCTATAAAATCCCTCCTGGCCAGAGGCAAAAGCCTTTCACCTGTAAAGGGTTAAGAAGCTAAGATAACCTCGCTGGCACATGACCAAAATGACCAATGAGGAGACAAGATACTTTCAAAGCTGGAGCGGGGGAGGACAAAGGGTCTGTCTGTCTGTGTGATGCTTTTGCTGGGAACAGATCAGGAATGTAGCTCAGAACTCCTGTAAAAAGTTAGTAAGTAATCTAGCTAGAAATGCATTAGATTTCCTTTTGTTTAATGGCTGGTAAAATAGGCTGTGCTGAATGGAATGTATATTCCTGTTTTTGTGTCTTTCTGTAACTTAAGGTTTTGCCAAGAGGGATTCTCTATGTTTTGAATCTGATGACCCCGTAAGGTATTTACCATCCTGATTTTACAGAGGTGATTCGTTTACCTTTTCTTTAATTAAAATTCTTCTTTTAAGAACCTGATTGTTTTTTCATTGTTCTTAAGATCCAAGGGTTTGGGTCTGTGTTCACCTGTACAAATTGGTGAGGATTTTTACCAAGCCTTCCCCAGGAAAGGGGGTGTAGGGCTTGGGGGGATATTTTGAGGGAAGACGTCTCCAAGTGGGCTCTTTCACTGTTCTTTGTTTAACACGCTTGGTGGTGGCAGCATAGGGTTCAAGGACAAGGCAAAGTTTGTACCTTGAGGAAGTTTTTAACCTAAACTGGTAAGAATAAGCTTAGGGGGTCTTTCATGCAGGTCCCCACATCTGTATCCTAGAGTTCAGAGTGGGGAAGGAACCTTGACAGCTATTTTGAGGGCTTGTGTATGATTTAAGACGTGCAGAGCTAGTCTTGTGCTGGCCTTCTGCTAAGAAGTGAATTTCATCCTTACAGAGCTGCTTGTGGAAATTAAGTTAACTAGTTGTGCATCAGAACTATGTGCAGCAGATGCATCCTTTATCTTAGGAAACACAAGATGGTATTTTTTTCGATAGCACGGTGATCATGTTTAGTTATAATCTGTCTAAATTCTCCTGAGCACTCTGCGTTTATTTGTAGACAGTACGGTGTGTATGCCAGGCTGAGCATGACAGAACCTTGTGAATGAGGTGGTAATGGTGAATAAGCAAGCTACACGGAATGTTATGATGCATAGGATTTTTCTTTCTGGCAAACGTGATCCTACGCGCCTGCCCATACCAGACACATGCAGGATTCTTCAATCTGAATTCTATTTTATTTTAATTTTCCGCTAATGACTTCTCTTACCTTAGAACCCAAAGCCCAGTGTTAAGTCACTTTGGAGTCAGTGGATGCTTTAAGAATGGTTTGTGATAAGCCAGGTTATAAAAACAGGAGTAGTATGCAAATTGCCAAATGGGATAGCATGGCATTTTGTGCATTAACTATTACTTATTATAGAGAGGAAGGGCTGTCCAGTGGTTAGGGTGCTAAATTCAGACTTTGCAGACCTGTTTCCAGTTCAATTTCTTGTTCTGCCACAGATTTTTTGAGTGACCTTAGGCAAGTCACTTAAGTCTCTCTCTGTCTCTCTATGTCCCCTTCCGTAAAATGGGGATAATAGCATTTCCTTACTTCACAGAGGTTTTGAGAGGATAAATACATTAAAGATTGTGAGGCACTCAGATACTCTGGTAATAGCAGCTCTGTAAGTTCCTAAGATAGTCAATTGTGTTGTAGTAGCACCTAGGGGCCAGGGACATGAATCAGGGCACCACTGTGCTCGGTTCTCTCCAAACACAGAACAAAAAGATCACCTCTGGTCCAAAGAGCTTACAGACTGCACATCGTAATCAATGACATGTGGCTGCTGTGTGTGGTTGGTAATTGTGAATGCACAAAATAGCGATATGATCCATATCTCTATATATTTATCTGCAAGCCCTGAGAGCGTAGGGCAGTGAAATGAGTATAAGTGCCATAAATAATAAGAAGGTATCCACAAATTGCAATGAGTGTATTTTTATAAAGCAAATCCAATTATTTATTGTTTTCATAGGTGCTCTATTCCATTAGTGTTTCACTGTGAATTTTCATCTACCAGGGCCTTGAGCTTAGGACAATTTGTCCAAATATTATTTTGAAGTATTGTTTGACCAAGTTTGTTTTTAACTGCAGATATTAGCTGTGTAGAATGCTGAGCGTGTTTGTGTGATATGAACTAAATGATATCAATGGGTGTGGTATCCAATGCATTAACTGCGGCAGATGGATAAATAAATGTAGTGCACTGAAGCGGTACTGTGCTATTTATGATAATATGGTTTCAACATGACAGAAAATGATCAGCACCTTAATGTTCTGTCATTGCAGGAGATAGTGGAAGAGAAAGTCCCTCTGTGTTTACTTACACTGTTCCGGTGCCAGTCAACTCTGGCAGAAGCAGCTTATAATATTTCCTATTGCAAAACATGGTAAGCGATAGGAATGAGAAAGTCTGTTTTGGATAATGAAGATGTACTTTCACCACTCTGTGACAGAACCCAGGAAGTCTTACTGGCTGGCTATGTAGTTGAACAGCCACTTTACACAACGTTGAGGGGCCAAGAACTCTTCCCTTGAATGAGGATGATACTGTTGCTGCAGATAGCTTTGACAAGGAACAAGGGGGCTGTCATCTGCAGAAAGGAGGACAATAACCTTTCTGAAGATGACAGCCCCTTGTTCCTTGTGGTTCCTGCCTCTGGCTTCACAGGGGTCTATGAAGAATGGATACTGCTTCCTACAACCCAACACTCATTCGAAGAGCTCATCCTGGGACTTGAACTGGAGCTGTGTGGAGATCATCTCCACACTCAGCTCCTTCTTACGCCTTGGGGAGGAAGGTCTGGATGGCGGCTGAGAACTGCCTGATGCCAGCCATATTTCTGAAGAGGTTTTGGACTTGGACATGACCAGCTTCTGGGACAATGTGTCCCAGAACTCAAAACTGTGACGGTATCTTTGTGCTCTTCATTATTATGGCTATAATCCCTCTCTCCAGCTTCCCCAAAGATCCAGGTCTCTCTGTAGCAATCTATCAGACATGTTTGGATCCAGGCCTTGAAAAACTCTTCATTGTTGTCAATGTATTTCACACAGTCATTGATGTCCATCTCCTCCAGCAGCTTCTTCTGCATGGTGAATTTGATGATGCTCTGGCTGCAGTACTTGATGCATTCTCTGCAGCAGAAAAAAAAATCATCCAGATTTTCCTACCGAGTCTTGTCATACAGTCCTGCAGGGTAGGTTGCGGACATTGGTTGCAGAAATCAAAGGCCCTCTTCTGGCAGGCATCCCTCTTGTAGTAAATGTCTCTGAAGGTGGAGTAATACTGAGGTCTCAGCTTCTCCAGGTGATGCTAAGGACTTTTGTTCTTGCAAAAGTCTTCATGCATCTTCTGGAAGGCACTGGCCACATCCTCTGGATTGTGAAGCTTCAGGTAGACTTGGAAAGAAGCACTGGTGTGAAGTTTCCCACGATTCTCCTGCTGGAGCCTCTCACTGAATATCTGCAGCAATTCCCTGCAGTAATCCCCACATAAGTGGACCTTCAGCCCAAGATACCTATTCCTCTAGAGACATAGCAAACTCAATTCACACCAACATTCCTGCATTAGAAACTCTATGACCGTATTGTACCGTGCCAGGTCCAGATACTCCTCCTTCATGTGGAAGGGTTTTCTTTGGTAGCTCAGCTAGCCCTAGGCCGTATGAAGCATTTACTTGACCAGACTCCGTCTGTTCTCCAGGTCCCTTATATGGCTGGCAGTGGACATCTTTGTGGATTTGGAGCTGGGGTAAGCTCCCCAGTGGCCGCTCTGTTAAGGTTTCCTTCCACATTTTTGAAAACTCCCATTCCACCCTCCTTGGGTTTCAGTGCCCTCTTCCTCTCTATCCTGACCCACATGAGCCTGCTCATGAGCCTTCCCTTCAATGGCTTTCATGCACCCAGCCTGCAGATGGTCTAACTTGTGCCAGCCTTTCTGGATATCAGTAGCCTCTTCAGACTAGCAAATAGCTCTCCAGCCCACCTGAAGAGATATTACGCTTCAAACAAAGTCTTCTCTGTATGTCTCTACCAGGTGTAGGCTCTCACTTCTACTCTCAAAGTAGCTCTGTAGACTCTGCAGCATCTTCTGCTGTCTGTCATCCAGCATCTGGTAGACTTCCAACCTTAGCTTCTCAAAGGTACTGGGGCTGAGGTCATCTGAGGACTGGTTCTGGAGTGCGGTTTCTGCTTTGGATGCCCAGAGATACGGATGAAGGCTGCTATTGTAAAGACTGCTGAGATAATTTTCCTCCCAAATTGTGTATCCCGTGAGACACATTGTCATTAATCAAGTTGAGCGTAACAGGCTGATAACATTACCTGATGTTTCAAGAGAGTGAGATCTTTTCCAACTCAATGGAGCCGTGAACTTTGTCCTGCTGAGGCACTAGCTGGTTTCTCTTACTCTGCAGTGTTAGATGTCAGCTATCCACAATGATGAAAAGCCCATTCCACACCAGAGAGGACAGTGTCAGCCCTCAATGACTGACTTGTCTTCCTGGTCAAGAGTATGTAATTCTATGCAATTTGAGCAAGGAGCCAACTTCCATGGGGTTTGCTACCATCATTTGGGCACTAACTAGCTTTTGTTTCTGAAGGGATCTATCTCTAATGCATATGACACAAGCTGTAGGACTTCAGAACAAGTAGGTGTCAATTCATTGATGATGTAATTAATTTATTCCATTACACTAGTAGGTAGCTTATTACACAGTAGTCATTGCATATTGTCTTCATGTATGGTTAAAAAATTGCCAAAGATGATTCTGGCATGAAGAAAGGGCAATTTATTTGTCCATTATGGGGAAGCATCATGAAATCATGGATATTCAGACATGTCTTTGCAGACATGTATGTAGTTGGTTATTAGCAAAATATTAAGCAACATGACTTCATACAAATTGCAGCAACTTTGTAAGGGTAATCCTCCAAAAATAAGCTCCTAGGTTTGCTCAGAAGTCTGATTGGAACTACAAGTTACCAAAACTTTAGGACAGGCATAAATTCTGAAAATTTTATGTACTGGTAACTTGACAATGGTTTCAAATGAAAGTTACTCCTATCCTCTTATTTTCTCACAAAGGGATTCAAACAACCTTTCCATGAATGTATGTTCCTAGCGCAGAGGCACATGCAAAGTCCAGATTAATTTATTAAATGGAAGGAGAGTGCTTCTGTCCTTACCCCCCAGAGTCCTCCTATGACAGGTATACACTTATACAGGAGAATACTAAAAACACTGTACATCAGCACACTACAACTACCTTGTAACAGTAATGCTGGAGGTATGTGCTTAGCATTAACCATTTATGTTTTTCATATGTAGCAGATGTTATTATGACAAGTGTTTGTCTAATGTCTATTCCAAGGATGACATAAAGGAAGCACTGCTTTGCCAGAGGCTGCACCACAGTCAATCTCAGTACTGCGCTGCAAGTTAGTGTCACTGACAGGCTTTGGCATTAGAGCTATGACCATGGTGCACATGTATGGGTTTCATCAGTAGCTAGGGAACCAGGAAGTGTGAGGTACGAGTGGGTGTATTAACACCACCCCCTCCTGCTGTGTAACAAGATGTACACTTGTGTGAATTATGTGCAGGTTGTGCTCTAGATCAATGGAATAAATGCCTACGCCCCTACTGCCTTAAAAGTCCCTGTGAGAAGGGCACTTAGCTGAGAGATGCACTACTTGTGCTATTTCCACTCCTTGTGCCAGGGATGAGCATAGTGTTTGGCCTGACTACTCCTACTGGAAGAGGTTTTGTAGACTCATGAATATTTTGATTTTGTACCTTCACATTTTTTCTTCCCTTCAGTGTCAAGTCACTTCCCTTGACCCCATTCTACAGGAAGAATTTGGATACTCTGTATATCCATCCCCTGGATATGCATTTTATCTAAGCTTTATCTTTGGGACTATCATCACCCTGAGAAATAAGACTGGGCCTTATCCAGGAAAAAACACTCTGTCAGTGCTTAATAATAATAAAGACTGACTTAGAATACAAGGTGAACTTTAATCCATCCGTGTTGAAAAGTACAGAATAATTTGTGATTCTTAAGCAACCTTAGAACCAGTAAAATGTTCTAGTATCCAGACAGAATTTTGCAAAGCAGAATAGTACTGAGGCTGGCACCACTGTTGGGGTATGTTTGTGTGAGTGAATGGAGGAGCTCATGTATCACTGGAACATTTCCTGCTAAATAGCCGAGTGATTTCTTAAAAGAAAATAAAAAAAAATCCTGGTACATGTTGAGAGGCAGGACATCTCTGAACATAAAGTGGCTATTAGCTAAGCTACTGTACTGGAGAAAACAGACCTGATAGAGCCTTCTAAAGATAAAAGTAAAATAGCAATGAGACTAATATTATTGCTGGCATCTTCATTACTTTCCTTTAAGGCTCTCTCTCCAGTATAGCCATTAATCCTAATTATGTGGAATGGTGATTATGTTACAGACTAGTATGAGGCCATCAGACTATAATGGTGAGTTCTGAACTCTGGACCACGAGATGAAAGGAGAGGGGATACTGTGGTTTACATATAAGCAGATCAGTCGTCTTTCAAACTAGTATTTTTAAATCCTGGAGCTAACAGTCTGAGAAACATGACTGTGCACTCGAATAGGAGCAAGGAAAGGGAAACTAATCAGATATGAAGAAGCACAAAGAATATTTAACAAAATTATTAAGTGGCTACTATTACTTCCAATAAAAGGTACTATTTAGTCTTCAAGATAACGAATACAGTATTTTGTGGCTGCTCGGCAAGACTAAGCAGTGTCACACCTATTGCTTACCTCCCCTTAAATCTCTACTTTGAGATGGAACTACAAGATGCATAGGTGGTAATGGTCTTACTAGCTGTCCGATAAAGCTACGTATTCCTAGATGTGGAAGTCTAATCATGTTTTCCACTGGGTTATTGGAAGGAACCTCGAGCAAGCCAGCCACAAAAGACTGTTATTCACCTTCTTGTAACTGTTGTTCTTTGAGATGTGTTGTTCACGTCTATTCCAATCAGGTGTGCGTGTGCTGTGTGCATGGTCATCAGAAACTTTTTGCCTTAGCAGCTCCCGTTGGGTCGGCTAGGGAGCCCCCTGGAGTGGCTCCCTCATGGCGTTCAATATATGACCCCGTTGACGCAACTCCCCCTTCAGTTCCTTCTTGCCGGCTACTCTGACAGAAGGGAAGGAGGGTGGGTATTGGAATGGATGTGAACAACACATCTCGAAGAACAACAGTTACAAGAAAGTGACTGTCTTTTCTTCTTTGAGTGCTTGTTCACGTCGATTCCAAATCAGGTGATTCCCAAGCTCTTCCCTGGGGGTGGGGTCAGAGTTAAGGAATCGCTGATTGGAGAACTACCCTGCCGAAAGCTGCGTCCTCTCTAGCATGCTGGGTGATGGCATAGTGGGTGGTAAACGTGTGCACCAAAACCCAGGTTGCTGCTCTGCAGATCTCCTGGATGGGCACCTGGGCCAGGAGAGTGGCCGAAAAGGCTTGAGCTCATGTCGAGTGGGCCGTAATAGCCAGGGCTGGGACCTTGCCGAGATCATAACAAGCACGGATGCAGTCCGTGATCCAGGAAGAAATGCGTTGTGAGGAGACTGGAAGCCCCCTCATCAGGTCTGCCACCGCTACACTTCTTTTGACTTCCTGAAAGGCTTCATGCACTCAATGTAGAATGCTAGTGCTCTCTGGACATCTAGTGAGTGAAGCCTCTGTTCCTGTGCATTAGCATGTGGCTTGGAATAGAAGACTGGTAGAAAAATGTCTTGGCCAATGTGGAATTAGGATACCACGTTGGGCAGGAAGGCTGGGTGCGACTTGAGTTGTACGCTGTCCTTATGGAAGACTGGGTGTGTGGGGGGGAGTGGGGTCAGAGATTAACACTTTTAAATCTGACATCCTCCTGGCTGATGTGATGGCAACCAGAAATATCACCTTCCATGAGAGATACAGAAGGGAGCGTGTAGCCAGTGGTTCAAATGGGGCCCCCATCAGCCTAGAGAGGACCAGACTGAGATCCCAAGCAGATACTGGCAGCCAGGACTGTGGATACAGCCTTTCCATACCTTTCCAGAAACAGCCCACCACAGGGTTGGTGCATACCAAGTGCCCCAACTCTCCTGGATGAAACGTCAAGATGGATGCAAGGTGTACTTTGATGGATAATCCAGCCAAACCTTGCTGCTTCAGGTGTAGTAAATACTCCAGGATGGATGCTATAAATGCCTGAAGTGGACATACATGACTCTGCTCACACCAGCATGAGAACCCTTTCCACTTAGCTAGGTAAATTGCCCCGGTAGGAGGTTTCTGCTACCAAGCAGCACACCTCTCACCGATTCTGTGCATTGGAGCTCCACTGGGTTTAACGATGAAGCTTCCAAGCCATGAGATGGAGGGACTGGAGGTCCGGGTGAAGGAGTTGACTGTGGTCCTGTGTGATCAGATCAGGGTAGAGCAACAGTGCGATCGGGGTGTCCACGGACAGCTCCAGAAGCGTGGTGTACCAATGTTGGTGTGGCCATGCAGGGGCGAGCAGAATTACCACCTCCTTGACTGTGGATCTTGAGGCAGCACCTTAGAATCATCATAGAATATCAGGGTTGGAAGGGACCTCAGGAGGTCATCTAGTCCAACCCCCTGCTCAAAGCAGAACCAATCCCCAACTAAATCATCCCAGCCAGGGCTTTGTCAAGCCTAACCTTAAAAACCACAAAGGAAGGAGATTTCACCACCTCCCTAGGTAACACATTCCAGTGCTTCAACACCCTCCTAGTTAAAAAGTTTTTCCTAACATCCAACCTAAACCTCCCCCATTGCAACTTGAGACCATTGCTCCTTGTTCTGTCATCTGCTACCACTGAGAACCATCTAGATCCATCCTTTCAGGTAGTTAAAAGCAGCTATCAAATCCCCCCTCATTCTTGTCTTCCACAGACTAAACAATCCCAGTTCCCTCAGCCTCTCCTCATAAGTCATGTGTTCCAGTCCCCTAATCACTTTTGTTGCCCTCCGCTGGACGCTTTCCAATTTTTCCACATCCTTCTTGTAGTGTGGGGCCCAAAACTGGACACAGTACTCCAGATGAGGCCTCACCAATGTCGAATAGAGGACACAATCATGTCCCTCGATCTGCTGGCAATGCCCCTACTTATACAGCCCAAAATGCCCTTAGCCTTCTTGGCAACAAGGGCACACCATTGACTCATATCCAGCTTCTCGTCCACTGTAACCCCTAGGTCCTTTTCTGCAGAACTGCTGCCCAGCCATTTGGTCCCTAGTCTGTAGCGGTGCATGGGATTCTTCTGTCCTAAGTGCAGGACTCTGCACTTGTCCTTGTTGAACCTCATCAGATTTCTTTTGGCCTAATCCTCCAATTTGTCTAGGGCCCTCTGTATCCTATCCCTACTCTCCAGCGTATCTACCAGTCCTCCCAGTTTAGTGTCATCTGCAAACTTGCTGAGGGTGCAGTCCACGCCATCCTTCAGATCATTAATGAAGATATTGAACAAAACTGGCCCCAGGACTGACCCTTGGGGCACTCCGCTTGATACCGGCTGCCAACTAGACATGGAGCCATTGATCACTACCCGTTGAGCCCGGCGATCTAGCCAGCTTTCTATCCACCTTATAGTCCATTCATCCAGCTCATACTTCCTTAACTTGCTGCCAAGAATACTGTGAGAGACTGTGTCAAAAGCTTTGTAAAGCCAAGGAATAACATGTCCACCGCTTTCCCCCCATCCACAGAGCCAGTTATGTCATCATAGAAGGCAATTAGATGAGTCATCACCTTGTGGATGAATGGCATCTGCAGGAAGACATACATTAGATGGTCTCCCCAGGGTAGCATGAACATGTCCAAGATAGAGCCTCAACTGTGTTTTTGGAAAGAGCAAAATGTTGGACACCTCCTGTTGCTCATGGTGGCAAATAGGTCTATCCAGGGAAACCCCCACCTTTGGAAGATGGAATGCATGACATCTGGACAGATGGACCAGTTGTGGTTGCGAAACGACCTGATGAGGTAGTCTGAAAGCTCGTTCCGTACTCGGGAGAGATAGGACGCCTCCAGGTGAATGGAATGGGCTATACAAAAATCCCACAGTTAGAGAGCTTCCCGACAGAGAGGGGAGGAGCGGGCTCTGCCTGCTTGTTTATGTAAAACATAGCGGTGGTGTTGTCAGCCAGCACCACCACGCATTGACCTTGTATTCTGCTCTGGAAGATCTGGCAGGCTAGTCTCACCGCTCTGAGCTCCTTTATATTCATATGAGTGGCGATCTTGAACTGCGATCACTGGGCCTGTGTTTGTATGTCTCCTAGGACGGCCCCCCAACACAGGTCTGACACGTCTGTGACGAAGGTCAAGGACAGTTGAGGGGTGCTGAATGGGATTTCTTCACAGACCAGGCGAGGGTCCAGCCACCAGCATAAGGCATCTAAGACTTGCCTCGGCACTATTACTACCAAGTCCAAACTGTCTCGAGCTGGGTGATAAGCTGAGGCAAGCCATGCCTGGAGTGGTCTATGCCTCAGCCTGGCATGCCTGACCACATAGATGCATGCTGCCATGTGTCCAAGGAGACTGAGGCATATCCTTGTGGTTGTGGTGGGGTATTGCCTGAGAGTCTTAATGATGCCTGTCAGTGCTTGAAATCTGGTCTCTGGTAGTATGGCTCTTGCCTGCACCAAGTCCAGCACCGCCCCAGCGAATTCTATTTGTTGGGTCGGTGACAGCGTCGACTTGTCCATGTTGAAGAGTCGTCCTACTCTCTGGAAGATTTCTCTGACTAACCAGGCCTGGGACTTTGCCTGCTCCCTGGACCGCCCCCACAGCAGGCAGTCATTGAGACAGGGATACACCTGTACCTGCCTCTTGCAGAGAAAGGCCACAACCACTTACATGCCCTTGGTGAACACCCGGGGGGCCTTCAATAAACCGAACGGGAGCACTGTGAACTTATAGTGTTTGTGGTTGACAACAAACCTCAGGAAATGTCTGTGGGCTGGCCAAATGGCTACATGAAAGTACACGTCTTTCATGTCAAGGGCGGCGTACCAGTCCCCCAGATCTAGGGAAGAGATAATCATGCTCAGGGAGACCATGCGGAACTTCAACTTTACCATGAACTGATAGAGTCTTTGCAGGTCTAAGATGGGGACAAGGAAGTATTGGGAGTAGAATCCCTTGCCCCATAGCTCCTAAGGAACCTCCTCCACTGCCCCTATGGTGAGGAGCAATTGCACCTCCTGGATAAGGAATTGGTCGTGAAAAGGGTCCCTGAAGAGGGATGGGGAAGGGGGGTGTGAGGGAGGGAAGAGGCAGAATTGGAGAGAATATCCCACTTCTACCATGCGAAGAAGTCGCATCTACCATCAGCAGTCTGATGTTATATGGGACCAAATATGGTATAAGTGGGATACACGGTTCAGAAAGCTGGGGGAAGGATCTGGGATAGTGGTGGGTACGCTGTCCTTGGGCGTCCCTTCAAAACCCTTGTTTGGGTCCTGACGATGGCTTGGTTAGGCCCAGGTGGGTTAGAAGGTCAATGTCTATTGTTCCTGCCCCTACGGTGATGTGTGTCCTGCCTTGGGCAAGACTGATATTGCCTCTGCTGCTGCTGGGTTTGAGGCTTGAAGAGCTTTCTCTGGGTAGCGGGCGAGTGCATCCCCAGAGATTTCATCATTGCCCTCAAATCTTTGAGGTTATGGAGCTTCGATTCTGTCTGGTCCAAAAACAGCCCTGTGCCCTCGAAGGGAAGGTCCTGCAGGGTCTGTTGAACTTACGGGGAAGACTCGAAGCCTGGAGCCATGCGGTTCTCCTAATGATCACCCCAGAGGAGATGGTATGTGCTGCCAAGTCTGATGAGTCATGGGAGGCCTGTAGGGATGTCCTGGCCACTGCCTTCCCCTCCTTGACCAGAGCTGAGAACTCCGCTATTGATTCTGCGGGAAGTAACACTTTGGTTGGACATAGAGTTCCAAGAGTTAAAAGTTATACCTGCTGAGGATGCCTGTTGGTTGGCTATCCTCAGCTGTAGGCCCCCTGCAGCATATACTTTCCTGCCAAAGGGGTCCAAATGTTTGGCCTCCTTAGCCTTGGGTGCCAGCAACTGTTGCCCCCGGCATGCCTTTTCATTCACTGCCAAGACCACCAGGGAGCAAGGGTGTGGGTGGGAGAATAAAAACTCATATCCCTTGGAGGGGACAAAGTACTTCCTTTCCACTCCCCTGGCAGGCAGAATGGAGGCTGGAGTCTGCCACAGGGTCCTATTATTTTGAATAGTTTTTATTATAGCTAATGCCACACTGGAAGACAAGAATGTCCACCATCGGATCCTCTGACTTGGTTACTTCCTCCGCCTGTAGGCCATGATATGGGCAATGTGTCAGAGCAGGTCCTGGTGTGCCCTGTGGTCAATGGGTGGAGGACCTGAAGCTGACACTCCAGCCACCACCTCATCAAGCGAGGATGATGAGGAAGCAAGTGGGGGTACAGGGTCCTCATGGCCCTCTAGCTGCCCAGGTTGTTCCTGGGTTGCATTGGACTTTTCCATTGGCCCAACCCGGTCGGATGTGCCCTGGGCTATGGGTGGTTCTGAAACTGGTTCTGCTGACTCCTCTGTAGTATGAGGGGGTGGTCTGGAGAGGGTCGCATCTATAACCCAAGGGGCAGGTCTATCCATTGGTGACCGGGAAGGGTGACGTCCAGAGGCCACTGACCTAGAAGCCCTCGAAGGGGTACCCTGGGCCTGATGGTAAGCCCAGGGGGTCCAGAAGGGCTATTGTGTGATGGGTGGCCACTGTGTCATACTGCGGGTGGCACTGGCTATCGTGTGACTGTGGGCACTTGTACATCTCTTTGGCACTTACCAGATCTATGTCTATTGCGCCTTGAGTAATATGAGACGGCCTCCGAGTCCAAAGATCCCGAGAGCAATGACCATGGCGGTGCTATGACCCCTGCACTGGCAGTTGGTGCTGTGAAGTGGAGATCAGGGATTGGTGCCGTAATGATCGTGTTGAGGATCAGCGCCAGGTGTCCCGAGACCGGTGCCATTTGTCTGGTGCCAGGGAACAGCTGTTGTGCTCCGGTGCTGTGTGTCGGTGCCGGCTCTGCGAGGGTGTTCTAGATCGGTGCTGACAGCTCGGTGCTGGAGACTAAGATAGTCGTGCTCCTGGTGCCATGCAATCTTGTACCAAGGCCGATGCAGGGCAGTGTTGCGGCGATGGGGACCTTGAATGGTGCTGGTTCAGTAACGAGGAGACTCTCATAATTGCAGGCTTGCCTCTAGACAGTACCCGCCTAGGCGGTGCTGGAGGATTCCCTCTAACAGCCGGGGGCTGAGGCGCAGTTATTTCAATGAGCTCCTTAGCAGCCTCAAAAGTGTCCGGGGTGGAGGGGGCTCTAACATCTCCACCAGGCACTGTCCTGCCAGAGAGTCACTAAGTGTCAGGCTCAACAGTGCCATCTGGGGTGCCAGAGTTGATGGCATGAGCTCTTGCTGCTTGGGAGCCAAGTCTTTCCTCTGGAGCAGCAAAGCCTCCCCTGATGGTATCACAATTCTCTGAGGAAAGCACCCTCTGTCTGCCTTCTTATGGTACTTGTGGGGCACTGGGGCATTGCTCCTTGCTGCGGTGCCTGGGATCTTTTGTGCCAAGGGTCTCTTGGGCCAGCGTCCTTCCTTGGCACCAATTCGCAGACCGATTCCATGGCCCTCCACACCAGGCCTGAGCCTTGGCAGGCAGGTGCTCCTGGACAGAGTGCGGCTTCTATAAGTAACTTGTTTTAAATGGAAGTCATGCTCCTTTCTAGTTCTAGGCTTGAAAGCCTTACAAATCTTGCAGTGCTCAGACTGATGCACCTCAGGCATGAGTTGTGGGGATCACTATTAGGCATAGGCTTTCAGCATACACTGCAAGGCAGGGCAGAAAAGGTGGGAGAGTTGCACTGTATGTAAGGGAGCAGTATGACTGCTCAGAGCTCAAGTATGAAACTGCAGAAAAACCTGAGTGTCTCTGAATTAAGTTTAGAAGTGTGAGTAACAAGGGTGATGTCGTGGTGGGAGTCTGCTATAGACCACCGGACCAGGGGGATGAGGCGGACAAGGCTTTCTTCTGGCAACTCACGGAAGTTACTAGATCGCTGACCCTGGTTCTCATGGGAGACTTCAATCACCCCGATATCTGCTGGGAGAGCAATATAGTGGTGCACAGACAATCCAGGAAGTTTTTGGAAAGTGTAGGGGACAATTTCCTGGTGCAAGTGCTGGAGGAACCAACTAGGGGCAGAGCTCTTCTTGACCTGCTGCTCACAAACCTGGAAGAATTAGCAGGGGAAACTAAAGTGGATGGGAACCTGGGAGGCAGTGACCATGAGATGGTCGAGGTCAGGATCCTGACACAGGGAAGAAAGGAGAGCAGCAGAATAAGGACCCTGGACTTCAGAAAAGCAGAGTTTGACTCCCTCAGGGAACTGATGGGCAGGATCCCCTGGGAGAATAACATGAGGGGGAAAGGAGTCCAGGAGAGCTGGCTGTATTTTAAAGAATCCTTACTGAGGTTACAGGGACAAACCATCCCGATGTGTAGAAAGAATAGTAAATATGGCAGGCGACCAGCTTGGCTTAACAGTGAAATCCTTGCTGATCTTAAACACAAAAAAGAAGCTTACAAGAAGTGGAAGATTGGACAAATGACCAGGGAAGAGTATAAAAATATTGCTCGGGCATGCAGGAGTGAAATTAGGAAGGCCAAATCACACCTGGGGTTGCAGCTAGTAAGAGATGTTAAGAGTAACAAGAAGGGTTTCTTCAGGTATGTTAGCAACAAGGAGAAAGTCAAGGAAAGTGTGGGCCCCTTACTGAATGAGGGAGGCAACCTAGTGACAGAGGATGTGGAAAAAGCTAATGTACTCAATGCTTTTTTTTGCCTCTGTCTTCACGAACAAGGTCAGCTCCCAGACTACTGCACTGGGCAGCACAGCTTGGGGAGGAGGTGACCCGCCCTCTGTGGAGAAAGAAGTGGTTCGGGACTATTTAGAAAAGCTGGACGAGCACAAGTCCATGGGGCTGGATGCGCTGCATCCGAGAGTGCGAAAGGAGCTGGCGGATGTGATTGCAGAGCCATTGGCCATTACCTTTGAAAACTCATGGCGATTGGGGGAAGTCCCGGACGACTAGAAAAAGGCTAATGTAGTGCCCATCTTTAAAAACGAGAAGGAGGAGGATCCTGGGAACTACAGGCCAGTCAGCCTCACCTCAGTCCCTGGAAAAATCATGGAGCAGGTCCTCAAGGAATCAATTCTGAAGCACTTAGAGGAGAGGAAAGTGATCAGGAACAGTCAGCATGGATTCACCAAGGGCAAGTCATGCCTGACTACTCTAATTGCCATCTATGACAAGGTAACTGGCTCCGTGGATGAGGGGAAAGTGGTGGATGTGTTGTTCCTTGACTTCAGCAAAGCTTTTGACACGGTCTCCCCCAGTATTCTTGCCAGCAAGTTAAAGAAGTATAGGATGGATGAATGGACTTTAAGGTGGATCGAAAGTTGGCTAGATTGTCGGGCTCAACGGGTAGTGATCAATGGCTCCATGTCTAGTTGGCAGCCGGTATCAAGTGGCGTGCCCCAAGGGTCAGTCCTGGGGCCGGTTTTGTTCAATATCTTCATAAATGATCTGGAGGATGGTGTGGATTGCACCCTCAGCAAGTTTGCAGATGACACTAAACTGGGAGAAGAGGTAGATACGCTGGAGGGTAGGGATAGGATACAGAGGGCCCTAGACAAATTAGAGGATTGGGCCAAAAGAAATCCGATGAGGTTCAACAAGGACAAGTGCAGAGTCATGCACCTAGGACGGAAGAATCCCATGCACTGCTACAGACTAGGGACCAAATGGCTCGGCAGCAGTTCTGCAGAAAAGGACATACGGGTTACAGTGGACGAGAAGCTGGATATGAGTCAACAGTGTGCCCTTGTTGCCAAGAAGGCCAATGGCATTTTGGGATGTATATGTAGGGGCATTGCCAGCAGATCGAGGGATGTGATCATTCCCCTCTATTCGACATTGGTGAGGCCTCATCTGGAGTACTGTGTCCAGTTTTGGGACCCACACTACAAGAAGGATGTGGAAAAATTGGAAAGAGTCCAGCAGAGGGCAACAAAAATGATCAGGGGACTGGAACACATGACTTATGAGAAGAGGTTGAGGGAACTGGGATTGTTTAGTCTGCAGAAGAGAAGAATGAGGGGGGATTTGATAGCTGCTTTCAACTACCTGAAAGGGGGTTCCAAAGAGGATGGATCTAGACTGTTCTCAGTGGTAGCATATGACAGAACAAGGAGTAATGGTCTCAAGTTGCAGTGGGGGAGGTTTAGGTTGGATATTAGGAAAACCTTTTTCACTAGGAGGGTGGTAAAACACTGGAATGCGTTACCTAGGGAGGTGGTAGAATCTCTTTCCTTAGAAGTTTTTAAGGTCAGGCTTTACAAAGCCCTGGCTGGGATGATTTAGTTGGGGATTGGTCCTGCTTTGAGCAGGGGGCTGGACTAGATGACCTCCTGAGGTCCCTTCCAACCCTGATATTTTATGATTCTATGATTCAAGACTTAAACCCTTGGGCTTGAGGCATGCCCCAAAGCCCAAGGCGGGGTAAGAGGATAGGAACGATCCCACTCACCAATTTCTATACCAACTATAAACAATAATACACTAATTATTAAAACAAAAACTAGGACTAGGTACTAGCCTAAGGGAACACTTGCAAGGAAGCGAAATGCCGTTCCAACCCTGCCATGGACGGTAAGAAGGAACTAAAGGGGGGTCAGGTTGGCAGGCTCATATATTGAGCGCCATGAGGGCGCCACTCCAAGGGGCTCCCTAGCCAACCCGACGGGCGCTAAGGGAACAAATTTCTGATGACCATGCACATGGCACGCGCACACCTGATTGGAATCGACGTGAACAAGCACTTGAAAAGAATCTCTTGTTTCTGAAGTGGCACAAACTTTAGTGATAAAGCTGCTTCCTCTGTGCATTCTTAACTCAAGCAGCATTTGCACCTCTTTGGGAGTTATTGAATTAATACAATCCTTCATTTTCTTTTTCACATAGAAATCATATGATAAAATGAACCATCATCTTGGCATTCATATTTAGTAAATATTTGCAGTTAAGCCTAGTGGTCCACAGAACACTTCAAGGTGTTCTATGTAGTTTTTTCTGTCACAAAGTGGAACCATTTGTCTTATTCAAGCAGTTGTGCTCCTTGCTGTAGTTCAATCAAACACTCACACAGTTCCCACAGGGTTTTTTTGATCAGCTAAACTCGAAGAAACAAGCATCTCCCTGAACAACTGCTTTTTTGTCCCTCTTCTTTGGGAGTTTCTTTGGTATATATTCGGCTGTGGTCAAATTTGTGGACACTACCAAAATTGGAGACCTATAAAACATTCAGAGGGGCAGAACTAAACTGCAAAGGGATCTTGAGAGAGATCAGAGCAGTAAGGGCTGCAGACAACACGAAGAGATTCAATATTAATAAACAAAAAACCTCTTCCCAGAGAGATGTAACCAAGTAGCTTGTTTTCATTATAGCTCCTTAATACTGGCCCGATATATTACACTTTTACTTCATACAACCAGGCACTAAAGTTGCTGCAGGGACGGCATGGATTCAAAACTGTGAAGTGGGGAGGGAAGGGGTGTCCATAACATGAAAAAGGTTGAGACCACTCTTCCAGTCCAATCACCGTTATATGGTTTGGGACTTGCCTGCCTTAGATGCTGCCTCTTCTCCTTATGTTTCACTGCAATGGCTGAAATCAGCTCAAGAGCTCTTGCTGGTATTAACAGACCTTTGAAGAATGAAGGTATAGGCATTTTAGTATAGGGTCACTGCCGTCTGTCAAAGTTTGGGTTACTATCAAAGCATGGTGCAAGGTAACTTTGATCAAGCATTTGCTCAGCTGTGCATTGTTGTTATGGTTCTTTATGATAGACCAGGGTAATCTGAAGTGTTGTCTGCTGTTGGCAGCTTCAATATTTTATATATAACATATGACATGTGCCCAGATATTATAACAATGAGTGTATAAACAAAATATTTACATAACTTAAAGTAGCACTCAAGTTGAAGAAAGATTAAGGCACGGGATTCAGAAGATCAGGGTTGAGTTCTGTCACAGATTTCTTGAGCAAGTCATATAGCCTCTCTGTGCATTCAATCCTCATCTATAAAACGGGGATACTAATATCATCTCACCACTAATGCTTGTGAATTGGGAAGATTCTATGGTTCACAACACCATGGAAAAGCCAATAAATAACATTAAATGAAATACTGAAATTCAGATTGTGTCCCACAATCTTTTATGAGATAACGAAGGAAATTGGTATCAGATTTTCCTGAATTATAGGTTGGTTGCAAGACTGAAGCACAGCCTCATTGTCGAATTTACCTGCAAAATGTGCTAACAAGGAACAATATCTGAATGGGAGCTGACAAGGTGAACATCTGTCACCCCCTCACCTTTCCCCCATCTGAACAAATCTTGTCTGTTTGAAGAATATGGGTGAAGACATCAGTTCAGGTTCTGATCTAATTTCTGAATATGGAGGCCCATCAGAAAATCCCTGTGATGCTTTAACTTGGTCAACATTACTTATTATTTATGTAGTAATAGCCTCAAAAAGCTTAAGAAAGATCAATACTGATTCTTAAGGACAGTATTTGTTTGTAATGATTATGAGATTATTGTATTTATACTTTCTGTATCTAGAATGGTCATACCAGCTATGTTTCTTTTTTACCAGATATGCTAGTTCCACTAAACTCCACCTACACATTTGGATCCCTTATCTTAATGATGCAGAACAGCCCATTCAGACAGTGCTGTATTGTCAGAAATTATTATTCCAGCTGTAATGAGTGAGATTTCTCTCTGTAGTGGTCTGCGTTAGTAATGGTGCAGGTCTTGTGACAGTTTGTTTCTAGGGACGGTCGTACGGCTCAGAGCTGGACAAGTGAGAAGAGACTGAGACAAGAGGCATCTGGTAGAAACAGGGAAGTGTTTTTTATTTCATGTGGCACAGCATTAGGCAGACAACCCAAGAAAGAGTCACTAAAAAAAATCAAAACTATTATTCCAGGAACCATCCCAAGGAATTACCCCAAACAAAGGTCTGCTGCTAACAATAACTGAGATGTCATTGCCAATCCACTCTAATCTTCTCTTATTCTGTACATGCTTAGGCCATACCTAGCTTTTTAAGGAGACTAACCTCAAAGATACAGTATCTTCAGACAGCATACATACTGTACATAATCACTATAGTACATTTCCCTCAAGTCATGCTAAAATATAATGCTAAGGGTAACTCTGGACAGAAGGCAGTATAGTAGCCACTCACATCTCTGAGGTAACATAATGCTGTTTCTTAGCTGACAAGGAAAGGGCCACCTGAGGGAAGATCAATATGGCTTCAGAGTCTACTGTTAAACTCCTGATGCAGAAGCAAGAGCCTGGAACGTAGTCTGCTGAGAAACAGGGTGGATACCTCTTCTCTCTGTAGCTGACGAGGTGGTGGTGGTGGGAATAAATCCAATTCTACCTTCACTGGGAAGGAACAGAATTTACAGACACATTTTGTTTTACTAGGAAGAGGGTCAGGAAGAGATAACTCCAAAAATATGGACATAAGAACATAATCTTTGCATTATTCATTAGGTAATAGGTGAGAGATGACTGATGTGCTAGAAGGGGAGTTACATAAAGGGAGGTCTTAAACAACAAAGACATGAAGAATGGCTAACTGAAAACATCATTTTAGAGAGACAGAGTAGAGCAGTCAAAGCCTCAGGAGATTTCTTTTCAATTATTAACTACAGATTATTCTCTTGATATATTCTCTTTTCTTTCTTTCTAAATTAAGAAAATAAATACTTGTAACAAGTCTGTGGGCCAAATCCTGCCCTTGACTGAAGTCATCTCCATTGAAGTCAATGAGAAGGATCCCTGTGTACACAAATTCACTTGTATTTATTTCTTGCATCCTACCAGGGTTTATGGATTGAAGGGTGAGTTAGCCTCTACAAATTCATCTTAAATCACTAAGGGAATGTCATCAAAGTGTGGTCAAGGAGCAAACAATAGCAAACAGAAAAGTAAGGATTCTCTTACATAGATAATTCATCCAAGATTCAGAGCAAAAATATAAAAGAAAACAGATCTTGAGCCAATGCTACATTTTCATTATAATTTTGTTAGCCAAACACAAATAATTTCCATTTAACTTAACTGAAACACAGTACACAGCGATAGAAAAAAGCATAATGTTCTCTTTCCTTCGCTATCATCATTTTACCCAAAGGAGTACATTTTCATATTATTATCCCGTAGGCTGCCCTGCAAACTCCAGTTGTCTGCACGACGTACTGTGGTCCATTGTAAGACAGAACACATCTACTATGCAGATGAATAAAGCCTTTGATATCATATAGATATTACTTGGGTTTTGAATATAAAAAACAATGGATTCTTTTAGACACAAAACAATACAATTCTGGATGCATTTACCACTTTTATTTCACTATGCAGAAACATACATTCACCATGTGTTGTGATGCAGCTGAGAGTGTAATGGAGACTATATCCCTGCAATGGATATTATAACGGAATACTAATGAGTTTTCAGTGGATGTTCTGTACAGTTTAAGGCTTGGCTTTGAACTAGATAGTAAATGCTGCTGACCAGATTCTAAAATGAAACATTTTTTTCTCTGAGAACAAAAGGGAAGTCAATAAAAAACCATCAAGGTTATTTCAGAGTAATAATTTTGTAACACTATAAACTAAGGAAAATACAGACTTTCTCCAAAATAACTACATATAATTTACAGGGTTAGAACTTCTGAAGGGTGACTGGAAACTTTCTGACTTAAACTCTGAACAATGCTGACAAAAAAATCTTAAAGTCAAGTAAATGTGCTGAAATCTTTACTACCTCACAAGGTATTAAATCAGGTATGCAAAGCACATTTTGTAAGAATTTAAATATTTTGATAAGATTAGAGATTCATCATTTTTTATCAGGCAATAGTAATAAAACCAGATAAAACAAATACAAGATTCAAATTGTTTCCTGAATAAACTGTGTTACTGGCACATCTAATGTGTGATAAAACATTATACACAGTACCTATACAGCTTCTAGCAGTTTCGGGTAATCTTCATATACAGTATCCATAAACAAAAGGTTTGCCACCTAACAAATTTTAATATGTTTAGATTTAATAAAATGTGAAAGGCATGAACTGTTTGTGTGTTACATTAGATCACTGTTTATATTGTTTATGAACGTGCAGGTATAGCTGAAAACTTAGATATAATGAAAATTAAAAATGCTGCTTTTCTGTAAATTCATTGTTGCTTCATGCAATATTGTTTCACTGATGCTGATTCAGATTGCTTTATACGGGAAAATATCTCTGCCAGTGCCTTTATTAGCGTTTAAGATCAATTCTTCGGTACTGAAATTTTCCACGGACAGATACAAGTCAGTCAGGTTAGAACTGAGACTCCATATAGGCTCTGGTATTCCTAAGGGTGTGCATGACTGGATTCGTATGCAAGCTAAATTATTCCTGCAGGAAAGAGAACTGAGTTAATTATTTGAAACAACTGAATTTCTCTCTCTCTCAAATCAAGGGTGAAAAGGGGCTCATGTTGAATACTTCAGGTGACAACATTATAATAACCGCATCATTCCAGTATAAGTAACTGCCAACCTTGGGCCTGATCCAAGGTGCATTGGAAAGACCCACACTGATTTCAGTGGGCTCTGCATCTGGCCACTTCATTGTTTTCTCTGAATTGATTAGCAGAAGACCATAACTGTTATTGGTGCTCATTCCTTAAGGACTGGCTCCATCTTCCAAAATAAGTAGCAGTCGTCCTACTCACATTTACTTTAGGCATTTATATTTCCTCATCCAAAGCAGGAAAGTAGTAAACTTTCAAGAGATGTTGCACATCATACTATGTTACTTATACCAAATGCTAGGGAATACAGAGTGCTTCAAGAATATGATGCTGCTATCATTTCAGACAAATTCGACAAGCAGCCTCTTTTTGTGTGTGCATACAGCATTCAAAGCAGCCTATGGATGATGCTGTCATTAAGAGCTCTTGCATAGCAGGTTAGTATGCATGATATGTTTCTGCACATACAGTAAATACAATATTATCAAGATGACTGTTTAGCCAAACTTAGTTGGAGAGCATGCCTTTACTGAAGACAGCTAGACACAAGAAAAGCTGCATTATCATCTCATCCTGAGAAACAATGCCACTTTCAAACACAAAATGTCCTTTCAAAATACAAGGAAGTGAAGACATCCAAATATTGACACAAAAATTAATCTGGATTTAAAAAAGAAAATTGGACCACACAGCTTTACAAGTTTGAACTAAAAACCTAAATCGTGCCATATTTGTGCCTAAAATAGGCTAAGTAGCTATAGTTATTTTCCTCAGCATTGTAAAAGAAATTAAAAGTGTACCTTTAAGAACAAAATGCTTTTGTTCTTAAGTCACATATATAAACAGACAACAGATTTTTGATCGCAGAATTAGAAATTTTAGGAATACATCAAAGCATGGATAATGAGTAACATCCAGAGAGCCAACAAAAGCAAATTTCCATTTCTCTAACTGGCACTATTAAACAAGGAAAAATACATCGAACTAAATGTGTAGAATTTACATCTAGAGTAAATTCCAGAATTAATACTTGCATGGTTTTTGCAAATGCCAGTGAAAGAAATAAGGAGTTAGAGGTGAATTATGGAAGGAGTATGCCTTTGCTGCATGCCAGCCCAGTGAGTGCCTAGGAAAATCATCTATTCCTCTTACCTGTGGGTCAATCTTCCCCATCTTCTGGTGTGATTTCTGTCTCTTTATGTACCACTACTTTGGTCACTGACATGTCAGGGTGCTGCTCTTTGGCCTCTTTAATTGCCTGAGCCAGCGCCTAGCCCAAGGAAACCACAGAAGGGCAAAAACAAAAAGGAGGTGGAACATGCATGATCAGTAGCAAGGTGGAGAGATTCATGAGAAATTACACAATTTACAAATGAGGAAAAATGATTAAAATATACTATCATTGATTTAAATACTAATCCAGTTTAAGGCATGCCAGTAGGAACAGTGTTTTAAAGCTTAAGGTTAAATATTCCCTCTCTGGTAGTCTTCAGTTCAGGGCAGCTTTTCGTAGCTTATATACTCTACCTGGTCATGGTCGATATCTGCATCTCCTGTGATGACTATTCGTTTTTCAATTCTTGTTTCTGAAATGCCTCCTTTCACAGTCTAAAAGAGAGAGGGACAAATACAAATAAACGCACACATTTAAAAGTGGTGCTGCTTGTTCCAAGACACAGTTCCAGAATCTGAAGATAAATGAGCAGGAACAGTTCACCTAGCAAGAGTTTCAGAAAAGATGGTTATACAGTGCATATATCAGAATGGTTGCCATCAGCTGCATATCCAACATATGAAAAATGGCATGCAGAATATCTACACACACACACACACAATAGGAGAAACACAAAGCCTCTGCTCCCACTTACGTCCCATTGTGAGGGCTCTTAATGGAGTGTGGCCTTGTGTAACTCCTTTGCCCAGAGATGAATTTCACCCAGATAGCATTAAATCCTGGTCCCAATAGGTATGTCTGCACAGCAACTAGACACCCATAGCCGGCCTGTGCCACCTGGTTCGGGCTTGGGCGGTGGGGCTGTTCTATTGCTGTGTAGACTTCTGGGTTTGGGCTGGAGCCTGAGCTCTGGAACCTCCCACCCCTTAGCGTCCTAGAGCCTAGACCTCATCCTGAACCCGGAAGCCTGCACAGCGATCAAACTGCCCCGCAGCATGAGTTGGCTGGCATGGGCCAGTCGCAGGTTATTCTTTGCTGTGTAGACATACTCAGTGAGGTTAATGGGAGTTATGCTTAGGGATGAAAGATGGTCCAGGGGCTGGGGTGCTAGCCTGGGACTTGGAAGACCCAGATTCAATATCCTGCTCTGCCACAGACTTACTGGGTGACCTTGGGCAAGCCACCAAGTTTCTTTGGGTCTCGTGTAAAATGGGGATTACAGTTGCCTACCTCACAGGGATGTTGTGAGGTGCTCAGACACTACAGCCATGGGGACTACATAATTACATAAGCTAGATAGGATTTCACACAGAAAATATTAGCTTGCATCCATCTTCTGAAATAAATACTGATTTAGAGAGTCATGTCAAAGTTCTGAAAATGCCTCTACTCAAGGACTGAACCGATCGTTTTCTTACTTTGGTGATATGGGTAGTAGTTGTAGTACTGGTAGTTTCAGATGTGATGGTTTGTGCACTCATCAACACACCTGGCTCTGAGTCAGCACCAGAATCCGCCTAAATGGCCAAAAGGAAAAAAAATGCCATAAACAGTGCGTGAAAAATGAGGATACTGGCTGAGCTTTCCCCATCTTTAGACTTCTGCATAAAGAATGTGGCTGATGATATAAACTAATTGCTGCTGGGATGTTCCTTTGTAGCCGACAGGCTATTCCATTTGCCTGAAACAACACTTTGAGGTGTTCAAAGTGCTTTGTAAATAGTCCCTATTTTGGCCACTTCTGGAGTGGAATGCAGCAGCTGCTTAACAATATACATCAACAGCTGGAACATGAAGTGATGAATTCTACATGCAACTGGAACTGCCTGGAGAATTCAGAGGTAGAAGTTAATTGCTTGAGTTGGAATTTAGTCTGAAGACCAAAATTAATATCCTTACTTTTACAAAAAGAATCATGCGGCTCTTTAATGGCCAGGAGTGGTCAGGACCTGTCCCGTAGGACTTAGATGTTATTTCATTACTTACGTCTCTACTTCAGAATTTTGCATCACCTCATAAGTTTACAACAGTACTTTTGTTTGTATTACAATGTGTCTCATACAGTTTTTAAGGATATATGTTTAAACATATACATCAAAGTCCTGTAGTCTAACCAGTGTTCACGAAAGACCGTATGGTGATACAAATAAGGGTACCTTCAGATAAGCCTACATATTTATATAGTTCTTTTGTTTAGTACAGAGTTACTATGGGTGATATGACTATTTAATACTGTAACATATTTAAAACAGCTGACACTCAGGTATTTTTTTAGTCCCTGGTAAATTAGGTCCTGGGTCTTGCAAAGTTTCTTACCTGTGATGATTCATATGTAATGGTTTTTGTTTCTGTATGAACTATGGGAACTTCCTTGGTAGAAATTTCAAGCTTCTCCCCACCTGCAGAAACACTGCCAAAGCTGATGGTTTCAGTCTTCACAACTGGTGACTGCTTCAATGGAAAAGTAATTGGAGCATTTATTAAAGCTTTTGGATTTCTCAGAGAGAGGTTTTTTGTTGGGGAGTGGAAGAAAAAAAATAATAAAATAAATGTGCTCTGCATTACAGGAAGGAAAAAATGTCAGCATAACGGTCCATACATGTATATATGTTAACAATACTCCAAGGTGGTTTTTATATCTAATGCTAAGCTGTACTTCGTGGAAGTTGACTTTAGAAAAGATGCAAATATTAAAAATTTGCTTATTTCAAAATTACAGTAGAACAGATTGACATTACAAGTTTATTTTCTTGTAATTACCTCTCAGAAAGAGAAGCAAAACAATGTGAAGGTTTTTAACCCCTTAGTACAAATAGGTCTAGAAATCCTTCTAATGAGGCTAAAATGAGAAAACTTAGTAGTTTAAGACAAGGTAAATTATTTCCAGTTGAGACAAATACAGGCGAATGTATTATTTTCTGATGTTTTTGGAAAAGTGAACTCTTTACATTTTAATGAACTTTAAATGTATCCTTATGATCAGCTACATAAAAGGCATCAGTCTTCAGCACTGCCCACTCTTTTAGGTAAAATATACATTGCATGTTGTCCAGGACCGGCCTTACCGGTGGGCAACTGCGCAGGGTGCTGAGGTCTGGGGGGACGCCATGCTCAAAAAGGAAAGAAGTGGGGTAGACCTGGGGTCTGAGGCTGCGGAGGGGAGCTCAGAGCAATGGGGAAGGAAACAGCGGGGCCTGGGGGCAATAGAGGGTTGGGGAGCCCAGGGAAGCAGTGGGGGCCAATGGCGCCAAAATGCAAGTTCACCCAGGGTGCCATTTTCCCTAAGGCCAGCCCTGATGTTGTCAATAATGGAAACCAGCAACACGCCTCAGAACTGCCATGCAAGAAGGAAATAAGAGGAGAAACAAACTGCCCACTATAAAGATGTGATAATGTAATCTACTACCTGTGTATGTTTTATTTAACTCTTCATCAGTGCAGTTAATTTAGTCCGATATTGTATACATTATACCAGTGATACTCAAACCTCAGCGGTTCAGGAGCCAAATTAGCAATCATTACCCAAAAGAGCCACAGTAGTGTAAATTCATTGTTTCATTTATTTTTTTAAATATATGTGTGTGTATGTATATGTGTGTGTGTACACACAAAAAATAAATGAAACAATGAATTTATATATATAAATAAAATAATATATACACACACACACACATGCATGTGAGTGTTTGTATATAAATATATACATATATATAAATGTATATATATATAAATGTATAAAATGTATATAAATATATATAAATGTATATATTTTCCCTCATAGCAAAATGATTGACCAAGTATTCTACAATTGGTTAATAATATAGTAAAAATATCCTGATTGGTTAATAATTAAATCACACCGTTTTTTAATATCATGTGCTGCAGGAGACTCATTAAAGAGCCACTTGCAGCTCCCAAGCCTCAGTCTGAGTATCACTGCATTATACTTCAATGCAGAAATAACTGATTATTAATAACTAGTTACCTCAAAATGAGGTTTTCTTTCCAATGTATCAGAAACGTGGACTGTTGCACTCTGCTCCTCCTCTTGCTGATGAGAAGCAGCAGCAATTTCTTCCTGTTTGGTTACAGCTTTATCAGCCTCCTCCCTTTTTTCCTCCTTAGCCCCCTCAGTCACAGCAGAACCCTCCTTTCCTTTCATACTAGAAGCAACAGCAGATACTGCCTGTGCCATAGCATCCAGCTGATCTCCAGCCAATTTAACAGCATCCCCACTTGCATGCACATTCGTCACATGTCTCTCCTCTACCAATACAGTCTCCTGCACAACCTTCTTCACTGCATCCTGATGTGGCTGAATCTCTTCCTTCATTTCGCTGGCACTTATCTCCTGGCCTGTCTTTGTTTCTGTTCTCTGTAGGGAAATGGATTTAAATGTCAGAAGTGAAAAATAAAACTTAGCTCCTAATGCCAATGTACTGTAAATATAAGTAACAAATGATATTAAAGTTTGCCATTTTGTTTCTCCTGAGTTGCTTAAGTTTTCGCTTTAAGGTTATTATTATAGCAAAAGTGCACCATGAACCAGCATTTAAAAGAGGGAGACGAAATCTCATACTATCCTTTTCGTTTGTATCCATGCCCTAGCATTCTAAACGCAAACAAAATAGCCTGTAAAATGACAAAAGAAAAAAAAAAAGGAATAGAACTTGATTTTCTTGTGAGGTTTCTAGTTGTGATCTAGCTTTAGGAAGTAAAAGGTACACCAAGCATTTGAATTAATATTAACCATGCAGATTCTGAAACATCAATGAGTCAAACACACGTATGTGCAAATATAGGGAACAAAAGAAAAACAAAAATCAGTAGTGTGTAGTTATAAAATTCATAGATGGAATCAAACGGCCACCTGAGCCCTGCTATGTGAAGTAGAAGTAACCTCTCCTATGAACTCAGTTGGTTTTCTTGCAGACTCTAATAAACTGAAGATATCTGAACCATCCAAGGTCTTTTCACTGGAGGACTGTTTAGTCTAAGTGGACAAAGAAATGCAGAGTCATACACAAAAGACAGACAGACACACACACACAAAGAGATATGTTAATTGACAAAACTCTAGGCTGAGATAGAGGAAGGGAGGATAAGGTTGCAAGGACACAGACAGGTTGAAAACAGGAAAAGAATGGGAAAATAAATGAGCACAAATCTGTAATGACTATAAGCAGTAATTTAAAAGCATACTTGTTAGCACTGGGATTTTGCTGGTTCAAGCAAACCTCCCCCACCACCCCCAATTACAAGCCACAGCAGCAATACTACATTTCAGCAACATGGACTTTAAATAAATTGGAAAAGTTTAAAGGATTATAATGCCTGCTTTGGACTGTGGTACTGACTTAAATCATGAGGAAAAAAAAAATAAGCTGGATTGGCTATTGTCAACATAAAGCCAAGCAGCAAGAGAACTGAAAGGTAGGGTAGTGTGAGGGTATTGCCTAAAAAAGTCATGCTTTAATCTTTAAATTGTGGCACAAAGTCAAAGCCACTTGTTACCACTACTCTTGATGCAGACGATTCAGTAACATAGTGAGCAGTAGCAATGGTAAATGGCTGTTCTCTGGAATATCTCCACTCAGACAGGCTCTTATCTTTCCGACCAAATGCCCCTGCTTTCAGAGCTTCACTGTCAAGGTGTTTTTCAGCTCTGCCAAACTGCAAGCTTCCCAGTGTACCATGAAAATCCTGGTCCATCTTTTGTGCTTTCTTCAAACTTTCCTCTTCAGGACTATGCAACTGAGACTCTGCTTCCTTTATGGGTGTCAAAGATTCAGACAGCTTTCTTTTTGTACTCTGTACATCGGATCCCCTCCTGGCTTTTTCGTCAGTGATGGGCTCTAGAATTTCATATTCAGCCACTACTGGAATGATTTTCACAGATTCTGGCATTCCCCTCTCCATTTTTTGAAATGCTTCTAGTGATGACTGCACTGTTTTCTCTCCCTCTTTAGCTTTACTTGTCATGGTTACAATTTTCCCGGATACAGTGTCATAGGACTTTCCTAAGGTGTACATTTTCTGTTTATTCTCCTCTTTTGATTGTATTTCATTTTCCAAGTCCTCAAAGCTTTGCATTTCAATGGTACTGGATTTTAATATCTCAGGTGGAATGTCACCAGTTTTACTGCTCACAGTCATTACTTTGTATGTCACAATTTTTTTCGATTCACCATCAACTACCTCAGTAGGTATTTTGTCTACAATAACCCAATCCTCAGTGCCCTATATTTGAAATATAAAAGCTACATTAGATTATCCAATTGTTTATTTTTCTTTTAGGAACACTAAAATATTAAAACTTAAGAAATTTGAGGTAGCTATTTTGAGAACATGTAATAGCTGTACCTAGTACAGCAGCAATTAAATTTATAAACAGCATCACTGTTTGCAATATAAAATCTGCAAAGAATTTCTTTTGTGACCCCCGTTTGAGGCCATTTATAATGTGGCTGCAAACATTTACTTTAGGCACAGTCTCTCTCTGATAACTTGCAGCTGAGTAGCATTTAAAAAAAATTAAACACACATCTGACTGGCTGTTTTTGAGTAATCCTGGCTGGCTATAAGCTCATGCACCATAACAATACCCTATTTCTTTAAAATAAAGGTCAAATTATAAAAATAGGATAAATTAGCCCATTCAGTTACTCCCCCCACCCCACTACTATGCAAATATTATTTTGTGGAAGTACTCTGAGGTCTCAGGACAGCGCATGTTTGTATATGCCAGTCTTAACTGAGTTTCCTTGCTTTTATGGGAATAAATCAGACTTCCTTAGCATTGTTTAAATTTAGCTATACAGTATATTAAATACCCTGAGTTTTGTGGATTTTATTTGAACATAATGCAAAATATACAAATGCAATGTGCCTGTATACATATACAAGTATGCTATGTGATTTAGTTTCAATGCACACAGTGTCCAATTATTTATCCCTACAATAGTTTAATTTATTCAACTAAACCAATGCACTGGTTTAAATCAAATGAATTAAAAATAACCTCTACGGATGATGGGACAGTTTTCTGGAAAATGATTTGATGAGAAGTAACAGTGCCAGTGGATTCTCCTTCCTGCAGCTTCTTCTCTATCACCCTTGGCTAATGGAAAAACCAGTAAGAATTCAAACTTCATCATCACTCAAGATAATCTGAATTCACTTGACACCATAAAGGAAATTCATTCTAATGACAACAGTGCCTCATTCACTGTAACATTTTCAGTGAGACTTCTGTACTCTGCAAATGCATGCACAGTTAGAGAACCTTCTCCCCCCGAGATCCACTCACCCAAGGCTGTTAACCATAGGGAAACAAATCTCTAGTAGGTAGACAAAAACTTTGGAGGGTACTTGTTCTCCTTCCCCAGTATTCTGTCCACAATAACATACCTACTTGTTGAGCTTTTTTTAACATAATTTTGTGGCTTTGAAAAGGAAAATGATAGCAAAAGAGTAACTCTGTGCCAGTCTATTTGATTGCATTTTAGTAAAGTATGTTTTGTTTTTACCTGGGACTCCAGGAATGTAGTACTTCCCTTCTGCAAAAATATAAGTTTTTCATATTTTTCTTTTTCTTCTTTGGTCTAATGAATAAGAGAGGGCCAGGGAGTAGACACTTTTAATAACTGAAATGCATTTTTACTCCATACTCTACACAAACTTATCTATGTTTCATACATTTCTAATGTACAAGCAAACCATTCATTGCCAGACTATTTCATTTGAGAAATAGCAAATAGAATTAAACAGGAATGATTGTAGCAAAGAATTTTCCAAGCAATAATAATAATAATAAAAAAAAATATCAAGGAGTACATCTTTGCTCAGGACACACAGGTGAATGAAAGATAGACACTGGAATGGATTTTAAGCAGCAGGCTACAATTTTATTAACTTACAGTTGGGTATGGATGGTATATAAGCCCCCCATCTCATATACCAGACATTTAACGGGGTCTAGTGTGGGGTTACAGGGCTCCCACCATATAACCAAAACCAACCTGTCCCACAGGGCCCAGCCCACTTCTGAGTCCTCTCACCCATTCGCCTACTCCCCATGAGGGGGACAGAGGTTACAAATGGGGGATCTCCGTCTGTGAAAACTTAGGTCTCATTTACCACTGGTAGCTGGCCCTTTTAGCCTTTATGTACACTGGACACAGGCTGAAAATTGTGACAAACTAAATATTCCTAAATAATCCCTAACTAAGACTTCCAAATCCTATTCTTCTGTACCTCAACTGTGCCTCCATAATGATTCAAGGAAAGTGAAAAACCCTTTGGAAACTGACAGTTTGGCCCAGTGTGGGGAAAAAATCCTGATCCCCAAAGACTGATTGGTCAGACCTATCCCTTCCTATCCAGCACTCTGGAAACAAAACTCACTGTGGTTACAGCTAAAGGCAGGGAGGGGAGAGCAGATGAAGAGGCAAGAGGCTCCTGAAGTCCAGGGGAAAGTTTAAATTGTTGGGAGGGGTGTGGCGGGATCAATCAGCTCCCAGTCCCCCCATTCCCTAAAGCCAGCCAATGGGAGGCAAGAACCCAAGGAGGAGGGACATGACTTCTGCATCTTTGGGCATGGGTTTTACTCCATCCATACCTTCTAGGAGGGGTCCATCCCCTTTTCTGGTCCAACACCCCACAATCTCACTTGTTGAGATGTGGGTGGGGATATTTCTCAGGCATGCTCTATCCCTCCTCACTTCTAGGGCAATTCATTTTCTTGGCCAAACATCCCCCGCAGTGTGATGAGGCAGAGAGGTAGAATTGTGGAAAAATCCGCATCTACTATAACATCCAGTGTATTATCTTTTATTATATTTTTTGCAAGTATTATTGCTGAAGTGATAAAAGTGTAATCTTTCAACATCTAATGTGACATGTATTCTACATGGTTTAGTCACTTGAGAAGAATACAAATTTTAACAATGAAAAAACAGACAAAATAAGGAACATTTACAAACTATGCATGAAAAGGTAACTCGCTGAACTTCAGGAAACAAACGGCTACTACTGGTTGAACCTCACTGCCAAAAGCTGTGTGTTTTTTTTTTTTTTAAATCACATTTTCCTATTTTTAAAAATGTTAGTCTTTCCCCTATTGTTGTGTGAAACTGACTAATGGACTATACATTTCCTTACAATAATCTTAAGTGTTACTTTTAAGTGTATTAAACAATTCTTAAGTGAGATTTAAGTAGACTGTGTATCTCTTTGAATTGATTACATTATTTAAATAAAACAAGTGCAACTGGATGTTATCAAAATTCTTATATTAATATACCATGTTCCAGAGGAACCAGGCAATTTATTTAGGCACCATACATTTCCAGTACATACAAAATAGCATAACTCTATCACTCAATGCACTGGAGAGATCAGTGGTGCTTAGTCAAAGTAAATGGGGCCAATATGACTTAATTTATAATACAGATCACAAAAATCAGTAGATGATACTAAAAACTAGTATCTCCCAGTTTCCTGTGTCAGATGTTACCAAATGGGTCAGTAGAGAGCCTAGAACAATTTTAAGGTAACAATAATTCAAGGACTGATTTGAGGAAGACAAGGGTAATAAGTGGGAAAGGGTGTGCTGAGTTGAATGAAACTTATTATGGGACAAGTTGTGATAGCCCCACTGACTTTAATGGGGCTTTTCAACAGGAGTCAGGGTAACAGTAGAGAAAGATTATACTCTATCTGAGAAAGAGTATTGTAATCTGACCCTATCTGACTGAGAAATAATAATAAGAACTATCTGAGGGAAGACTGTTGTCAAGAGACAATTCTCACAGTATCTGAATAGTCCTTGACCTTTGTCAATATGGGTGCACTTGTATCCTATCCTCCCATTTTTGCACTGGCTGTGGGTTTCCAAGTGGAATTTGAGGTATTGATTTGAACCTATAAATTGCTTGGAACCTGCCTGACAGACACCCACCTCTCTGGGCAGTACTTGAGCAGGAATCCCTTTGGTTTATAAGAGAGAGAGCATACTGAGGTGTCATGTTTAGTGAGGGCCCTTCGCCTTTGGAATTCCCCCTCTCACTGTTGGTCCACAAGAGCCCTCACATCTGTGAATCTTTAGAGCATTTTGCTGAACCTCATTTATTGGGTGGGATTTTGGGGAGAACTGAGGAGAACTGAATATTAAGGTTGGTGAAATTGGGTGGCATGTATGGTTTTGAGAGAGAATTTAGGTGGTTGGTGAGGGGGAAATGGCTGTTTTTGTGGGGAGTTTGTTTGCTACTGCTGGCTTTTGTCTTACGTATGGACTTGGGCTTTTATTTTGTTAAGGTGCCTAGAGTTTCAGATAAATAACTTTATGGTGCGTTCATAAAAAAAGTAAACAGGGATTTTTAGTTGCTTATACATTTTTATCATGCCTCTCTCGGTCATATTTGGGCACTTTTATCAAAATGACAACCAAAATGATTTCTATCAAATAGTAGTAAGAAAAAAAGCCATTTCAATAACCACCTCTTCCACTGATAATAAATAGCTTCCCAGCCACTGATTTTAAAAAGCCAAGGTAAACAGATGAGTGTGCACTGTATCCCAGAAGGCAGCCAAACAGACTCTGGCATAGTGCGATTTCTAAAGCTAAAGCTGTCCATCACAAATGCTTTGTCATCTACTCACAGGGATTCATCCTTTGGGGAGGACAGCAAGAGCATTCCAGCCAATTGTAGCTACCACTGATGTATTGACATAACAGATTACAGTGACTATAAAGATATCGCCCGATTCATGAAGGTGTCATTAGCTGCTATTCCAAGTATAAACTCTGAGGATTTTCTCAAAACAAGGGGACATAATCTGTGCTCTCATATTCATGTAAACCATCAATGAAGAAATTATGTTTTATAGAAGAGGCACTCAGAGATTTAATACATTTAGTATTGCTTGGTTACCTTTATGTGGATTAAACTTTATCTGATGTTAGAAAGTGTGATCTCTCTTTGGGGAAAAAAAAAAAAAGAGTTAATTTAGGAAACGTAATGGCAGGGAAGTTACCGTACCACATTGTTAGAAAAGGGTGTTACTACTCACTGCAGAACTGTACAGAATTTCCTTTGTAAGGCCCCATCCAGTTCAGCAAAATACTTAGGCACATGCATAGTTTTAAACATTTGAGTAGCCCCATATAAATCAACAGGGTTATTCGCATGCTTAAAACTACGCATTGTGCTCTATACTTCCTGACTCACAGCTTAAATACAGTGTTTACGAATACCACCTTTTTACTATACCGGAACTGGACTCCTACTATGTCACTGCATTTTTAGAGGCTCTTCCTTAGGCATCTGTAGGGTACCAATCACCACAGTGTCTAAGCACTGCATATATTGGATGCAAGCTGAAAGATCCTTAGGATCATCCCCTTCTGATTCCTGGCTTAGGCTTCCTTACAAGTCTGAGATTGTACACAATCCCTGAATGCATTGCCCTGATCTGCATAAGCAGTTCCTTGTAATATTTGGGGTCCAGGCTTTTCTGAGTGAGAGACTGTTTCTGTCTTCATGTGTTCAAAGAACAGGAAGCTGAGGAATGTTTCCAAAAATACAAGTGCAAGCTTCTCCATATTTTCCCATCATTGTTTTTCTGTAAGTACAACCCAACAGGCGTTCAGTTTCCAGGATCATTCAATCACTGCCCTATAGTGATAACAGTTACTGACAATTGTGATAATGCTTCTGGAACTGGATTAGGAGTATGGGTTTTCTCATGAAGACCACTGGTAACAACTCTGAGTCCCTACCAGCTTGAGCTAGATTCAAACTAGTGGAAGGCTCCATATTCCCCATTCTCTTTGAACTTTTAGGAATGGTGAGGCAGCTTCGTGTCTTAGGTTGTTTTGATGTTACAGTACCACTTCTGTCAATATCGTAAACCATAGAATTTATGCTTAACTTAAAAAGAAACATTTTTGTTGGAAACAGAGTAGCAGCCGTGTTAGTCTGTATCCGCAAAAAAAAAAAAAAAAAAAGGAGTACTTGTGGCACCTTAGAGACTAACCAATTTATCTGAACATAAGCTTTTGTGAGCTACAGCTCACTTCATCGGATGCATGCAGTGGAAAATACTGCACGCATCCGATGAAGTGAGCTGTAGCTCACAAAACCTTATGCTCCTATAAATTTGTTAGTCTCTAAGGGCTACAAGTATTCCTTTTCTTTTTGTTGGAAAGTTCTTCTACGCGCATTTCCTGACCACTTAGTGCCCCAGGTTTTTACTTTTGGCAATCTAGCCTTTCAAGCTGGTCGCAAATAAAAATGTATCACATAGTTTACAGCTAATGCCTACAAAATGTTAGTCCGGATTATGAAATTGGAAAATTAGGCATAACTAACATATCACCATCTTCAAAGTTCTAAATAACTCTGCTCCTCCCTACCTACTCCCTCGTCACCCCCTCCTCCTCCTCTGCTCTGCCAATGCTCCTGACCTTTGTCCAAGCATTTGCCAGATTTTCATACAATTGCCTCCATGCCTCCTTTCATAAAGCCCTCTAGGCTGGTTCACACCCGCCCCCCCCAAGCTCATCAGACCCCTTAACCCTATCCACATTTAAGTCCCTCTTCAAGACGTACCTCTGCCATGCTGCTTACAGTGAACCTTACCGATTCATCTGTAAATTGCACATTAATTGCCTACTGTTCTTCCCCTTTCCCTGACCTCTGCCTTTAGATTGCGAGTTCCTCAGAACAGAGAATGCCTTTAAGGGCTTGGAAAGCACCTACCACCTAATGGGAGTGACCGCAAATAAAGTACAGAGAGAGTAATATGGTGATAAGGAATCGACAGCATGGATTTGTCAAGAACAAATCATGCCAAACCAACCTCATTTCCTTCTTTGAAAGGGTTACTGGCCTATTGGATGCGGGGGTGGGAGGGGTAGTACATATGCTATATCTTGAGTTTGGTAAGGCTTTTGTGACACAGTCCGAAATGACATTCTCATAAGCAAACTAGGGCAATGTGGTCTAGATGAAACTACTATAAGGTGGGTGCACAACTGGTTGAAAAATGGTACCCAGAGAGTAGTTATCAATGGTTCACTGTCAAACTGGGAAAGCGTATCCAGTGGTGCATGGCATGGGTCAGTCCAAAGTCTGAAACTATTCAATATTTTCATTAATGACTGGGATAATGGAATGAAGACTGCGTTTACAAAATGTGCAGATGACACCACGCTGGGAGGGGTTGCAAGCACTTTGCAGGACAGGATTAGAATTCATAACAACCCCGACAAATTGGAGAATTGGTCTGAATTCAGCAAGATGAAATCAATAAATGTAAGTGCAAAGTACTTCACTTCAGCAGGAAAAAATCACGTGCGCAACTACAAAATGGGGAATAACTGGTGAGGTGGTAGTCCTGCTGAAAAGGATCTCGGGGTTACAGTGCATTACAAATTGAATATGAGTCACCAACGTGATGCAGTTGAAAAAAAGGCGAATAATCATTCTGGGGTTATGTAATGGGGTTCGCAACCCCATACTGAGCATAGGCAGAAGGAAGAGGAGAGTCTTTCCTGCTTACAGGTAATCAGGCTAATCACATCCCAGCACAGCTACTAGAACTGTCAATCGTGGAGACATGCATCCACAGGTTGGACCAATAAAGAAAACAAGCCCAACTATAAAGGATGGAGAACAGAGAGAGAAAGGAGGCAGAAAGGTCCTGGATAGAAGAGGGGCAACAAAAGGAGACTGTAAGCCCCGGAGTTTAAAGGCTGGTAGACTCAATTTAAGTTAAGAATTTATAGACTGGCTTAAGTGCAGATGAATTTAACAGGACCAATTAGGAAAAAGCTGGGACCCCTAGAGAGACTGCACCAAGAGCAGTTGACAGATATATTAACAGGAGTGTGTATGAAAGACAAAGAAGGTAATTTCCTGCTCTACTCGGTACTGGTGAGGCCTCAGCTGGAGTACTGTTTCCAATTCAGGACGCCACACTTTAAGAAAGATGTGGACAAACTGGAGAGAGTCCAGAGGAGAGCAACAAAAACGATAAAAGATTTAGAAAACCTGACCTACAAGGAAAGGTTAAAGAACTGGGAATGTTTAGTCTTGAGAAAAGAAGACTGAGGGAGAGTGGAATTTGATAATAGTCTTCAAATATGTTAAAGAGCTGTTATAAAAAGGACTGTGATCAATTCTTCCCCATGTCCACTGAAGGCAGGACAAAAAGTAATGGACTTTATTTGCAGTAAGGGAGATTTAGATTAGATATTAGGAAAAACTTTCTAACTCTAAGGGCAGTTAAATTCTGGGACAGGCTTCCAAAGGAGGTTGTGGATTCCCCAACATTGGAGGTTTTTAATAAAAGGTTGGACAAACATCTATCAAAGATGGTCTGGGTTTACTTGGTTGTGCCCCAGCACAGAGGGCTGGACTTGATGACTTCTCAAGGTCCCTTCCAGCCCTACATTTCTATGATTCTGAGTCTGATGAAAAGGTGGGCACTGACCTCTTCAGGCACAAGTGGTTCAATCATAGGAGCTTCCTCCTGTCTTGTAGCAAGCCGAACTGGAGATGTCGAAAGCCTCTTCTCCCATTCATTAGACACTGTAGTGTCTGTGGAGGTTTCCAAGAAGGTTCGTTTCAGTTCACTTATATTCGTCTGGTGTTTCATCAGGTCTTCTTGATTTTTGTCTAGCTCCTGGATAATATAAAAACAAGGGCATTTTGTAACATTCACCTAAGCTGCCAAAATGTAAAAATCAAAATGTGTAAATTGGTTAGTGAAGAAGGTAGTAAGTATTTTAGGGAATCGGGGATCACAGCACTAACACAACACTTGTGAAAATGTGGTATTTTGAAGGATAACTGTACAGAAAAATCTAGTTCGTGTTAGCAATAAAATACTCCTAATTTTACCCATATACACTGTAAGCTATACCTGATAAAGAAACTTTGAACATATATATACACACACAGAAATTTATGGAACAAGGTAGAGAAAGCCATCATAATCTGAGAAAAAAATAGCCATTTAATTTATTAGAAGGTGGGAGTACACGGTTCATGCATCATAGTGCAGATCCACAGGTTTACCACTAAAACCAACACACATGTACAGTACATGCACTGGTATATACAATACCAACCTCTAACATAAGATTACTATGTTTGACATACACATTTTCACCCTTTATTCGCTTAATCAGACTATTCTGAAAGAAGTGAAAAGAAAGGGAAAGGTAAGGGACACAATATTCAAAGGATACAAAATGCTGTTCTATGCATTGCTTTACAAAGACTTGGCAAATGGCATGCTGAGAGATATGAACACTGCGGACACCCACAATTCAGTAATGCGCATGGCCTTCCATTCTTTACCTGTGCCTTGAGATCTCCATCTTCCTCTTGATCCGACTGCCAGCACAGGAAAGATTTGAAAACAAAACCTTACCAACACAAATCAATGTAAGGTGACAAAAGCTGATCCGTATATTTTATAATGCTAAGATCACATTTTCTCTCCACTGAGAGCACTGGAGAAATGGGTGGACACATTTATCAACCCAATCTTGCATAATTCTCAGATCTAATACAAGAGCCTTCTTTTAAACTTGCTAAATGTGAAAAAAGGATATTAAAACTTCATTTTTGTATATGTCTGTGTGCTCAAATATTCCCAGGCCCCTCTATTCATTTATGAGCCAGCATTCAGACTTTCTTACCGAGATGTAATGTATTATACTTTAATGCTAATAGTAAGAGCTTCAGATCTACATGACACCAAGAGTTTAAAAATTATAAATAATGGTCCACTAGCAGTCTCCTATAAACTTTGAAGCAGGGTAACAGTGCACAATGCTGCCTACAAAGCTGAAGCATCATCTAATTCCATAAAATGCTATTTCACTAATTTTATTCATTCTCCCTCTGTCTCTGTGAGTGTTTTTATACACACATTTTAACTATACTGTGTATACACTGTCTCTGGATCCACTTTTAGGAACTGCACTATGGAATGGCATATTCACTGGGATCCTAAATTTTTTGAAGTGACTGATGATTTTTGTTGCTTCAGTTTGTGAGTGCCCAACTTGAGACATTTGAAAATCAGGCCCTTATTTGCTGTCAGGTGCTCAACACTTTCTGAAAAATCAGGTCCCTAATAAGACACCATGTTGGGGAACTCAAAAGTTCAGGGTTCCAAAATCTCTACCTGTGAAAATTTAGCTTAAATGTTTTCAATATATCCTGTTTAGTTAAAAATAAAATTTTAGACAGGAAACACTTAATACAGAATTATATTTTTCCTACTGGTTATCAACATTCATAATGTCACCGTTTCATAATGGGTTCTGCTGATTTTTGGGCCATATTTTCTTGTTGATATTTTTAAATTTACACTTAATTATTCAAATAACTGCAAATTCAGTATTTGACATTCACTTTATCACTCAATTCAAGTCTCCTGTATTTACAGGCAAGATTTGATTGCCATTGATATGCTGCATACAGAATATTTCCCTGATGGTGATTTTAATTATAATAATTTGAAATAGTGATTGGATCATTTTGAAACCCTTTCATAATGTATGTGATAACCCTGTGTGGCTTTACCTCATATTGTATCAAATTCAGTCCTGGTGTATGCAGTTGCAACTCCATTAACTCCATAGAAGTTACACCCTCTTCACTGGAGTTTTAATAGGGCTGAATTTTGTGTATTCAGTATACTTACTATATTGTATAAGTTTTTAAGTTTTTGTTTGTTTATTTGAGGAAGAGGGCTAAGCTACTTATTTTCATCCTCTGAAAATAATACATGTAACAATACATGTATTATAAATGTTACATGTTAATCAGAATTCAAGGCACAGTCTCAGATATGATTGTGCAAACTTGAGTACACTCCAGGAGGAGAAAAATTCTCCCAGGAGAAACTTTTGAATATCTGCCTGTTCTCCCTTTTTATACATTTAATTATCCTTAACATGTTCATCTTAAAAACAGGATAACTCAATCTCAGTCAGCACTACAGCCCAAGAAAACACCATTTGTTCAAGTTACTTTACTACCATCTGTTACCTACACAATACACAAAGTAGTTTAGCAGAATTTTCAAACAGAAACCCAAAATAAAATGAATCTAGAATGGATGTTTGAAACTTAAGGAATCAAATAAACTCTTCAACACACACATATACAGAAAGGTATCTAAACTACAGCAACAGAGGCACAGAATAGTGCTAATATACAGGATCTGAGAGAGGTGAAGCTACATGCTACATTCTTTGATAACTATATGCTGGTGACTGTACAAACCTCTGTGGCAGTGGTTTCACCATCAGCTGCAGTATCCGTCTGTTCACTGTCAGTCTATTGTGTTACACAAGTAACCAGGTTCCAAGTAGTAAGCAGGAATAAAGAATAAACCCAACTTGTCAGTAAATGCAGGTCACAGCTTGAATTGCTAAGTCTACATCCCTGTGGCGTGGCTTTTTAAACCATATATAATTTAAAGAAGCAACATAAAAATGCTATATTTAATAAACAGAACAGACTCAGAGGAAGACTCAAGACATACTGTACACAGTATATGGCTTTACCATAACAGCTTGATTAGCCCAACAAAACATTATCTGAAAAAACGTTAATCGAATCACAGGTTTTTCCTCTTAAGAAAGCCAGGTGGCTTTTTTAAAGAACTAAAACCTTGTAAAAATATATATAATTAACAAACTTTTCCCCCACAACATAAAAATAAATCAATACAATCCTGTTAATCAATTGTTTATGCTAGTATACACAGTTACTGTGGTGTCTGATTTTGTAGTTCGAAGGGGAAAAGATGATAATTTTTTTTTTAAAATAAAAAAGCTACTTTAACAGTCACCTGACTTTCAGCCCCTCATCTGTACAGATTTTATTACTGTTCCCACATTTAAACATTATGAGGCTGTCTGCATTACCAAGGAGTTCAAATAAGTATATACACAGTTATCTACAGTCCACCTATGTCATGTGTATGGCTCACCCCCCATTTGCTAGTGGCAAGATAGAGTTGCCAATATTGTTTCTAATATTAAACAGGGACAAACTTACCATTTCAAAAAAGAATACAATTTTAAACACTTTTCATTCCAATTAAAAATATTGACCAACCCTCCCCCCCCCCCCAAAAACAAACAAACAAAAAAAACAAAACCAAAACCAAACCAAGTACAAGTGGTACAAATGAAACAAAGCACAGCATCATGCAGCCTAATGTAAGCCTACTTTTCAGGCTGCACAAGTAGAACATTGACACGGTCAGGTACATCTTGGAATAGACAATATGAGTGTCAATAAGTTAACACAGATAGAGCCAAATTTAGGTAACTCCTCATGAGGTGGTTGTTAAAATGGTTAATAGGCTTGCAGATCACCAAATTACAACTTAAAAGCAAAAATTAAATATCATTAAGTCACCTGCCCTTGATCTGCATGCACAACTTTCACTAAAATCAATGAAGGTTCTTCAACTGACCAAGGATCATAAATGGTCATAAGACTATATATAAAGTAAAAAAAGTCAAGTAATTTATAGTTAAGACAATACTCTTCATCCTTAAGTCTCATCAACATGAAGAGAGAGAAAAAAGGCAACACAGTTGAAGGTATGGATGGAAGGTCAAACTCAACTTTGAATTTCCTTTCTTCAGTCAGTTTGTGACAATTTTAATGTTACCTTAAAAACACTTTTGATACTTCCTTCATTGCCTTTGGCTATCACTCCTTGTTTTGAATAAAGGGTACAGAATGTGCATTATTCATATGCTAGCCAGAACTGGTTAGATCATTTTGGTCTACTGGGTACATACAAAATACTATATACAATTTTCTAGTAAGTGGGTTTGACTGGACAGGTTACTTTTTTTTGTATGAAAGTTTAGTGCCAGAATAATTCATAAATCAAAATACATTGATTATAAACAAAGTGTTATAAAAAGATTCTGTAAAAGTAGCTGTTTTGCTAGTAAAGCAATCATTCATTTTTTTGTACTAACTAAAAGGTCAGACATCATTACAATTTTATAAGCAAAACTGTTTTTGAGTTAAAACAGTATAACTGAAATCCAATGTACACCTGTAACTTAAAAACCATCTGAATAGAGGAGTCCAGGTATTTTTTAAAAATAAATAAAAAAATGTCTGGGGCCAAGACACTGTAATGCTAAATTTTGGCACAGATTGTTATTACAACAGTTACAATTGGAAAGAAAAGGCTGTCAAGAATTTTAATCACTAAAGTGTGGATCAAGCAGCTAATGAAATGTAAAGGGACAAATTCTGCCCTTGGACACACAGCCTGACACCGATGAACGTCTCAGGATAGAATGTGGTCAAAGAAGTAGTTTTATCAGAATACGGTCCATAGGGGCAGGATACTTACTGTAGCTCTTAAATATGTCATGCACATCATTGGGTACACTACTGTTAACTGAAAGTACACGTTCATACAGAGAGTTTTTTTCTATTTCTTTCTTAATGAAACTGAAATTCTAAATGAAATACAGAAATCAGTATATAACCACGATGGACAAATCTACTAATAAACCAATCTACACCAAGAGGCTAAAAGTTGATGTTATTGAACTACTTGTCAAATAAAGATTTGAAGTCATTTAAAAAGCAGTGAAATGGAGGTTTAAGAGGCTCAGCAAGGCAGATTTCACTAGGAACACAGAGTTAAAAGAATGGCTGGTTAAAATTATAGACCAACTGTAGTGCTCTGAATGATATGCAGCTGCTGGAACTAATTGGCAGGCTAGGGGATACGAAAGAAAAAAGATAGCTATATTCTGATAAGCTTCAGTTGCTTGTCCTCTAGTTTGTGACAATAACTGCTGTGATTTGTTTTGCCGATGTAATGCAGACATGCCCAACTTTAAAACATATTAACTTTCATGCAATATTTTGAACAAGAAATACACCCTTGATTAGGCACAAGTCTGTGTAATTTGCCATACAAGTATTGATTCTGGGGTAACCATTATCACAAAAGGACTAAATTGCAAAGTTTATTTTACACACTGTTATTATGATGATATTCACTTTGACCACTAAGTCTAATACCAAAAGAGGTGGTCATTTCTGAAAGAAGAATACACAAATGGATTATATAAACACTGCTTTATTATTATTTTTGGCTATACACTCTGCTTCTATAATAGACAATATATTATTATGTTTTTACTATTGTAATCATCTGAGTGCAGAGCTATTGTAAGTTGAAATTTAATGCTATCTCAAAGTGAAGACATGAAATGAGATAGTAAAATTGATCTTGGATGCCTTTCATCCTAAATTGCAGTTCTTTTTCTTAAACACTGGAACCAAAAACATCTAAAGAAATGTTTTGGTGCAAACAGATGTAACTCTGGCATTCCATAAAAGGGAATCACAATCCTATGGCCAAATGTTGCTGAAACTCATGGGGCAGATTTTAAAAATCTTTAGAGGTGAACAGAATGTGCATACAATGCAAGTCAGACTAATAACTGCATGTACAAATGGCTAATGGTAATTTATATATGCAACTACCTGATTTGTGTCTGCAAGGACAGTACAATTGTGTGCACAAAACAGGCGTGTGGTTGTGCATCTAAAGATTCTAAAAATCTGACCCCATGCTTTTACTCTGTCAGCATCGAAAGGCTCAGGAGTAAAATAGGTACCAATCACTCGGTATCTGTTATACAATCAAGTAGATTCCCTTTCTTCTTCTTCTGTGTAATGACATCCAAATTTCTCATCAGCACTACAGATCTTGTTGCCAGGCAAATTGCTTTAGCTGCATTTTGTTATAAGCCCATTCAGTTTACTGACGGAAAGCACTAATTCTGGTAGTGCTAATTTAAAGCACCAAGTGGTAACTAGGAAATGCTACCGTTGCAACTGAAAAACGTACCAATGCAAATTTTCAGTGGAATGCTGCACTGAATGGGATACTAGCTGAATCTACAGTAGAGACAGGATCAAGCCACAAAGACCAGATCCAGATTTTGACATTCAAAGTTTGGGATATTAGGAACTGGGGATTTTGCTTGGCCTGTTACAAAATTAAAGGCCATTTTCAAAATTCTGACTCTGGTTTGGATTCTGAGCACCCCCAAAATTTGGGATAGTTCCAATTATTAGTTGTTTGATACGTAACTATGCATGCAATTGTACTTAACTACTCGCTATTTAAACAACTCTTCTACTGTCTTTAGTAAAAACTAGTATTAACTGGGAAAAAAACTGATTGGAAGAGAGAGAGATTTCAGATATTGTTCTTTAGAGTTGATTTGTGGGAAATCGTAAGTGTAATTCACTGCACAACTGATAAAGTTTGAACCAAGCTGTTACCTCATTCACAGTGTTGTGCCTAACCCTGGGACCCAAGCTGCACTCCCAACACAAAAAACTCTTACATATCAGCACAGACAGAAATGAGGTTCTGAAAGTAGGACCACTATTGCAGCATTCTAACACTGTTTAGGACTGAAGCACTGAACACAAAAAGAAGTGTGTTCTATGCCGAGGTACACACCTCTTCCTCTGAACTGTCACTCAGGTCATTGTCAAGTGAGGCACTCAAGGAGGCCGCCTTGGGCTCCAGGTAGCAGAGGCACATAGCCAGAGGAAAGGAGAGAGTGAGAGCATATGGCACTGAGAATGAGGCAGATAGCAGAAAGAAAAAGATGAAAAGGAAACAAGGCACAAGGGATGGTGATCGGATGGGAAGGTAATGCTGCACACTTTCAGGCAGGAAGTTGGTTTCAGAGAGGTTAGGGAAGGAAAGGTAGCCGTCATCATCCAGGAGAGCAGGAAATGACTCTGGAAGTTGCAAGGAGAAGGAAAACAGTGTTCCGCTGTTACCGGCTTTTTGCTTGTAGCTAAAAGCCATGTCTTGTTCATCAGAGCAAACTCGTCCTTTTCTATCAGAGTCCAAGTCAGACTCACTGTGCATTTGCATAATGTCTTTAGATGACTCATAACTTAATGGGTTTTGAGCATTCTCCTTACATCTCCTACGAAGCTTTGTTGAAAATACAGGGGGACCAGACTGTGAGGTTGATGAGGAATTAAATGAATCAGTGCCAAGCAAAGATGACTGATGAAAGAGAAAGACCAGCAAACAAGGTGCAGAAGCAAAAGGACAAAAAGAAAACTGTAATTAGTTAATTTTCTTCTGTGTTTATATATACAAAACTCACAAAACAGAATTTTAACACCAAAGCTTTTCACTGCGTTAAATGAGACGAATTCTCAGGTCGCATGCCAATTATTAGTGATGGAGGGTTGCAGCTTACAAAAGCAATTTCTTCATTCAACATTTGTCTGTCCAGTCATATGTAGTACACAATTTAAATAAAAATCCTTTAAAGGAACCTAGTCTATGTGCACCTCCAGATACTGTGGAGTCCCATCTATCATAAGTGCTTTCAAACATGAAGTACATGGATAACAACAAAAAAACCCTAAAAACAAACTTAAAAATCCCAAAACAAAAAAAGGCATTGAAACAAGGGAAAGAACTTCTAATAACTATTCTGCTTATGACATGTCCTGTAGTCCTTACTCAGTCAAGTCAGTGGGAAATTAGCCTGGGCAAGGTGGGAGATTTTCAAAAGCACAAAAGACATTTAGGTGTCTGTCATCCAAGATTTTGAAAATCTCCCCCAAAATGACTGAAAAATCAAGGCTTTCAATAGTCTTTTCCCAAGTCTCCTCCACAGAATATCTAACAGAATAAAATGCCCCAAAATTAAAGATGATCAAAAATGAAAACTTACTCTGGTTTTGGGAAAAATTACTAGCTCAGCCGTTGCCAGTTTCATGGGTGGGTAACTAAGCAGAAAAATCATACTCAGTAGATGAACACAGTGGGACAGATCCTCAGCTAGCTTTACAACAGGTGAAGATCTGCTCAGTGTATTTAAATTTCTGGTCTCACTTTTGTTTTGTGATTGGGGCCATCAAACCCCTAATCAATTTGGCCACATGGAAAGAAGCCTCATCTAATAATCAAATAATAGTTCTAAATAACTTTTCAGAAGGCTCAGGAATGGCCCTCCTCACCAAGGGCTACACGAGTACACTGTGTGACTTCAATATCCCCTGGAAAGAGCAACTGCACTGGCCCCAAACAGGCCACTAGGTACAGGAGGTTTGGGAGCAGACTGGAGGAGGGGACATTGCATCTGCATAGCCAAGGATCCTATGTCCCCAACAGCACCTCATTGGCTGTGCAAGGGAATGTCATTGCAATCTATGTGCTAGGATTCTAACTACATGAGCCTTGTGGGTAAGGGCTGAATTCCATACAAAGCCAAATCCCTCTGGTTTTGCGCTAGAAGAGTGATTTTTTTTTTTTTTTTTTTTTACCCTTTATGCACAGGCAAAAAAAATGCAGCCAATACTCTTGCTAGAAAGTTCGCTCTACCTATGAAGAACAGGCAGGATTTACTACTCTTTCATTGAGATGCAAGAATGTTAGAAGGGCATTCAACAAAATATTTAAAATGTAAACAAATAAGACAAGACAATGGTGCGAGTTGCCATGAGGGAATGCACTCTATTAGTGCGCTGTGAAACTATCACATTCCCTTGTAGCCTCTCACTGGCATTCTAAAAAAAAAAAAAAAAAAAAAAATAGAGAGCCAGTAGATTTAGCATAATGTTTGTTTATTTTTAGACACGCTGGGTCAAATTCAAAATGGCCCACTGTGAATAAATGGAACAGAGAACCAGCTCCATTACCCAAACTGCGACAACTTGAACTGCGCCCATTATTACTGTCTTCCCAGACCAGTTTTCTACATTTCACATGCATTTACAGTCTTACACCTGGATCCCAAAACCAGCTCCATGTGGGAACAGGCACCTGCAACAGAGCCAACTGGAAGATAAGGGGCCTTAATGCCATATCCTGCAATCACTGGTTACTATGCGTAAACCTTACTATGTATTTTAGTAGCAGGAGCTGGTCCCCTTAAGATGAACATTTACATTTAAAAAAATACAGATTTTTCCCCATTACTTTCCTTTAGCCTAGTCTTCAAACAGATCACATAACTACACACTTCCTGATTCCAGTTAGTTTAGGTAATGATGCATTCAATTTCATAGCATTCCAGAATTTAAAAAAACAAGTAAGTAAAAAGCATTTTATAAATTTTGGATTCTTAAGTTTAATATAACATCAATTTTAAACATTATTCAAAATGAAATCCTTTTTTAACTATCTGCCAATAATTTCATGTTCAAGTGCTATGTTCAAGTCCATACTTGTTCTGAAGTGTCCGAACAGATTAAATCTGGATGAAATTACTTTATTATATGCGATGTATGCACATAAATATTTCTTTACAATACGAAGCCAAAAGTCATAATTTGTAAATTCTTCCTCTGCCAGTAATATTTTAATGCATTTATTTACATGCCTGGAGAATGAATATTTAGAATTTCTCCTGGTACACTAGTTAGACCTGCAATGCTTAATTCAAACTGTAAAATTCCTTATCAGAAAAGCTGAAAAACTATATGCAAAAGTTTAGATTTCTTTGAACAAGAATCGAATTGAAAATTGGTCCAGTTGCTTCTTCAGGCCTGAACCGTATACCCATTTAGGTCAACTGCAAAACTCCCATGGTCCTCAATAGAAACGTAACTGTGTCTTCAATAATATTTTAAAATTGCATTACTTAATTGATTACTTAAACACAATTTTTATTTTTGGAAAATAAATTATGTATTCTGGGGGTGGGTAAGTAACATCACAATGTTCTTCTGAAACTCTCATTAGCAATTTCCAGCTATATGTCTCCTTTGAACTGCAGCTCACCCTCCTGCTTGACCTAAGTTAACAATCCTATAGGGACAGCATTTATTTCCAGTGGACATTTTCTTTTTTTCTCCCATACATTTGAATTTTAATATAGTCTTTTCCATTCACAATCCATGTTAAAAATTACAAAGGTATTATTTTTTAAAAAGAGAGCTCTCAAGGATGGTCTCAGTTTTGGGGTACAATTTGCATCTGTAAATTTTTTTCCTGAATTTTTGCACCTGCAACTTAATTGCAGGTGTCTGTTTAGGGACTCGAAACTCCAATTACTTACCTCATTGCAGGCATATCTCAGGTAGTGAGAAGTGCAAGCTCTCAGATTTGTATCCATAATTCATTTTGTGAGGGTTATAAAATGTGGGGGTGCAATTTTGTGCTTCTAAGCAGAAAGGCTGGGCCCTCACCCTTTTTGAAAATGTACTCCTTAATATGGAGCATCAAAGTTCACGAAATGTCCCTTTGCATTATATCCTAGATACAAATATTTCACATGCTGTTTTTTTCTGATGTAAGGGAACAGGAAGATGGTTTGGCTGCATATTTCCCGATTCTACCTGCCTTTTCCTCAGTGCTAATCTCTGAAGTACAGCATCTGCTCTGTTTGATTTACACTTTATCAAGAATAGAGCAAGCTGAATTCCAGAGTTATTTGGAGAGGAGGATGGGATGTGGTGAATGACAGAAATCTATACCACATGACTGAGGAGTAGAGAAATGCCAGTAAAAATAGGCTTTTCAGTGCAAAGCTACATAAAAGGGAAGCCAACACCTTACTAAGCCAGAAAAAAACTACAGTACACTAGTGCTGAACAGTTAGGTGTAGAGTATATATGCCCATTAAGTATGTGCTGAGGTATGGAATGTGACCAGAAAAAAACCCCAAGTGGTTCTTCAAACACTGAACTGTGCAAAAAAACCTGAAAAAATATTGTTGCCCATTCAAAAATGAACAAAAAATAAATAAATAAAACAAAAACAAAAAAGAAAGAGCAAAAGTGTATTACGTAAATGCCACTTCTTTTAGATGTTCCCTGTTGAAAGTCAGATCACACTGACTGCTAAACCAAACTGTTTCTAAATCAAATAGCAGAAAGCATGAATTAACTTTAAACACATCACCTACTCACTCACAGAGAATACATAGCACCATACAAAGTTTTCTTGTTATGCGTTTAATACACATTATGCTTCTTCTTATCCTTACTGAATTTTGCTTCTCTCTCTAATAATTACTGTGGTGCGCCAAGTACTTCACAGCTGGGTAAGTTAAACAGTAAACCTGAAAACATTACCTTTGTGTCATGGCGTATTGCAGAGACTGGAGTGATTTCCTCTCCTTTTTTTTTGCCCTCTTCCTCATCTCTTTCTTCCTCTGCTTTTTTCTCTGGCGTCACAGTGGTTATCAAGTTGGTTTGAGAGATGCCCTTTGTTGTGGCGTACTGGCCAGTACCAACCTCTGCAGCAGACATAGAATCCTTCATGTACATTTCATGGTTTTCATTCACTGATGCTAAAAGCAAATATAATTTAAAGAGATCAAGTCTGAAATAGCTTGTTCTGCAGATCTGAATAAAATCAGAAGCTGGGTGAGTAAAACATTATTTTGCTGAAAACATTAAAATATCATATTTCAGGAATCCCCAAACATGCATATATACTTAAATAAAAGTGTTATGTGCTTACTTTAAAGGTCTGGGTTGTACACACATACATACATTTTTCAGATGTATGTGTATACACACACTACATTCATAATGCATGCATTACGCATTATTTTGAACTGTTAGTAAGCTGTTAAAGCGCTTACCATGATTTAATATCTGAATGAAATTAGTGCACTGCCATATTAGTAGGCCAGGAATGTAAGAAAAAAAAACTATGACTTCAGCCATGGGTAGAGGAACAAAGGAATTTTTTGAATCTCTGTTACAATATAACTTAATGCAAATCAAATGCATTATATATCACTGCACTGCATTTCACAAAATGACATTCTTAATGTAACACATGCATAACATCTGAGAAGCAAGAAACAGCTTTTCTCTCTTAATATTATTATTATTCAGAATTAAAATCTGACAGTCAAATAAGCCCACAGCCTGAAAAACAGGATGGCAAAAATATTGTGTTCAGGTCCATTGACTATCTATGTGATTAAGCCAAACAGGATATGGCTTTTCTCAGTATTTGAGGTCTTAAATGTTCAATAATCTATAAACCTAAATACATATTAATGATTCCAAAAGAAGTAGCGGATTAACAAATACAATACAACTATATGCCTAGATCCTGCACAGGAATAACTTTATGCATATAAGCAGGTCCTAATCTAATGGGATTGCTCACACCCATAAGGTTACTATCACATGTGAAAGTTTACACTAGCCCTGATCCTGCAATTTCATGCAATGCTGAATGTTATAGTCAGATTTGCATTACATAACAATTTTCATGAGAAAATCTGAATGAATGCCACCCCAGTAGGTTTATCTATGCAAATTAACATATTTTTAAACCTTGCAGATCCTAATACACAGATAAGAAAGCATTTCAGATTTCTTGTCTCTTAGATGACCTGGGGGACTGTTTGGATATTATAAATAAAATAAAATAAAATAACACAGAAGGGTAATTTGTGCTTGGAGATACATGCACAGCAGTCAGGTCACTAGTTGCTTGGTAACCAGCATGAAGCATATGAGAATTAGAAGGATCCAAATTAACGAAAAATAAGCACCGTTTGCATCCATTTCATGGGGAGAAGGGAGGGATTGTCACTAATATGTTTAAATCACAGATTTTTTCCCTAACCTCAGTAGTCTTCATTATGTATCATCTGTGTAGCATTTGTGATATCCTTTTGTCAGCATTCATTTTTTAAAAATGCAGTCATTTCAAATAAAGCTTCTTAAAATACTTTTTTCACACAAAAAAATATTCAAAAACCAATTATGAATGTGGGGTGAAACAGTACAGTACTAAAAACTGACCAAGTAGTTTAGGTTTCTGAACAGCATGCTGGTTAAACCTAAAGGAGAAGCAGAACCTTGATTTCCATGAGCTACAGAGAAGGAGGAAGGAAGTAATATTAACCTACGCCATATTATCCTTAATATTACATAATCTGAATTAATTTATGTAAAAAGCTATATCTCATATCATGCTAAGCAGCTGTGCTAGACTGGAAATAAGAAACAAATGCTATTTGCTACTCACTGAAGAGAAATGATTCACCTGTGAACTTCTATCATATTCTTATGCCATTTCCATGCAGAAAATTAAATTACAACCTTCGTACGAAACCTATAATTCATCTAAATCCTGGAGAAAACTTTGAATGCTGGTTTGCTACACACAGATGGGCAGATGCTAGCAGCCTGTGCAAACACTTTTGAACAGCCCCCAAAATACAAAAGTACTTTGCAGTGATGGGGCTGAGGAATGCAGCCCAGGAAGGATGTTTCCAGGGATATAACCTCCAAACAATTTTTTTAAACTATTGTACATGCGGTTTAGTGCGTCCCATACTCTGTGAAGTGTTCTTCAGAAGAGTCTTTATGAGTCCAGGATAAAAAAGTCATCACTGGCAGGAATGGACTAGTAACATTCCAAGATGGCAAAGACAGCAAGAGTTTTTATCTATGTAAAATCTGACAACAGTTGTATTTTATTGTAACTGTTTTCCCTTCAACTTCACATATTTCTGTTCACTATTTTTAAAATTATGTATTTACCCCAGCTTTAACCTCTCCTTCTCACGGTCCACCTCTGCATGCGCACTCAAATCTCTCGCTCGCTATTCCTCACACCCAGCTTAACTTCACCCACTCCTCTAGGCACTCACTCATCCCTTTTTCTGGCTACTGCATCTGCAACGTATCTTGAAGGGAAGGGGCATACTAGGCTGGGTGCCTTTCACAGTCTTCAAAGGCTAGGAAATTTGTTCTTCTCCTTCTCTGGCTGGATTAAAAAGCTGATGGAGCAAAGGGAATCTTTGCTCTCCCTCAAGATCATCTCTTTTCCTCCTGAGGCCTGGAAAGGGGACTCTCAGTGTAAGGGATTCTTGCTCTCCAGTGGAGATCAGGTACACCATAGGAAGCACATGGGAACTGGGCCTCTGCCTCATCCTGTCTGGACAGCAAGGTGAATGGTAAGAAACATCTTTGTAGGTGAGAGCCAGGAGGCGTCGAGAGGGGAATTGGCCTATGCAGGTTGCTGCTAGGAATGCCTTCTGAGATTCTTCATACAGTAGAACTTCGGAGTTACGAACACCAGAGTTACATACTGATCAGTCAACCACACACCTCATTTGGAACCGGAAGTACACAATCAGGCAGCAGCAGAGACGGGGGGGGAAAAGCAAATACAGTACAGTACTGTGTTAAATGTAAACTATTAAAAAAAAAAAAGAGGGAAAGAAGCATTTTTCTTCTGCATAGTGAAGTTTTAAGGCTGTATTAAGTCAATATTCAGTTGTAAACGTTTGAAAGAACAACCATAATGTTTTGTTCAGAGTTACAAACATTTTAGAGTTACGAACAACCTCAATTCCCGAGGTGTTCGTAACTCTGAGGTTCTACTGTAACTAAAATGAGCAGCATAGAGCAGAAGTCACCAGGGTGCTACTTCTATGTCTTGTCCCAACATACTTTGTGCTCCTTATACACCAGTAGCCAACAGATGGGCATTGGTTCCAGGATACAGTCCGTGCACTTGCAAGCAAGGGGGAGCTGGCCAGCCCTTTAGTTCAAGACAATAACTAGCTCATTAACTTCCTAATCCAGACATGACTACGTATAACTGACTGCGCATGGCACGTTCAAAGGCCCAGAGTGACACAGGAGAACAGCTTCTTTTGAAAGTCAGTGGAACTTGGTGACTTAGGGGCCTTTGAAAATCTTGGTGACTTAGGTGCCTAAGTGACTTAGGAGCCTTTGGAAATCACACCCTGCTTGTTTAACTGGAGAAAGGTGCTCAGTGGTGTGACTATTTAGCATCACGTAACATCTGTCCAGAATCAAAACATTTTAAAATCCACCTAGATGAACAACAATACAGAAAAATGTTTGGTTCTCTTGCCACATAAGTCTTATGCTACAGACTGTGCAAAGTTACTAAAAGCAGGAGACGGGCCAAGGTTTATTTAAAGGCTATCTACTTACAATAAAGAATCATGGTGAATATACTTACAAGTCTCATTCAGCAGAAGCTGAAGGGATATGAGATCACAAGAGGTCTATAGCTATTCTCTAGCACTGCCCTTTACCATTATAATTTGTGACAAAACTCTGAGGAAGACAATTAAGAGCATCTTACCCCCATCTAAGCTGCGAGACATAGTATAACGTTTGCTGGAAGAACGCTCAAAGTAAGGTGCAGGACGGTCTATTAGTGCACTGGCTCGTCTGGTTTGGGCTTGTGTTCTTCCACTGTAGCGGAATTTGGAACCCAGTGTAAGGAATTTCTTTGGCGGTGCCTCTGGTAACAACAGCCTAATACACACAGAACAGTAAAAATTTTATTCCAAACACAAAGAATTTATTTTATGGATTAAAAAAAAATGCATAAAATGTTGTGTATCTTTATCTTTGTTCTGTAAACCTCTGTGTAAAGGGAAACATAGAGCATGCCCTCAACATTGGCTAAGTAATTTTGTAATGATATACAGAAAGGCTGAATTTTTCACAAAGTCTTTATGGGGAAAATCAGGTTATCTAATGAATGAATCTCTTCTTTTATTAAAATAAAGAGATACACCTCAGCACTGTTTTTTCATAATCATCAAAAAGAGAAACAAAGATTCCATGTTCTTGGGGACTGTCAGTTATGCTGCTTGAAAACAGGATAAGGCCCTTGTGTACATTTGAGGTTTTTGTTGATACAGCTACACTGGAGACTAGCCATCGATCCCTGCAGTCAGGCCAGATTCCCAATGTACACAAGGCCCTACATGCATACAGGTGTTGGGGCCCCCTGTACTCTACAATTACATGGCTAGTGGAATCCCCTTCTTACCATGGAGTCATACTGCGAAAACTAATCTTTCCTTTGGGGGTGGGGGAGGGGAGTAACGCATTTTTTCCCCGCGTGATTGCAAAGAAACTTTCCAAATGTCAACCAAATGTAATCAACAGGATGGATAAAAACTGATGACTTAAAAAATAAAATAATCAGATTTTTTAATTTAAATTGGAATTTTTAAATTTAAATTAAATACGGGTTTATTTTTAAACAATAAACCAGTTTAAAATGAAATCAGAAATTCAAAACCTATGTTAAAGCCCAAATTTACTGTATTATATTAAAATCATTTACATTAAATACAAAAAATAATATTAAGCAGTACATGTTTGCTGCCAAGTCATGAAGAAAATCAATCCACTGAATTGGTGGAAACCACTGCTAGGCAACAAGTACCAGCGTTCCTTGAAGGGCTAAACCAGCTTGCGACAGCAGTAGTCACTTCTGCAGGTGCAGAGAGAATATATTCTTTCAGTTTATTCCACTAGTTCAGTTCAACTACTAGTTCACTCAAAGCTAAGAAACCAACTGGGAGTTGACAAAGCAGGAAGGCTAGTTTTCCTCTTCCAATCTATGAATAAAAAACTAGGTGTGAAAGGATAAGATCTACTAGTTCTAAAATCTAGAAGGACGATGATCAGAAACAATCAGTTCAATTCACTAATTATAGAGAATATTTTCTTAATTTTAAACACAAAACAAGTTTTAATAAATTTTTTTTCTTATGTATCCAGAACATTCAAGGTAATTAAAAAAAATCAAAATGCTGTTTTTGTGCATTTTTATTTGCATTTGAATTTCCATTCAGAATGTGACACAAATCACAAGTAAAAAATTAATCGTCTAGTAAATAAATGCTTCATTCACCATTTCTAACATAACAAAAATGTAGAAAATTAACAAGCTGGATGAATGTAAGTTAAGTTATATAGTTGCTTAAATAAATCTATATAGATATAGCATACTCTCCTGGTGAGAAAAAAAGAAGTACCAAATTTAGTGTAAAGGCTATATATCTTTAGTTTCAATTCATCTTATTTTAATGTTTACCAACCACTAAGAATCAGCCTTTCTTTAGGAAAATAACTAAAAAGTACAAATGCAAAGGACAATTAAAATCAATAATTTAAGTCAAGGTTTCCTGCCTGTTGATTTAAATTGAAGTGATTTAAATCAATCTACCCTGCTAACCAATGCAGCGATATCTGCCTGAGTCTACAGACGGCCTGAAACAACAGCTCTCAGAAAGGTGTGAAATCCCCCATTCATTTCAATGGTGTGTTACCTTAAAATGTAAAGGTGTTAATTTAGGGTGGGATTTTTCAAGAGCACCCAACAGAATTAGATGATTTTCAATGGGAACTGGATGCATTTGGTGCCTTTGAAAATCCCACTCTCATAGGTAAACATTACTAAATATCCCACTGCTTATTATCTTAGTAAAAACATCCAGCTAGTGTGTTTCTCCCACATTCCCAACCTGTCTCTCAGGCATTTTCGGGTGACAAAAGCCTGGTTGTATCTTCACAGCTGTTAAATCCCTCAGGTGCCCAAGGCACATTAAATAATTAAAATTATGGGATGGATAAAATAAGTTGATTAAAACATTTACATATGTATCCCAAGAATCATGATTGAATTCCGCAGTTTCATATTTAATTCAACCAAAAATCTCATTTTTTTTTTACTTTTACTGAAGTCTGCCAAAATTTTTCCAGTTGCCACACAAGTTGTGTGTGTATGAAAGAGAACGGGTACAGAAATTATGGGCCAAATTTCCAATCAGCCCATTAACTGTAGGTGTCAGACAAATGTTAGCTCAGGGGTGGCCAACCTGCGGCTCCTTGTATAGACACCGACTCTGGGGCTGGAGCTACAGGCGCCAACTTCCCAATGTGCCGGGGGGTGCTCACTGCTCAACCCCTGGTTCTGCCACAGGCCCCGCCCCCACTCCACCCCTTCCCGCCCCCTCCCCTGCCGTGCCCTCGCTTCTTCACCCTTCCCCCCAGAGCCTCCCGCATGCCGCAAAACAGCTGATTGGCAGGTGTGGGAGGGAGGAGGAGGCGCTGATGGGTGGGGCTGTCAGTGGGTGGGAGGCGCTGGGAGCGGGGGATGGAGGGGCAGAACTGATGTGGGGGCTGCTGATATGTTACTGTGGCTCTTTGGCAATGTATATTGGTAAATTCTGGCTCCTTCTCAGGCTCAGGTTGGCCACCCCTGCGTTAGCTGATAACATCATTGTGCACATGAAATGAAAAATGTCAAGTTGGCAATCAAAATCATGTGATATTTTAAGGTCCAATTAAGGACCTGCCACAGTTGGAATAATTTTGGTGAAGCATTACAAATACTTTGGGAATAGTAATCTTTCCAAATATGGTTCCAGATCAGCAATCAGAAAGGTAATAATTTGATCCCAAGTCATTTGGCCGTATTAGCACAATTGTTCTTTTTTATTTTGGTCAGGCTTTATTCTAAACCTTTAGGAAGCAAACCCCACATACCTGAAAAATGTATGGTGTTCAACACATACTTTCCATAAACGCTTTGCAGCACGATGATTTGGCAACTTAAACCCAATAGTGCTTTCAAACTGTTCAAACTAGGTAAAAAGAAAGAAAAACTGAGTAGTTATAGATTGCCAGAAGGGACCAATGTCATCATCTAGCCTGACCTCCTACATAACACAGGCCACAGCACTTCCCTAAATTAATTCCTTTTGGAAATAGCATGACTCTTTTACAAAAACATCCAACCTTGATTAAAAAAATTGCCACCACAACCCCTGATAACTTGTTCCACTGGTTAATTACCCTCATTGTTAAAATTTTTCACCTTATTTCCAAATTTGAATTTGTCTAGCTTCACTTCCAGCCATTCCTTTCTCTGCTAATTTTTTGAAGAGCTCATTATCAAATATTTGTTCCCTGTGTGAGTATTTATAGACTGTAATCAAACCACCCCTTAAGCTTCTCTTTGTTAAGTTAAACAGATTGAGCTACTTGAGTCTACCGTTATAAAGCATGTTTTCTAATCATAGAATCAGAACTGGAAGGGACCTTGAGGGGTCATCTAATCCAGTCCCCTGCACTCAAGGCAGGTCTAAGTATTATATAGACAATCCCTGACAGGTATTTTTCTAACCTGCTCCTAAAATCTCCAGTGACAGAGATTCCACAGCCTCCCTAGGCAATTTATTCTAGTGCTTAACTACTCTGACAGTTATGAAGTTTTTCCTAAAGTCCAACCTAAACCTCCCTTGCTGCAATTTAAGCCCATTACTTCTTGTCCTATCCTCAGAGGTTAACTAGAACAATTTACCTCCTCCTCCTTGTAACAATCTTTTATGTACATGAAAATGTTATCATGTCACCCCCTCAGTCTCCTCTTCTCCAGACTAAACAAACCTATTTTTTTCCAATCTTCGCTCATAGGTCCTGTTTCCTAGACCCTTAATAATTTTTGTTGCTCTTCTCTGGACTTTCTCTAATTTGTCCACATCTTTCCCGAAATGTGGTACCCAGAATAGGACGCAATACTCCAACTGAGGCCTAATCAGCGCAGAGAAGAATTATTTCTTATGTCTTGCTTACAACATTCCTGCTAATACATCTATAACAGGGCACACTCACCTCTCACGAACCCACGTGCCCCCCCCTGCCCCGGCCAAGCGTGTGTGCGCCTGCACTCTGTGGTGTGTCTTTGATGACTCAGCCGTCCAGCCAAGTCACACACAGTCTGTGTGTTAAAAGCAAAGCAAATCCCTTTTGGGGTACAAGTCCCAGTAATGCCTCAGTTTGACCCTGCTCCGGAATAGAGTGGTGCCCCAGGGCTCCTTCCCTGGAGGCAATGTCTTTGCCCTCTCAGGGCCCTTGTGGCCCCAGCTTTTCAGCTGGGCTACTACAGTTCAGCTCCCACTCTGTGGTAACTCAGTGTTTAGCCACTTCCCCCAATGACTAATGGGGAGGTTGGGGGAACTGGGGACTACCGACTACTCCAGGTCACAGCCCAGGGACCCTGTAGATAGCAGCTGTCACTCTGTCCCTTTATCTCAGGCTTCATCTACACTACAGCCAGGATCTACCCTCTGAGATCGATCCACCGGCGGTCGATTTAGCAGGTCTAGTGAAGACCCGCCAAATCGACAGCAGATCGCTCTACAGTCGACCCCTGTATTCTGCCCCTGACAAAAAGAGTAAGGTAAGCCAATGGGAGAGTTAACGTAGCTGGAGTTGCGTAGTGTAGGTCGACTTACCGTGGTAGTGTAGACATAGCCTAAGTTGTGCTACTGCTCTAATTCACTGGGCCTTTCTTGTGGCCCCATGCCATCTTCACCCTTACCTCAGGGCCTTGTCCTGATGGAGTCCCCGCAACCAGCTCAGGGCTCCTTCTCACCCTCCCTGGCTTCTGGCAGCACTACCTCATCCAAGATCCTGCAGCTCCCTCAGCCAGCACACACCATGTACACTCCTCCAATTCTAGCAAGGAACTGAACCTCACTCTTGCCTGCAGCTCTTCTTATATTGACCCACTGGGCCCTGATTGGCTGCTTCCCACACAGCCGCTCTAGGCAGTCTGGAGGACCTCTCTATTGTCCTTTTCTGGGGTGGAGCGTGGCAGGGCCACAAAGCCTCCAGCAGCGGGCCTCAAGGCCTAGTCGACCCCATCAAAACATCCCAAAATTATGTTTGCTTTTTTTGCAACAGTGTTACACTGTTGACTCACATTTAGCTTGTGATACACTATGACCCCCTGATCCCTTTCCGCAGTACTCCTTCATAGTCAGTCATTTCCCATTTTGTACATGTGCAGCTGATTGTTCCTTCGTAAGTGAGGCACTTTGCATTTGTCCTTATTGAATTTCACCCTATTTACTTCAGACCATTTCTCCAGTTTGTCTAGATACAGTTTCATATTCATTTTCTCTACCTATATAGCTTCATTACCCGTATATACATACCTGCACATCTCTACAAATATATACACATACATTCTCCTGATTCCTGTCTTGAAATCCCGGCTTGGGTGGTGATGGAATAGTTTGTTAGGACTCCGAATGAGGAGTGAGAGTTTATTGATTAAGATGGCTGCTCTATGCATTGTAGCACAGAACAGACTTTTTAAGAAAGGACTTGGGAGATTTAGGAGAAAGATTTATGTGGTTAGTGCCTCTCAACTATTTGTTGCTCTAATGTTTTAACAATTTAAACGCAATGAGAAAACATTTGGATTTTCTGACAGTAGCCTGAGGTGAGAGAGTCCCCTGAGACTGATTTGGGTTTCAGAGACCACTAGGATTAAGGAGGTATATAGGAAAGGAACTAGAGTTAGTAAATGAGAGTGGGAAGCGTTTGGCCAATCTATCTCTATGGATATGAATACCTTCAGAAGCAAATGAGAAGGGCAGGTCATTGAAAGGGTTTGTGGTGGATGCTATGCATCCAGTCAAACCACCAGAGGGCACTCTTCGTACAATAGTTCATAACATCTTCAAGCACTTCAGAAGATGAAGTGCTGTAGATCTGAAACGACTAACATTCTTATGTACCAATATTACTGATGGATAGATATTTGATTTCATTGATTTAGTATTCCAGGATATCTGTAAAGCTCTGAATGTGTGGCCTATGTGCTCCTCTGATTGGGAAGGGCAAACAGACCCCAACTTAAACCATGTATAATCTCTGACCAGCTACAGTGATAAGCACCCAATAAATAAGTGTATTTACTAATATTTTATCAACATATTTTTCATATTCACAAAATATTTATTACGAGGTATATGAGAGTGTTATCTTTAAATGCAACAGGACAAATTCATCCTTCGTGTAATTTCATGACCCAGAATGTATTTTAGACATATTTTAAATAAGGGGTTTGCCTAATCTTTCCTAAGAAAGGGAAAAAAATTCAATACATCTTAATTTAGATGAAGAGTATTGCTACAAACTTGTGAACAATGGCAAACAAACCAGTCCACGATGTCACAAGGTATTCTGAATAAGTTTCTAGTATATGTGTCAGGATCTGCTTACCTCTCCTGGTCGGATTTTAATGTAGAAGTTGTTCCTCTTGTATGAAATTTTCAGAACCTTTGGCCAAGCAAATCTATTTATCCTGAGTCTGTCTCGATATATTAAAAGACCACTGGCACAAACTCCTAACATGATTTCAACTCCTTCAGAATCCTGAAAAAGTAAGCAACATAGTTTGTTGATTTCTTCTCTCCTTTTCCAAAGTTCCATAGTTTTTATATGTCATGTTCTTATTTAAGCTACATATTTAAACTGTGTTTGCTGTGGTGACTCACCAGGTAACCTTATTTACTTACTATTCATCTCTATACAAACAGCTGTAAGGTGCCATATTTAACGACATCATATACAAAGAAAATGATTTCACTGAATGATAAAAACTTATCTGAAAGACTCCAAAAAGGAAAAAAAGATAGCATAAGAGGTTTAACTATATTGATAATTGCTTTATTAAACAGTATTACCTCCCTAATGCCATAAGCACAACCATGAGACCTGGAGTGACGAGGGGCATTTCTTTACTATCCTGTTTACTATATCCCTCATCATCAAGATTGTTGGTCTTGTGCAGTTTCACATCTAGTTCTTCCCAAGGTTACTTATTTATGTAGTTGCACCTATGCCCAATACTCTTCCTTCCTCATTTCTCTGCCAGTGTAAATGAATTAATAAATAGAAAAAAAAAAGAAAAGAAAAAGAAGGAAGCATTTAGAATGGAATGGATCCTTAAAGCTTATAGAGCTTGTGCTCTCACTCATTTTGCCTGAGAAACCAGGCTGCAGTTCACATTTCTCAGGATTTTAAGGTGGTGTCAAAAGCACCCCTTTAGAAATCTTACAAAATAGTCTAAAAAACTATCTTTGCCATTTACTATTACAGATGCATGCAGCTGGAGATTTGTCAAGGATTCATTTCTCATTATATTTGTGTCATCTAGCTTATTAACTGCCATCGGAAACAAAAAGGTTATCACTTTAAGCTTGGAGGCTTTTTTAAAAACTATTTTAAGTTAACAGCAATCTGACAACAGAACTTACAAAACGTTCATACTATGACAGTCATAAAATGAGTGAATTGGTTTCCTTTAGTCCTGTAGCAAATCATCTTTTAAAGATATACTGAAAATCTGGCTCATTTTAAGGTGAACCAAAAGACCAGAGGCATAGTTAATTTAGATGTAAAGGACATGCACAATCTGAAAATTCTACTGCAATTCAAAAATTGCTACGCGGAACTTTCTTAAGGTGAGATATACAGCAAAGAACTAGACAGTGTATAACACGTATTGCACCATGAATGAGAGATCAATAAGAGATAATAATGTGTGCGGGGCCCTCAAAGGGGAATGACACCTAAATAAAACTAGATTTCAGTGTTGGGATGTACTATCCAAAAATAAAATTTAGTGTCTGCAGTGTATTTCAATTTTCATTTTTCTAAGAACAAAGAAATGTTTAAACATACTGAGACAGATTTAAATAAATAAATAAATAAAAAGTCTTGAGGTCCATAGGCAAAATGCACACACAATGTCCCAGATGCAAGGGACTATTTCACATTTCCTGTTTAAGAAAAGATTTCTTTCCTGAACTTTAACTTTTGTACCAGTTATAACTGCATTCAGGCCCAGATCCTGCCACCTCTATTCCCCAAACAGTCCTGCTGATTTAAATGGGTGTACTTGAGGAAGAAGGTATTACTCAATGTGAGTGGCAGACTCTGGCTCTTAGTATATGGGTGAAGAGACTATTCAAGGCAGCTCTAACGAGCAGCAAGGTCATAGCCACATTGGAGAATACATTACAAATACTTGTACAGTTTTGCATATGTAGGCGACTTACATAATTAACTCAAAATATTAATTCCCATTTATAAACACAACTGTCAGTCCAGTTTTCAAGGAGAGCACTTAATCAAGGAACAGAATAATTAACTTAGTGATTGTTTGCAGCCTTCAGCTCATTGCTGCATCTTTTATTATGATACCTTTTCTAGTAAGCACCCCTAGTTCCTAGATAGTAAACAGCTTTGATATAAATACACATCAACTTTACTGAAAGTTTTGCCCTGATCCTTTTTGTTTTTCATACTCTGTCAGATAAAACTGGGTAACAAGGTCTTTGTTGCACAGAATAGGTTACTCCAATAGTTGTACTCTTCTAGTTACCAGCATTTCTCCAGCATTACATGATTTTTTTGATAGAATAACTAGGCCCTATTGCAAAGTAACTAACTTTTGGTATCAAAGACCAAAACATGTTTTACACAAAAACTCACAAATGTTCTTTGTTGATCTCCCTCTGAGGGATGGAGGATGATAAAATGCTACAAAGAAAGGAGTGAAATTTCCTATTCCAGTTCTAGCTTTGCTGCAAATGTGCCTCAAGATCTTGTGCATACATGCAAAAGACAAGAAAAGCAACAGCATGCCTACTGGGAGAATGCTGTCCACTGAGCCATTGTCAGCATTTTTGTTTTCAGTGTAGGCAATTAATAGACTACAAAGGATTACCTTGAATTCTGTAATACACATATACAGTTCCTACGAAATGCCTCATGCACATGGATGAAGGCCCTTTCAAGACCCAAGCAGCACATTTATCTCAACTGTTGAAAGGATCTGATGCAGAATGAAAATGGCTCTACAGTAAATTTGACCCTTCACCAAAAATGTGATGCTCTTCCAAAGCTCTGGCTCTTTCATCCAGCATCAATTTGCCAAGGACATTTACTGACTTCACTCTACAGTTGCTGGAATCTATTAATCTTTTTCTGAATAGTGAAACAGAAAAATTAAAAAATAACCCTCCCACAAGACTACAAAATGACTGGAGATCTCTCATCAACCACACTGAGTGAGTACCTCTTGATCTGTGAATGTACCTAAGCTAGCTGATGATTTTAGAGACAGTTTCATCATGGGAGATTGATTCCAAGAGTTCCTAATCATTGGGCTAACTGAAACAAATACACTTCTTTCAATGAGAGCTAACCGTCAATCCCTTTATCACAACCATATTGGAACTTAATCAGATTGGTAAACAAAGTGCTTCAAAGTACTTTTGTAGTGTTAGAAGTGGTCCGTTTGTCTAGCTATAACACCATAATTGACTTTATTAAATTGGAAAATTCACCTGAATGAAATGACAATTGATCATTGTCTGGATGTCTTCTCATACAAATTCATGCATATTTTTCAAACCAATCCAGTCAATAGCTTTGAGGCTCATTACATTAACTGTTTCTTAGATCACGGCTTTCAAAAAAGATTTGTTTAATCAGCTTGACAGACTTTTTGAAATGTGTATCAACAATTGATAGAACTGGAATCAATTAGTTAAATTCTGCAACAACTACACAATGTAGCTGTGTTTACATCATGACACACTAATCACTTTGGGCCTATTTCTGCCACCTTTACTTTCCTTGAGTAGTTACTTAATCTCCAAGTTTTTCCACTGAAATCAGTAAGAAAAATGAAATCAACAGGATCTTGTGTAATAACGTACTAGTCAAGATGAGAAGGGGTATAGAAATGGGCCCATAATATGAAACAAATAGTTTTAAATTGTAGTCCAGACCTTGGCATGATGTAGATCCACTCCATACATAGACAGTTTTTTGGCATTCTCCAAGAAATGCATCTCAGCGTCTGCAGGTGTCATTCCCCTGAAGAAAAAAGTCTTTATTAGTGTCAGTTTTGAGCAAGCATAATATGGAATAAACTTCAGTACATGGGAAACACATTCTGTCAGAATTTAGCTAAAAGCCATTACACACTTTACATCATTATCTTCCATGCTAAAGAACATTTTTTTTTGCTAGCAAAACAGTCTCACTCCTTCAAAAGACCTGTACAGAACTGTTAGTTCCCTAAAAATAACACTTTCCAGCAGATTCTAATATTTCACATGGAGGATGCTCAAGCTCCAAAGTTGAGTGGAAGCTGGATTTTACTTTCAGGTCCGCTGCTCACCTGTGGCTCTTGTGCAGCTCGATTACTTTGTCTTCCAATTCTTTAGTATGATTTGGTGCAAACCGGAATTCACTGACATAATCACTTCCATATTCATCAGGATCATAATCCCCAAGTTCTGACTGAACAGTATAGGACCCCAAAAGAGCAAGAGTAACAAAAGAACAAGGCAGCCGTCCAGACACTATGTCATCTCTTAGCTGCAAGCAGAGGTAGTACCTACAATAAATAAAAGCAAGAGTTTATAGGAGTTCTTCCAGCACTTTTAGAGAAATGATGTGGTTCAATCATTAGTAAGAATTTCTGGGTTCTTTCCCTGACTCTGCCACTGACAGTCCCTGGGCAAAACACCCAATTTATGCCCAAGTTCCTCCACGTGTAAAACTGGGATAAATGTTTGCCTATGTAACAAATGAGTCCTAACTCTTAAATAACTAATCTTTAAAAAGCACTTTGAGATCCATTGATGAAATAGGCCACTCTCTGTGTTTTATAAGTATAGTATAAGTCAGGGGTTCTCAACCTCTCTCTTTCTGAGGCCCCCCCAACATACTATAAAAACTCCCCAGCTCAGCTGTGCTGCAACAACTGGTTTTCTGCATAGAAAAGCCAGGGCCAGTGTTAGGAGATAGTAAGCAGGGCAATTCCCCGGGGCCCCACACCACAGGAGGCATTACGAAGCTACGTTGCTCAGGCTTCGGCTTCAACGCCGGGTTGTGGGGCTCAAGGACCCAGGCTGCGGTCCCACATGGCGGAATTTGGCTTTCTGCCCTGGGCCCTAGAGAGTCTAATGCAAGCCATACTTGGTGGACTCCCTGAAACCTGCTCATGGTCCCAAAGGGGTCCCGGACCCCTGGTTGAGAACCACTGGTATAACTTACAGAGAAAATTCCCCATTAGATATTAACTATACTAAGGTATCTATTGTCACGCAGATATCCTGAGCAATTCATCTTATTTGATTTATAATTTTCTGTAATAAGCACTTTAGAAATAACAGTTGATTAGCTAAAAAGCAAAAACAACAAATTACTACTTCCCAAAAAGGCAGCTATGCTGCTAAAAATGATCCCATTAATCATGCAATGTGAGGGCCCGATGGAAGAAACCGAAAACAGTTTCAGAGGAACTAGAAAGGAAGGGTGGTTTAGTGGCTAAGGCACAGAACTGAGAGAGAGAAAATCCTGACCGTACCACAGAGTTACAGCAAGACCTTGGGCAAACTGCTTAATCTCTGCATCTGAGTCCACATCTGAATAATGGGGGATCATAAGTCTTCCTTTCTCCCACCCTTTGCCTGTATGTTTAAAAGCACTTTTGGAAAGGTATTTATTGTTTCAAATACCTGGTAATATCTTCAGACAGCTGGGAAGGATCTGGAGGGTAAAATTTCACATTAAAGGAGAACTGCCAAGCACCACCTGAAAAAAACCCACAAGTTCAGTGAAATTGCCTACACAAGTAAAAATGAAGATGTTCACACTGTTAAGTTACTAGCAATCTAAAAGATAAATTAGGAAATATTCCAGTCAAATACTCAGTAATGACAGGATTTATATTCTTCTTCTTGTATGCAATATTTAAGATACCTTCCTGCTTTTCACAGTTACAGTTTTAGGCCTACAGTTCTTTTCTTGCACAGTGAACCGTCATTTATTTCTAATGCTCTGAAAATTTAGCAAGAAAAGAGTCTGTTTACTGAGATTAGATATATTAAAAAGTAGCCTATAGAAATAAAATAAAAAGAAAACAAAAACGTGGAGATAAGCATTGGAAACACCACAGGCTAAAAATGAAAATGAGCTTTAAATATGTGACCACAATTATGTGCAAAATAGATAATTCTATCTGTCTATAAACCCCCATTCAGCAGTGTCTGACTGCTGTCTTAGCACACACTCTGTCTCTTTAGCTGGCATAAATTATCATATAGACAAAATTGCAAGGACAAATTTAGAGGCCATTACTGAAAAAAAATGGACCCAACTTTTTAACACTAGGGAAACATTAGTAATTGTAGTACTTTAGATAACTCATGTCAGTCACCAATTTAGGTCACAGGCAATAACTTTACACATCTTATAAGACATTTTTAATAGGACCTTACTTTTCAGTACTATAGATAAAAAAAATACCAAGAACATTCCAAAAAAGTAGGGAAAATTTAAGGGGATAAGGATTCCTAGAAGATAAAACGGATGTCTCATGTTTAATAAATGGCACAGGTAAAAAAGCCAAATGCTTGGCTAACTAGCAAAACCAACAAACAACAAAACAACCAACCTTCTCCCACACCTCTGGTACAGCCTACCAGCAACCAAGATTCTGTTGCATTAATTACATAGCTCTTCACTTATACTACTCCTACAGAGACCCTGTATTAGTTGATCACCCCCCTACACACAACCAATATGTGAGGTGACATTACTGCGGGAATTGAGAAATGGACATCAAGATGCTTTTATTTTCTAAAATATGGTAACCTATTAAAATACAGCACTGAACTGAAAAATACACTTTAAAAAAAATGCCCAACACACTGGTATAGGGATAGCTCAGTGGTTTGAGCATTGGCCTGCTAAACCCAGGGTTGTGAGTTCAACCCTTGAGGGGGCCACTTAGCGATCTGGGGCAAAAACTGGGGATTGGTCCTGCTTTGAGCAGGGGGTTGGACATCCTGAGGTCCCTTCCAACCCTGATATTCTACAATGATGGTTACAGATTTTTTTGTGGCCACTATGTGAAACAGGACTCCTCTTTATAAACTCTACAATGTATTCTTTCATGCTAGCACAACTAATAGGTATTTTGCAGTCTAAATTGTGATGAACATATGTTTTGAAGGTGTGTCAACTTCTACTACTGGATGTTACGCTGGATAGAAGAGAGGAAGTGTTAATGTTGACTATATTGCAAATGCTACTTTTAAATTGCCTTAAAATTCCATAAGTTTTCTTGATCATGTATTTGGGACTGTTTGTTTAGGGCCTACAATGAGATCTGTGTGATCCATTACTTGCCTTATGCAGAAGGCCCCATTGACTTCAGGGCCTTCAGATCTTTAGCCATACAGATCTCATTGCAGGATCAGCGGCCTTAATTTATTGAGTCTATTTGAGAGCACAGATTGCGTATGCTAAAAGAGGATGAAATTTAATACTGAGGAAGATAGCCCCAAATCCTCTGTGAAATTTTTGGATACACGCCCTCTTTTGAGAAAGAGGAGAGAGAGAAGATCCCTTTGACAAACAAGAAATAAATTTAAGTCCATAGTGTGTGCCTTGGGAGTATGATTCTGTAAGAAAGAAAAAGTATAACAGGCCTGATTCTCCTCCGCTTATGCTGGTTTCAATCAAGAATAACTCTATTGAAGTCAATGCTTTTAAACTGGTGTGAGGAGAATGAGACCCAGAAACTCTGTAAACAGTGTTGGCCAAATTCTTTTCTCAAATACTGGCTTGGATTTCCTCCTGCCTGCAGTGGAACTGAGCACTCTTGAAAGCAGAAATTTGTCCTATATTCTCATTAGTATTCAATATGATTATGGTTTTAATCATTCATGAAATATATAACTTGTAAGATAGTTTTATTATTCCAAAGTTCTTAACAGAATTATCCGAACCAAGCAAATTAACACTGTCATCTATGACAACTCTAACTGTTCCCTGTGTCAACCGTAGGACTAGACTTTCCTGCCCTGGTTAGTCTCTTGCTGTCACAATCTTTCATTATCTAGCTCTTAGATGACGACACACATTAAATACATTGCCATCAACTGTAAGTAGTTGGACTGCTTTAATTGCATCAACGATCTACATAACTTATCAAAGTCTACAGCACTTTCTTTTCCTATGATAACTTTTCAGTATCCTATTAAAAATTACACAATGGAACACAGATTTTAATTATTTTTCATTACACATCGTTTTTAGATAATATATATAACATCTAGGATAGTTTGGAAAAGGTGAAGTTAAAGTATTTTTCGTAATGATTAAGGGAAATTTTCCACACAAAGTTTAAATTAAACCTTTGAATCTTGAAATCGCAACCTACTATTTTAGGGCCTGATCCTAGAAACACAAACTACCAGATGTAATTGCTTGTAAATGCTAGGGTGCTGAATGTGATTATTTATAAGGTGTGTGGAGGAGAATAGTGACGTTTTCTTGCCAAAATAAAAATCACATTTATAAACATTACATCAGGTTTCCAAAGAGCTATTGGAGGAAAAGAAAGGCAGGTCACATTTTGAGCCTAGCAGCCTTGACACAGGGTCCCTTCAAGACATTTTTGGATTACTAACACAGCATACAGCTAATTTTAACAACTGAGCCTTTTAAAATATTCACATGAAGCAGCAAATTGATTCTCCTTGTGAAGCAGTAAATCTTCTTAGGAACAAAGTTCATGTTATTGGAGGAATGCAGGAACGAGATAAAAATGTTTTGGGTAGAGGGATATCTGTACTAACAGAGTTACGTGTTTTGGTATGTGAGACCAGCAGTGCTCCCAGACATGACCCAAATGACAGTAATTCAAAGAAAACAATGTATATCTTGTGACCCAGGCCCCAAAGATTATATTGCTTAATGCTCAGTTTAGACTTTTCCCTCTCTGTAAATGTCAAGTTGTTTTTAGCAATGAGACATTTATATTTCATGATCCTGACCAACTGATTGATTTTGTTAGAGGGTAAAAAGAAGATGAGGAAAAATGTCCAACAATTCTTCTACAGACTCAGAAACAGACCTGAATAAATAATATGAAACTTAACATTTGAGATGGGGCTTCATGATAAAAGTGATGTTTTCTCTTGAAGGGGGAGTGAAGTATTCATGGAGACATCTCCAACTACCTGTGGTTCCCCGCATGCCTTCCCCATACAGTACCAGTCCTTGAGGCTAGGGAGAGTGAGGTTGGAGCTCAGGCCTGCAAGTGATTGGTAGGTTTGCACCCCACTGGTCATTCTAACTGGTAACTCAGGCCCAAGGGGTGAGGGCATTTAAAGAACCACATGCTTGGGTAAGGAATATTCCTGCTTCTCTTGCAGTGATCCACCCCTACACACTATACCTGCCTGGACTGGAATCTCCCACTGAGGCAATATGTTATTTATGGCTCAGTTGAGTGGAGTTCAATTGTCCTTGTCCTCCACTCTTTTTGGGTCTCTGTGCCTTACAGCAGGTTAGACAGATTGTCACATTTGGAGTCAGGTCGTCCTCCACTTCCCTGCTTGATCCAGCAAAGTCCTGATATAATTATAAACATGTGTTTTGGTGTAGGTAGATGATGTAGGTGGATGGGTAGCAATCTGTTATGGTGAGAGGTATTTATGATGTTTTTTGGCTCTTTTAAGGGGGATATTATTTTTAATGTCCGAAAGGCCCCCAGCACTGGATGAGATAATAACAGGTATATGGTGTGGGGCACTTCCAGTGAAGTGTCTAATTTCTCTCAGAAGGAGATGGCCATGGAGAGTGTGTGAATCTTTTTTGGGTAACCATTAGTTTGCTTGGTGGATTTATTTGTTGGGCAACAAATTAATAGTTAAGTACCAGGTTAACTTGGTTCATAAATGAAGTTGCATTTGGAGGCCTTAAACCATAAATGTTGTGTCAGTGTGCTTAGTAGGGTTCTACCTGGATGGTGATCTTTCAGTTGTTACTGCTGCTTTATATAAAGTCACTTACATTGGCAATATGTTCTCTCAAATTGGGAAAGTGTGTTAATGTGAAATTCTTTGTATGAGTATGTAAGACTTTTCTCACACCATTTATTACATGCAAACAATGTGGAATACCAGGGAACGCAGCATTTCCAATTGTATACAAAGCAGTGGAAAGTTATTTTTCAATAAATGTTTTAATTTTGTTCAAAAGTATTTCATATTATCAACACTGCTCTCCATATTAAAACATTTCCTAGATCTCCTCACACAGACACATGATTAATTACAACTTACTTCGGATCTGCTTTTTGATTTCCTTTGCAGGGTCCAACCAGTTCTGAAAAGACATTTTTTTTTTAATTTGACTAAAAATACAGTGAAAATTATTTTTAAACATTGATATTAATAGCACTGAAATGAGACAAAGTAATGTTAAATGTGTTCAGTGGCCTTTTAAAAACTCAGCAGCAGATGCCATATTTGTTGGCTAAATTAACTTCTTGCTCCATCTCTCTCCTTTGGAATACTGACACTACAGCAATTATTTTACGTTAATACATTTATTTGATTCCTTAGAGGGTTTCATTGTTGTCATAAGAACTTCTTAGATCACAGGAACCTGCAGATTAGCTTAGAACACAGGCATCCTGTGACAGCATGTCCACTGACCTTTCATTAGCACACCAGGAGGCTCTTGTTTGCTTAAACCTTGAAAGGCTGGAGGGACTGAAGAGTCTGGCCCTGCTTAGGTACATAAAGAGGAGGAAGGGGACATGAGCCTCTCCTCTATTTGTGCCCCAGTGGAGGAATCAGGCTCTAATCCATTGAGGAGTGCAGATACTGTCTCTTGCTAGAATTTCTACCAGTGCTAGCTACCCAAAAGGGTGAGGTGGCCTGTGCAGTGCCATCATCAGCAGAGCTTGTGAGGTGTATGAGAGAACTGTACAATACAGCTGTTGAAAGGATGGGGGAACTGCCACTGCAGTGCATCCTCTCTGGAAGTCAAGGAGGAATTATGGCTGCATCACAATTCTGCTTGGCATATCTTACTTCAGCATAGTATCGCTAACCATTTCAGCAGGCAGCATGGTATAAAATCCACAGTCTGGACTGCTTTGTACCTGTTTTTCTCTCTCAGATATTGGGAGGTTATGTCCCTGGCCTTCAGCATTGTCTTAACCAACACAAATTAATATTTAATATGCATATAGTTCATAACAAAAACAGTTTGTTAATCCCCTAGGAAAAATTCCACTTTCTCCAAGGAAAGATAAACAAATATAGCAAAACCCAAAACCAAACAAACCCCAGAACAACCCTTGCACCTAACCCCCTCCCCCCCAGCCCTTAATAAGCTGGCAGCGGCCCAGAATCAATTAGTCAGTACTCCAAGGTATGAGGCTACAAGAGTATAATATGCCACTATAATTAAGACTGCCTCAGGGTTTCTTTTTAAAGCCCTGTTTTCACATACTTGTAACTCAGGTAACTCAGATGGAAAAATGTGATGTGGATTCTTATACATCATAAAGATCTTCAGCCTGGAAGACGTTTTTTCTGTGTTGTGTGTGGGTGGGGTGGGGGGGGGGGAAGGGAGATGAACAAGCTGTTTTTACATTGTAAAATATAAAAATATATGTAGAAATAAAAAATAAACTATTGCTCTGAGACTATCATGTACATGTTTTTAAAATTAATTATTGACTTATTCTAGCCACTTTTGTAAAGTAACTTGAGATCTATAAATGTTAAACATCATTATTATTAATAATCTGACAGGATCTCTAAATACCCACTTATTTTGGCCCCACTTCAGGAAAGCATGACTGTTCAGGGAAGTACTTAAGCACATGCTTACCTTGAGCTTTAACTTAAAGTTAAGTACATACATAAGTGCTTTCTTGAATCAGGATGGGACCAAGCACCTGCTTAATTGCTTTTTTCATCAGTACCAAAATCCTCATTTTAAAAAGTTCACAAATATAGAAAGCAAGGGTTCTCACTAAGACAGAAAACCACCACATACTTATATGAAAACCTGTTAGGGGACTCTTTTATAATATACATTTTAACCAAGACATATCAAAAGGGAATTAACAAAATACTTTAAAGAAATATTTAGAGGGTTCTCTGACGCTCCTGAGTGTACAATGTACATGTTGTACGGATCTTAGATCATCGTATCCCAGTACTAATTGAGCAATAATGCTCAGGTAAAGATAACGTGAGTCTTGAAAGGGAATTAGCAGCAATAGTGAATCAACTTCTGCCTGTCTGTGTCACAACCTTAACATTAAATAAACCGTTTTTAGTGTTAAAATATATTTATGGATGTAAATCTGACTTTCAAGGCAGTATTGGAACAAGCCATACTAGAAAGGGAAAAGCTACACGATTAACTTCTCTTATATCATAAATAACCAAGGTAGAAGGAAGACAGGAGAATATTGTTCCTGTTCTTGGGAGGCACAATTAAAATGGCATTTAATAAGATGACATTAAATAAAGATGCATCCTTTGGGAGGAAAAACTAAAACATCAGTTCTGGATTGTAGGTAACTGATCACCAGGAAAAAAAATCTGATGGCTGCATTTCTTATCCCATGCAAACTCAAGATCAATGCCAGTTAGCAAGATTCCAGTACTGTTGATTTTCTTTCTACTTCCTTTTAAATCAAGAAACCCCTAACTGAAGTGTCTTTTTTACCTTTTGGTTTTCCATGTCTCTGTACGTTAGCCCAAAGTAGTCTTTTTCCAAAAGATTCAGATGCTCACATACTTTGTCAAACAATATTTGACCTCTGGAACGTTTCTATGGAAAACAAAAGAACACTTTCATCAATTTCAAGGTAAAGCAACATTTAAATAAACCCTCTTGAGCATAATAAAGTTACGAAACCAATACTGATTTATCTTAACCTACACACCTTTCAACAACCATTGATTTGGAACTGTACAAAATCTGCTGAACTGGGCTAATTTGCCTCCTGCAAAAATTCAGGTCTCAATGTGGAGTTAAAAATAAATCAATAGATGTAAGATTCAAGGGGTAGCTTTGAAGGTTTCTTCTATCTCACCAATACTGGCACTTAATATATTCTGAGCTTATACTGCAGTAGAACTATAGCCTTCTCTATATGCAACAGTAGTAACAAACACTGGTCCCAAATACACACCTAAGTGGGTTTGAAACCTGTGGATGATGGAGCAAAGGCCTTTGTGTGGATTGAAGTCCCTTCCCCCCCCTTCCCCCCCATGAAGTCCTTCTTTTATGTTTACACATGGGGGGGAAGGGGCTGATCCTGCACCCACAAAAGTCAACGGAAAAACTCCCATTACCATCACTGGGAGCTGGACTGGGTTAAGAAAGTGAAAGAGCAGGATTCTCCAGAATCCCACTGACATTTCTCAGCCCAGACCTCCTCTATGAGAGGATAGTTAGTTTTTTATGCTCATTTAGGACCCGGCTATCTGCTGAGATTGTACCAATTGTGGTGATGGTTTTGTTATATGAGCATATGCCCCTTACAAAGTACCGGTAGATTGAGTCCAAGAGAGCCATGAGTTTATAGCAACTTTCAAAAGCTGTAATTCTGAGCCAGATAAAACTGGTGACCTGGAGGCGAACAGTTTCTATTAATAAACGAACAGCTGAAGTAAAACTGTTACAATAGTGAGTGATATTACAGTTCAACAGGCAACACTGCTAGGAGCATGAAACCTAAGTCAATCAAATCTAAGGTTTATAATGAGTATTTTATTTATCAATGAATATTTAAGCTGTATTACACTGCGTGAGAGCCAGATTCTCGGAGGCACTGAAGTGTCTCCTGTAAACTGTTGAGCACCTGCACTTCCCATTGAGACTAATGGGAGTGGTAAATATTCCACACATAGCAGGAGATGCTCAGCAAATTTTGGGCTGGATGTTAAGAACTCAAATTATTTCCTACTTTAAGCATGAGGTTTACAAGGCAAAAGACCCCTTTTTATAATCTGCCTGTGTGGCAATGCAATACTCGTTAGTTATGCCTTGTTATGTTATTTAGTCATATCTAAAGTTCATACTACACAGAATTCAAGCAGCATGCTGACCATTTCATCTTGTGTTACATATCCCCCAAAGCTAGACCCTTTGCAGAATCTTCTTATATTAAGCATGAATGCCTCTGTTTCTTTGATTGTGTGTGTATATATACACACATATATATGCACACACAACTTTTTAGTTTAACATAAATATAAGCGGAACAGTTTCATTATCAGTAAAATTCAACAAGTATATAAGCGAATAGTAATACGCTAGTACTTGTTGACTTTATTTCATTAGTTCATTATTTTAATGAAAATAAAGAGCACTGTAGATATTATTATTTCAGTCTACTTTGTATGACAGTAAATTGTGTTTTGAGTAACACGGAGTAAATCCATTACAGTCTGTCACTCCACGAAAGCTGGCCATTTAAAGTCTCAAACTGTTTTAGATCTGTTTTAAGTAAATCAAACAAATAAATGAATGTGAATGAATGCTATTGTGCAATTCACTGCAAAGTGTTTGAGAAAACATTTTGGAAATCGTAAGAGTAGTTGCACATTAACAACAACAAAGTAACACTTTACACTTACTTGACATTTTTCTTCTTAAGATCTCAGGGCACTTTAAAAAGGTAGGAAAAAATTATTCCTGATGGGGAAATGAGGCACACAACTGCTAAAGTGACTTGTCCAAGATTCCACAGGAAATCTGCAACAGAGTAGGGCATAGACCACAGGGCCAAGCTCCACAGCTGGTGTAAATTGGCGTAACTCCATTTACTACAATGGAACTATGCCTTCCTATGCCAGCTGAGGATGTAGCCCCAGGGCATTGTACTAGTCACTTGCTTTAAACACTAGATTAAATGAAGTGCTTGGCTATATAGACACTATTGCTGTAGACTTTCAAACAAATATTTATCCTCCAGCCAACAGATGCACTCTCCTAAACGCCAGAATTCAACAGATAATAGAAGTTGGCTGGTTTTCTTTTTAAACTTTATATAGCTTTTTAATTACATCCAAAAGACAGAACCTACTACTGAGAAGAAAGGAAATCAAGACTTTCTAGCAGAAATCTGACAACTATTTGGTTTAAAACAGTAGACCACACCAGGTTTTCCCCACACTGTTGTTTTACTTTTTAATATCAATCTAAATGACGAGATCTCTGAATGGGAGTAAGTGGTGGATTTAAATCTACAAAAATCTTTGTCTTAAGAAAAATAATACGACACAACTGTTACATTTACATGTATTTGCCTTATGACAGCTCAGTGTCCTGTCATTTAAAAGTCATGCAAAGTCTCAAGGCTGATTCCCCACTCTGGTACTTTGAGTGCAGAAGGTGGCGGCCCACAAGGATTCTAAAAATTAATACTGGCCACTCCAGGCTAGTATTAAACTCCCAAGGTTACAGCTTTTCTCTGACCTTGGATTGGTAGATGCGGCCACCATTCAAGTGCAGAACCCCTTTGAGAGCCCAGGTAGGTGCACTTGGGAATTCTTTCCTGTGGGGTACCCCCAAACCCTTTCACCCCCCCTCTGGGGAAGAGCTGAGAAAAGAAAAAGAAGGAAATCAGCTGTTGTCCTCAGCTAATTAAACAACGTGCACAAACCTCTTAAGACAAAAATCCTAATCTGTTCTTAAAAAAGGTAAATTTTATTAATAAAAAAAGAAAGAAAACATATTAGGGAACTCAGGCTATTGCTAGATTTTAAAAGAGCAATACAAGGGATAAGCACCAAGAACAGCTTTCTTGAGGCCAGTTTAAAGGTTACAAGCAAAACAAAAGCACCTGGGGTTAGCAGAGAGGAATCCAGAAGCCATAAAGAAATAAAAAGAGATAAACCTAATCACGTCTTTCTAGACATTCCCTGATCTACTTACATATCTGGGGTTTCAAATAAATAGTTTCTAGGTATGATACCGAGGATTTTTCATACCTGGCCCCCAGCTTCTTACAGCACAGCTGTTACGCTGCCCCTCTCCAGCCGGTAGAGCCACAGACAGACAAAAGGGGAGTCTTTGTTCAATTTTAAAAAGTTCTAGCCTTCCCATTGGCTCTTTTGGCCAGACGCCCACTCACTTCTTTTTACCTATGCATCACAGTGAGACTTTTTAACCTTTTACAGGTAGAGCAATTAGAGAACTGCTACTAAGAGGGATTTTATAACTACTGGCTGGCTGGATGTCCATAAAAGGGAGCTACCCCCTCCCCCCTTCATTTATCACACAAGGTCAAAACTGAAGCTGTTTCAGCTGGAGGATCCATGCAGTTGCAGATTTGACAAATAGTACAGAGCAGCTGCAAGTTAAGGTGTTTTAAAGAAGACGTGTGTGAATGGAAATTGCCTTTAATGTGTAGCTCCACTGTACAATTTAAGCATAAAAATAAGGCAGCTAAGTACAGTTAAAGACCAAACGTGATCTCTGATCACTTTTCTTATTGAAGTGTCAACCAAAAGGCCCGATCAGGGTCCCACTGTGCTCAGTGGGTATAGGTGATGAAGGTAAGAGCAAAAAGTTTGGCTAGCTGTGTGCAAAACTGGCTGGTTCATGTTTTAGCTGTTATAAAATGTCCTCTACTTTCTCTATCCCTTTTCCCCGCCCCGTGCAGATACCCTATACCTACTCAGGAAATCTCCACAGCATTGTAGCTCCATCGGAACAGAATATGGCAAAATCAGCTTCTTGTTACTATGGCAGCTGCTAAAAAAGGATGCTGTGATGAGGAGGTGGTTAAGAGAGGCGCCTTGCTGGGATGACATTCCTACCTTCCCATCACATCAGTGCCTGTTGGTATCAGGATAGATGAGCTTCATATGTCAAACCCTTCCATTGCCGCAATCAGATCTTAACAAGTCACTGTAAATTATCTCACACTGTATGTCTGGGTACTTATATGGCCCTTGTTATACAGTCTATGAATGAGTTCTGGAAGAGGTGCCACCACCTATATCAGAGACCTCCCGCTGCAAACAGCAAGAAGAGAGAAAAGGAGACACATGCTTCCCACCCACAAGCCACAGTCAAAGAATTTGTGCAGATTTGCATAACTGTTCATATATTTGCACAAATTCCTGTGTACATTAGGGCTGGCCATAAAACAAGAACTCTGTTTAATAAAAAATGTTGAGCTTTTGAAATCTGTTTTTGTTCCACACAGGAATGAAAACAAGACCTTTCAGACTTTTCTTTAAAACAAAACAAAACAAACCCCCCACACACGAGAGAGAGACACTCCAGAATAGTCAAGGGGTTATGCACTCAACTGGAATGTGGGAGACCCAGGTTCAAATCCCTGTCTGATTCAGAGCTGGGACATGAACTTGGGTCTCACACTGCAGGTGACTGCCCTAACTACCAGGCAGGACACATACCTTCACCCCTCCTCTCTTCCTCCTTGTCCCCCCATACCATGGGCCTGAGAAACCTCCCTGATGAAAACGTCATTGTAACAGATACATTTCCATCAAAAGTTTCAGTGTCAACAAATTGGCATTTTCTATTGGAAAAAAACATTTCACTGATAAATTCCCAAACAGTTCTAGCACACAAACACCATTAGACGTGTGCGCCTTCCCATTTGAAAATTATACTAATGTGGGGAGATAATTGCATATATAGATAGGACACAGTGTTTTAGTTATGTGCCATGTATCAACGAAAAAATAAATAAATAAAACAAACAAAACTTCCAGGCCACTATTAATTAATATTATTTTGCAGTGCCCAAAGGTGTGCTAGGCACATTACAGCAGAGATAAGACATGGTCCTGCCCCTTAAGAGGGATAACAAACAGGAGGAGAAGAGAGAGGAGGAAGGACAGTGGGTACAGCAACAAGATCGCAGAGCTTCTCCGTTTATGCCATAATATTTCTAATATGATTCCTATCATCTGTCCCCTGGTGACAAGCCTTAAGAAGTAAAGTAATGGGGGAACAACTGTCTGTTAGTAAGACTCATAACTTAATTCTCTCAATGCCAAAAGTGTCAGGTCATTCTCAACAATCTGTACTGATGTGCTTAGCAGAATCAGAATGAGATCTTAAGTCCGTACACTGGAAAATCATGGATCAAAAAAGATATATTCCAATTTCCCTGTCCGCAAAAAGTTCTAGCCCCTAGAACTTTTGCTCTCTAATCCAAGAGAACACCCTAAACAATTCAAACATAACAGCACCCTCCTCAACAAATTCTCAAACACATTTCAAACATGAAAGGGATTAAATGAGACGTGGCCATTAGAAGTCACAGAAAAAATATTTGCTTAGAATTAGTTTGAGAGTGACTGAGTGAGCAGTAGAGTGTATGAGAAATCTAGATTTGGATAATATAAAGTAGGAGAGAAGTTGTGAAGTAAAAAGGTAACTCTTCAGAATTGTAGTTCCAGGTCTATTTCAAAACATACACATACTCTGCTCTCTGAATTCATACAAAACCCACAATTCTCACTGACCTGGGAACCAGAAAAAGCAGTAAATTGGTCAAGTTTCCTAGTAGAAAGGGCTAAAAGCAGTAGACTTGGCAGGTCCACACTTGTCAGTGATTCCCATATGCAAGGGAGAGGAGAAGATGTATCTTTTCTTTGTTACCCCCTTTTCTATTCTTGGATCTGTACCTCTCCCTCCTCAAGCTCCCCCAACTGGCTTCTGCAGATCCTACCATGATAGATAGCCTACCTCTCCCGCTCTGTTCCTTTTTCCTATCCTACTTCAGCAATCCCTACCCACCACTTCACCTCCCCCGGTCACTCTAGCTTCCCTCCTTACCCCTCTCCAGTTCCCTCTTCTTCTCCTGACTGCTTCTCCTCTTTTTCCCATTGTTTAAGAGCATCCCCAGCAGTCACAACCCACCTGACCCTTCTCCCCTTCCCTGCCCATGAACACACTCCCTGTGTGTCTCCTAGCCACCGATTTCTTCAGCCCCACAATACTGAAAAGAAAGGCTGGAGTGAAGGGACTAACAGTATGAAAAATAATGGCATAATATCCTTGTTAGTGAAACAAATTTATATTCTCTAGATACATGTCCACTCGGAGGAAGTTACAGAGGTTTGAAATTCTCTTCAGCCTCTCATACCACAGTATTCATCCAAGCCATTACAGATACACACACACTTCCACACCTCACATTTCAGCAATAAAATATGAGACTGAAGTAACACACTACTCATCAGACATGAATGAAAAGCATGAAAATTAAACACTTCAGCCTAGCATTGTATGGATAACAGGCTTACATCAGGCCAAGTATTCTCACTTGTTAACAGTAGGGTACAATTATTGATGTTTCCTAGAGCAGGGAAATAAGGAGGAAGTTTTTGTTCACTTATGCATTAAACTCATGAACTGAATTGTATTTGACAAGATGAAAGGACATAACGGGACACAGTAGAAAAATCTTTTGTATATTCTTTTGTTCCTTATACATTATGCCATTCTAGTCACCAAAATAAGTATTGTGAATTATTCTCATCAAACTTACACTAGAAAAGCGTTTTTTATTATAAATCTATGAATCAATGACATCAGGGTTGAATGTTATTTGTTTAGGGTAACATCCACCTTGTGCTAGTTTCTTTCCAGGAAATTGACATGGGGACAGTGAGTACTGAACCTATCAATGCACAGGTGGCCAAGTTAAGACTTTGCAAAAGATAAGATATTCTGAAGATGAGAGGTACAAGAGGCCCCCAGGAAGCTAACCAAACTTTCTGTTCTAGCTGAGAATTCTAGCAATAGTTGCTGCATCGTTAGGGCACTTAGAGTAAAACCAATTCATATTCCCTCTTCTAAAATACATGGAATCTGATCCTTCAACACGTGTCTCTTTATCCTTGTCCCACTACCTAATCTTCTTCCAGATTCTGGCTTACGCCATGGTATTGAATCTCTTTCTGGGGGAGTGAAACATGTTGAGCACAGATTCCTACTACAGTTTTTCACTCAACCCTTGTGCTACAGCAACTGGGCTGTCAAACCAAAAGTTACTGAATTGTGACAAGATCCTGCATCTTAGTGAAAGTCTACTGAGGATGGACAACAAACAGAATGGGGGTCCACTGCCTCCAGCAGTAAGAGATGCCATCGTCTTGTTGGTCATGCTGGTGCTGTGATGATCACAGAAAATTTCTCTCTTCAAAATTTAGGAGGACTTAAGGTATAATAATGGGACTGGTGAGAGGGCAAAAATGTAGCCAGGCAGAAAGCAGATTGAGTGCCTTCTCTCAGTTGCACTGAAAAGGTCAGGCTGAGATGACAGGGAGCTCCTAATTCTGAGAGCCAAGATGCCGCTTTAACTTCTGCCCCTGGCATAGGGCGCATGGGACAGGCATGGCATAGCATAATGTACTCCATCATGCTCCTTTCCCTTCCTTCCCAGATACATCCCCTATGGGTTGGGGATGTGTGGCAGGCACTGGACCTGCGTCTACAAACTTTATGCCAGTGGGAAGTGCCCCAACATTGGCACAGTTAGCTTTGTCATGCCTCACCTTGTCCTTGCCCTCCCCTGGCAATCTACTATTAGTGTGGAGAGCATGGGTCTGCACAGATGCCATCTCTGCTAGCTTTATCCCAGGGGGAAGTTCCCCTATGTCAGGGGAATTTCATGCTGGCCATTTGCATTCAGAATTCATCCCTATAAATTCACACACCATTCATATTTGTATCTACATGTGTGTGCGTACAGTCACTTAAGAGTGAATTACCCTGACTTCTATATACCTGCTTGAGTAGTAGAGTGGCAGGCTACCCCCTTCCTCTATTTTTAATTCACTGCTTGATTACTTTCCCTTTGCAGATTTATCAGAGATAGGGTGAGCAGGTTAGGAGCACAACACAACATTCTCATCTTCTTAGAAATTAAAGCTATTACAGCGGCCAAAATGCCACGTTTTAGAGTGAAGCTATTTTTGCATGCAATGCTGCAGTCTCATGTGTATACAAAATGCTGAACAAGGAAGACAAAAAGCCACAGCCCACTGCATTAGGCAAGGAATGTCTGTCTTCTGAAAGCAATTAAAAGTGATCACATTCAGCATGAGTTCTATAGGCAAGATAGAAGCAAAGATGGAAAAAACATTACAAAAGGCTAGCTATAAATGAATTTATTTTCATCACTGGTGCCCATCTTCTCCCTGTACGATAACTACGGGGCCAGAACAAAACAGAGTTCAAACACACTCTTTCTGTTCATCGACCAAGGAGCACAGCAGTGCAAATAAATACTGTGGCTATGGGGATTAATTTTAAATTGAAAATGTGTGTGTGTGTGTCTGTCTCTCTCTCTCTCACACACACCCACAAACAGCTGGAAAGTTGCCAGTGCAGCCCTTAAGAGTCAGAATTAGCACGAGTGACTTTTAGGTTGTTTATTTCAGCACACAAGTGTTATAAAAATTACAGTGGGCATGACCGCTGGAACAAAGACACAGATTAACATCATGCAACGTTGGTAGAAATAACTGGATTTTGAATGATTCTGAGGTTATCGGATTCTCATTCCTAATTAGCATTTGCACTTTCCAGTGGATCTTAACAATATAAACGTGTACTTACTCTAATCTTGCATAGCGTAATGTGTTTTGGCATGTGGCAGTACAGACCTTTTCCATTTCCTCTCATTCTTTTCAGTGCAGGTCTACTGACCATTTTTTCTCTCACAATGTGCCTTACGGAAAAGGCTAATTTTTTACCTTAACACTAATTTATAGTTTTAATCAATCCCACTGTTTTAACTGGAGTTTTGTCTGAGTAAGGAAGACAGGATTTGGCTCCATAAGTTTTGCAGATTTTCTTATACACTTTCATTTTTGCATTGCAAAATATCACACGGTAGCCTCTTCACGATCTTTTTGCTAATCAAAAAGAGAAATGGAAAAAGAGTGTGTGTGTGTTGCAATATTGCTGTACTCCTGTTGGGCCCATAATATTAGATGGGCAAGTTTGGTGAGAGAATATCTTTTATTGGACCAACTTCCGTTGGTGAAAGAGACAAGCTTACAAGCTACACAGAGCTGAGACCGGGAGAAGAGCTCTGTGTGGCTGGAAAGCTCGTCTCTTTCACCAACAGAAGTTGGTCTAATAAAAGATATGACCTCACCCACCTTCTCTCTCTGGTACACACACCCACCCATCCACCCCATCTCCCCCATGCTTCACCTTCCACAATTAACCTTGTAGCAGAAACAAGCATAAATCCTTAGCTGGTTGTCAGAAATACTCTGTATTTGGTGTAGTGAGCATTCCCTCCCCTTCCCCTAGCGGAAAGATTTTATTCTCTACAGTAGGTCACTCTCTGAACTATTGATTTCCATGACAGTCGAATGTCAATACAATTGCACTCATTCTTTCCTCATACTTCAGAGGTCTTCTACAAAAACTGGGACCAATCCTGAAAAACCTAGTCTTTACTCTCATGATTAGTTATACCAAAGTCAGTGGAACTAATCACATACAGACAAGTCTCCAGGATCAGGGTAATCACTGTAGTATTATCTGAGTGCCTCCCAAATATTTAAAAATTGAAACAATACTCCCTTCTTTCCCAGACTGTAGAAGAACTATCTTGATGAGTTTACATTTTTTGTTTGCTCTGTGTGTGCGCGCGTTTATATATATAGATAGATAGAGCTATGAAAACTGAATTTTGCATTTAGTTTCAAATGCAGTGAAGCCAGCAGTCATTCATATCTCTTTGGGAATTAGCTCCCTTTTCTAATCTGAGGTGTCTAACCTGTGGTCTTAAATTTGGACCCTCAAGGGTAACTATGTTAAGAAGAATATTTGTATTTGATTATGAACTAAAGAGGGGTTGCATGGGGGAAAAAAGTACGTGAAAGTGAGATAAAACCTACTTCTCCCATGTCCTTACTGTTTTCCTACTTTCCCCCCCATGTTGGGGAAATCCCCATCAAGAGATCTGTGGATTATTTCCATTCCACTTGTATCATCTAAAGAGTGCAAAGGGAACAGAATAGGGCAGAGAATCTGTCCCGAAGTACTGATGGAGCATCTTGACCTTTTTGAAGTAGGTTTAGCCTCAGGCTTAAAAAGACGGCCCCACTGCTCAAGATCCATCTCTTGTGAAAGTTCTGTCTCCCACATATATAAGCTTTCCCCTGTTGGTCAACATAGCTGTCGAGAGGTATTCTGGTCACGGTGGCTTGGTGTGATCTCTCAGATTGCTATGGCCAATGAATCCCATGGAGAGCTTTGAATATTAGGGGAGAGACCCTGAACTGGATTCTGCACTCATGTGTATTACATATACGCATAGAATGCCTACACAATTCAGCACATTGTTAAAGGAAAACAGTTATTTTCTTACTCCCAATAACGCCCTCATATTTTCAAATATTAACATTTATTTAAATCAAATGAGAGCAAAAGCCAATTTTAACAAACGTGCCACTTGCCTCATCCTTAAGCTTGCAAATACATAGTTTACAGATTAAGGCACAGAATTTTTAAAAGCACCAATGTGACTGAACTGTTGAATTAGGTTCCTAAGTCTCTTAGGTGCTTTGTGAAAATGTTCCCTGAGGGGTACCTAAAACCCAAATTTGACATACCTGGAAAATACAACATTCTGATAGAAATATCCTATGGATTATGTAAAACATTTTATAAATAGCTCACTACTCAGTCACCAAAAAATTAAAATCCAAGAAATCATGCTAATGTTCTACCATAAACTGGTAAAGCCTACTAAATCAAAATTCAGATTGCCATCTTGAAAAGTCTGAGGCAGTCATGTATACCTTTACACGTGAGTAATCACACTGAAGTATATAAGGAATGAGCCACCTGTCTCTTTCTACTGCAACTGTTGTCCTTTCACTTTCATAATCAAACAGATATGCAGACTACTGTAAATAAATGTTTATGCAGACATGTGCTTCTCTTGGACCAGCATAAAATTCTAAGCTCAGTTTACAACCAGTTACACAGCATGTAAAAAGAACTTTCTGCCAATCTTTCAGGCTCCTAATCTGAAAATATTCCTCATAAAATGAGAGAGAAAGAGAGAGAATAAACAAATCAGTTTTATGGTAGTTAAAAATGAACATTAATTTTTCAAGTAAATATATTAACTATAGTTATCACTAATTGTGCACTCAAGAATTTTGATGGTAAATCCACTGGTAGATGTTGAAAAGTGCACATCAGAATGAAATCTATTGACTGGACAGTATTTAACTGGGCATGAGAAATCACTGAGGACTGGTCGATCCAAAAAGATTTAGTTTAATAAAAATTGCACACATTTTGCACACAGACAATGCAAGCAGTACTTCCATTTGTTTATTCACAATATATATATTTCTTACTAAGTGACTAAAAGATATATATCTTGAACACTAAAGAATTGCATTACAGAAATTATTTGTTAAAGAAATGTATTTGCTACACTAAAAACTCCACTATATCGCCAATTACTTCAGTGCTACACATAGGGTCAAACAAATTAATGCCTCATAAAAAATAAACCTCTTATTACAGATTGGAAAGTACCATCTTGATGTACACCTACAATTAAGGGTGTTCATTTGCTTTCATTTAGTTCTTCTGTGTATTTTGCTACTATAATATACAAGCTTCTTCACATTCATTGTATCTAGCATCTTCAACCACCTTTCCATTCCTGAAAAATATCTTACCTAGATCCTGAAGTGAAGTATGTAGATGAATACATAGCACTTGCTATGCTATAGTAGCATGAATAGGCCAAGTGTCAGTGACATTGCATAACACGACATATTTTCTATTGGGGACAACCTTTTTTAATACTGTTTGAGCTCACAATTCTAAAAAGCCAGCACTAATCTTTAAAAAAAAAAAAAAAGGATTGCTAAATCCTGCTAAGAAGATTGGTGACCTAGTCCCAATTCTGGAATTGGACCAAATTAGGATCTCTGCCTGCTTGCTACATCAGCAGCAGAGATCACACTAGACCTAGCATTATATGAGCTCTGACTACATTGGTTTGGCTCACAGAATTTGCATGTTTTTGTATAAAATGCACATCTCAGAATAACCTGTGTACTGAAATCCAAAGCAGCAAAAGGAACTATGTAAATAATAATAAACAAATATTTGAAGAGTATGTGTCTCTGCACATGGGAGCAGAAACAAGCCACAGATACACATGCATGCCAGCTGCTTAAATGTATAGTAGCCCATCATTTCTACTGTCTAATGTGATAATTATCAAGTACTTGGGCATTCCAAATAACAAATGTATCAGGAAAATATTTCTGAAGCATGAATTAAATATCCAGTCTGTTTGTTATGCTCTTGTATATAATAAATCACAGCATAAAGGAGATAAATCAGACTGTGCATCTGGAGGCTTCCTGATCAACATGAAACTAGTTATGTACAATGGTCTTGGGGTACAAGGTATTTTTCTGAAATTGCGTGATACTTTTTTTAAAAACAGCACTAGATACTTCCATAAAAGTTCTGCGGTAATTAGATGGCTCTATCGGGTTCAAATGCAGCAGCTGAAGCCTTCCTATTGGCATAATAAATGTAGTCATTTTCCTCATTCCACATGTTCTTAAAAGGCAACAGCAAACTCTCCTCTTTCCTGTGCTGCATGCCACCGTTCATTTGTTATGTCGCTCTGTTGCAAGACGATGCAGAGGATTCACTGCTGTAAACATGCATTAAAAGACAGTTGATTGTTTCCTGCATTAGAAGAGTAATCAAGCACTACATATTGGGCTAGTTTATAGTATGTCTGTTGTATTATTAACATTTTTGTTTATTTTCAACAAGAAGAAATCTCCTGTCAATACAAAATGATTTAATGTCTAATCTTGCCATTTGAATTTAATAACCATGGCGCTATCCCTGACCTACATTGTCATGCAGGAAAGAAAAAAAAAATCACAATGCAACCAAAGCACAGCCAGCCATTTTCTGCAATGGGACAGGTGGTGGTGGCATTCAGGTTTTTAGATTTGAGATTCCTCTGTAAATAATCACACCATTCACTGCCTGTAGCCGTCAAGAAAAATAGCTTGGACTCTCTCTCTCTCTCTCTCTATATATATATATTTTTTTTTTAAATATTCGCTGTTGTTTTTTTGGCTGTGTCTACACTATGAGCATGGGGTGCAATTCCCAGCTTGCTTATACATACTCGCTCTCGCTTGATGAGCGCCAGTGTGAATATAAATAGCAGCAACGGCAGAAGCAGTGGTGGCATGGCTTACCAGCGCTGAGTACATACCCACAGGGTCTGTGCTCGGCACAGCTAAGTTGAGCCGCCGCTGCCTGCGTTAAAAGCGACTCCACTACCATTTACATTCACGTTAGCACTCATCAAGCTAGTGCAGGTATGTATGTCTATGAGAGCTGGTAATCACAGCCTAAGCTCAGAGATACAGCCTTTGTTTGAAAACCCAGAGAACATTGCACTGGGTTTGACTGGAGAGTTACCCAGCTGACACATTAGGATTTTATATATATGGCAGCTAATGTTTTTAGATACAAATGGGTGTGGGTTTTTATTTTTTGTTATGGCCTGTTATCACTTAGAACAGTTATTTCCATATGAATGAAAATAGGAGCAATTGATTCCTGAGATGGAGGTTAACGTAGGTTGTTCAGGGGTGAAGGGGAATGAGTAAAAGGACAATTCAGCAACTGAGAAGACGGGTAGGACATGTGCCAGGAGACACCAGGGAGGCTCACTGGCAGGGTGATCTGGGCAGGTGGCAGGAAAATCAGACATCTGGGAGGGTTGGATAATGGCTCTTGTTAAAGGTCTGGGATGGAGTACCTAGAATTGGGATTGGTATGGAAATGAAGAGATGGTTCAGAAGTAGCAAAAGGCTTTAGCTTCTGGGATTTAGTTACAAGTTAGGTTCCTTGGCCGGGGAGAGGAAAGGTTAAACAGGACACTTCAGCTACTGGGGATAGGTTTGATTATTTATATTACAGTAGTGCGTAAAGTTCTCAACCAAGATTGGGTCCCCATTGTGTTAGGTTCTGTACTAACACGTAGTAAGAGACAGACAGTCCCTGCCCCCAAAGAATTTATCATCTCTGTAGACAAGACACATTTGGAGTGGGAAAGGAATCAGGCACAGAGAAAAGTGACTTGTCCAAGGTCATACTGGCAGTGAGCAACTGAGGCAGGAACCCCAGTCTTTGAACCCCCAATCCAGTCCCCTATTCATTACACCATACTGCTTTCCATGTTAAGTAGCTGACGGGTGGTCTAGAGCAAAGTTCGTGGAGAAACACACAGTATTAGTCTACAGTGCAATTCACACATAACAAATATACGTCTAAGGGTTAACCTGGGCAAAGACCCATGGATAATTTCTTTTTAAGGAACAATTTTAGGGACCCGTAAAGCACTGCAGTGGCTTTTAGCCACAATCAGGAGAAGTAACAGAGGCATTTGGGCTTCAGAAGTCACAGTGCTTCCTGCAGTGCTCCCTAATGCACAGAGGGGGTGCCCCTACGGCAACATTCTGTCAAGGTGCAGCGCACACTCCCCTGTACATCAAGCAAGCTCTGCGGGCTTGCGCAGAGTGAATGGGAAGGAAGGCATAACCCTGCCTTACCCCTACTCCCTTAGCTCTCCAGGAGATTAGTTTTCCTTGTTAGCAAAGAGCAGTTCTCATGCCCAGGACAAAGCATGACTGCATCTGTGGCTGCCCTTGCGCAGGAGATACAAAGTGATGGTGGAGCAGTCTATCCTCTCCAAGTCTTACTTGGGGCTATCTACAAGCTGTACAATAAGATTTGGATTTCTATGGTGTGTCACAAACAAAAACATTATTCAGATGGTAGCAAGGCTCCCCTCATCAGCCCATTTCCAACTCGTTCGTTGACTGGAAGGAAACAGAGGAAAAAGCTGGAAAATACCACAGCCTGGCTAATGATTTCTAGAATACTCTGCTTTTGAAATTAAGTATTTGTATTCAGAAACAGTAAGTTTATATAGAAAGCCAGCAAAGTTGCATGTGTAACTATATTCATTAAGAGCACACTCAAGCTTGGAAGGCTCCTACCGACATGTGTCAGATAACATAGCCTAAGCTGAATTCCTTGGATAATCTGAGTCTGCCCTAATTAGGGAATGTGGGGAAAGAAAACATTCTGTATGATGATGTTTTTCAATCCAGTTACATTTTCACTCCTTACCAAGGATATTTCAGTAAAAAAGCCCAAAACCAAGAAAAAAAAACCCCAAAACCAAAACTCCTTTTGTTAAGCTGCTTGAATTGTAAGTGAGGACTCAATCAACAGAAGCAGCATGAGTAAAAACTCCCTCTTGTATCCAGCGATAAGTTTAGTGTATTATGCTGTGTGTAACAGACTATGTTTGAAATTTCCCCTTCAGTATGCTCCCTCAGCATGTGTAGGAAGTTCAACATTATTAAACAAGTCTAAAAGCCAAAACTATGCACTGTCCTAGGGTTGGGGGTTCCACGACCACCGCTCCCAAGAGAAGGAGGTGGGTGGTGGTGGTCGGGGACTCTCTCCTCAGGGGGACTGAGTCATCTATCTGCCGCCCCAACCGGGAAAACCGAGAAGTCTGCTGCTTGCCAGGAGCTAGGATTCACGATGTGACGGAGAGACTGCAGAGACTCATCAAGCCCTCGGACTGCTATCCCTTCCTGCTTCTCCATGTGGGCACCAATGATACTGCCAAGAATGACCTTGAGCGGATCACTGCAGACTACGTGGCTCTGGGAAGAAGGTTAAAGGAGTTTGAGGCGCAAGTGGTCTTCTCGTCCATCCTCCCCGTGGAAGGAAAAGGCCTGGGTAGAGACTGTCGAATCGTGGAAGTCAACGAATGGCTACGCAGGTGGTGTTGGAGAGAAGGCTTTGGATTCTTTGACCATGGGATGGTGTTCCAAGAAGGAGGAGTGCTAGCCAGAAACGGGCTCCACCTAATGGAGAGGGAAGAGCATCTTCACAAGCAGGTTGGCTAACCTAGTGAGGAGGGCTTTAAACTAGGTTCACCGGGGGAAGGAGACCAAAGCCCTGAGGTAAGTGGGGAAGTGGGATACTGGGAGGAAGCACAAGCAGGAGGGCGCAAGAGGGCAGGGCTCCTGCCTCATACTGAGAAAGAGGGACGATCAGCGAGTTATCTCAAGTGCCTGTACACAAAGGCAAGAAGCCTGGGAAACAAGCAGGGAGAACTGGAAGTCCTGGCACAGTCAAGGAATTATGATGTGACTGGAATAACGGAGACTTGGTGGGATAACTCACATGACTGGAGTACTGTCATGGATGGATATAAACTGTTCAGGAAGGACAGGCAGGGCAGAAAAGGTGGGGGAGTTGCACTGTATGTAAGGGAGCAGTATGACTGCTCAGAGCTCAAGTATGAAACTGCAGAAAAACCTGAGTGTCTCTGGATTAAGTTTAGAAGTGTGAGCAACAAGGGTGATGTCATGGTGGGAGTCTGCTATAGACCACCGGACCATGGGGATGAGGTGGACGAGGCTTTCTTCTGGCAACTCACGGAAGTTACTAGATCGCAGGCCCTGGTTCTCATGGGAGACTTCAATCACCCCGATATCTGCTGGGAGAGCAATACAGCGGTGCACAGACAATCCAGGAAGTTTTTGGAAAGTGTAGGGGACAATTTCTTGGTGCAAGTGCTGGAGGAACCAACTAGGGGCAGAGCTCTTCTTCACCTGCTGCTCACAAACCAGGAAGAATTAGTAAGGGAAGCTAAAGTGGATGGGAACCTGGGAGGCAGTGACCATGAGATGGTCGAGGTCAGGATCCTGACACAGGGAAGAAAGGAGAGCGGCAGAATACGGACCCTGGACTTCAGAAAAGGAGACTTTGACTCCCTCAGGGAACCGATGGGCAGGATCCCCTGGGAGAATAACATGAGGGGGAAAGGAGTCCAGACAGAGCTGGCTGCATTTTAAAGAATCCTTATTGAGGTTACAGGGACAAACCATCCTGATGTGTAGAAAAAATAGTAAATATGGCAGGCGACCAGCTTGGCTTAACAGTTAAATCCTTGCTGATCTTAAACACAAAAAAGAAGCTTACAAGAAGTGCAAGATTGGACAAATGACCAGGGAAGAGTATAAAAATATTGCTCGGGCATGCAGGAGTGAAATCAGGAAGGCCAAATCACACCTGGAGTTGCAGCTAGCAAGAGATGTTAAGAGTAACAAGAAGAGTTTCTTCAGGTATGTTAGCAACAAGGAGAAAGTCAAGGAAAGAGTGGGCCCCTTACTGAATGAGGGAGGCAACCTAGTGACAGAGGATGTGGAAAAAGCTAATGTACTCAATGCTTTTTGTGCTTCTGTCTTCACGAACAAGGTCAGCTCCCAGACTACTGCACTGGGCAGTACAGCATGGGGAGGAGGTGACCAGCCCTCTGTGGAGAAAGAAGTGGTTCGGGACTATTTAGAAAAGCTGGACGAGCACAAGTCCATGGGGCCGGATGCGCTGCATCCGAGAGTGCGAAAGGAGTTGGCAGATGTGATTGCAGAGCCATTGGCCATTATGTTTGAAAACTCATGGAGATCGGGGGAAGTCCCGGACGACTGGAAAAAGGCTAATGTAGTGCCCATCTTTAAAAAGGGAAGGAGGATGATCCTGGGAACTACAGGCCAATCAGCCTCACCTCAGTCCCTGGAAAAATCATGGAGCAGGTCCTCAAGGAATCAATTCTGAAGCACTTAGAGGAGAGGAAAGTGATCAGGAACAGTCAGCATGGATTCACCAAGGGCAAGTCATGACTGACTAATCTAATTGCCTTCTAGGACGAGATAACTGGCTCTGTGGATGAGGGGAAAGCGGTGGACGTGTTGTTCCTTGACTTTAGCAAAGCTTTTGACATGGTCTCCCACTGTGTTCTTGCCAGCAAGTTAAAGAAGTATGGGATGGATGAATGGACTATAAGGTGGACAGAAAGTTGGCTAGATTGTCGGGCTCAATGGGTAGTGATCAACGGCTCCATGTCTAGTTGGCAGTGGGTATCAAGTGGAGTGCCCCAAGGGTCAGTCCTTGGGCCGGTTTTGTTCAATATCTTCATAAATGATCTGGAGGATGGTGTGGATTGCACCCTCAGCAAGTTTGCAGATGACACTAAACTGGGAGGAGAGGTAGATACGCTGGAGGGTAGGGATAGGATACAGAGGGCCCTAGACAAATTAGAGGATTGGGCCAAAAGAAATCTGATGAGGTTCAACAAGGACAAGTGCAGGGCCCTGCACTTAGGATGGAAGAATGCCATGCACCACTACAGACTACGGACTGAATGGCTCGGCAGCAGTTTGGCAGAAAAGGACCTAGGGGTTACAGTGGACGAGAAGCTGGATATGAGTCAACAGTGTGCCCTTGTTGCCAAGAAGGCCAATGGCATTTTGGGAAGTATATGTAGGGGCATTGCCAGCAGATCGAGGGACGTGCCAGCAGATCGAGTTCCCCTCTATTCGACATTGGTGAGGCCTCATCTGGAGTACTGTGTCCAGTTTTGGGCCCCAAACTACAAGAAGGATGTGGAAAAATTGGAAAGCGTCCAGCGGTGGGCAACAAAAATGATTAGGGGACTGGAACACATCACTTATGAGGAGAGGCTGAGGGAACTGGGATTGTTTAGTCTACGGAAGAGAAGAATGAGGGGGGATTTGATAGCTGCTTTCAACTACCTGAAAGGGCATTCCAAAGAGGATGGATCTAGACTGTTCTCAGTGGTAGCTGATGACAGAACAAGGAGTAATGGTCTCAAGTTGCAGTGGGGGAGGTTTAGGTTGGATATTAGGAAAAACTTTCACTAGGAGGGTGGTGAAGCACTGGAATGCGTTACCTAGGGAGGTGGTGGAATCTCCTTCCTTAGATATTTTTAAGGTCAGGCTTGACAAAGCCCTGGCTGGGATGATTTAGTTGGGGATTGGTCCCGCTTTGAGCAGCGGGTTGGACTAGATGACCTCCTAAGGTCCCTTCCAACCCTGATATTCTATGATTCTATAGCGAAAGAATAGATCATGCCACTTAGGCACAGCCTGCTTGGAGGTGATACAGAGCCATTCTGCCTCAGAGAGACAGTGTCTCCTGAGCTCCTGTACGCAGGCACCATATTCTCCTTCCCTAAAGAGGGCCAATGCATCTGTCCACTTGTATGGCTCTCATCACTGTACTATCTGAGCATCTCAATCACCAATAGATCTGTAGCTTCATGAACTCCTTGGGAGGTAAGGGAAGTACTACACCCATTTGTCAAGCAAAAAAATAATCTCTGGGGGATCTTCTATGCAAAAGTAGTATTACAAGCTGGGTGTGGAAAATGCAGAAAAATAAATACAGGTGCCACTAAAGTAAATTACCAAATTTTATTTTCTATGCCTCTTAATTGCTTGCAATGGTGGTAAAGAAAAAAGTGAGACTGCATATTGTATACATTTGAAATCTCTCCTGTGATAGTCCTTTAGGACTAGATGCCATTTTGACCTTGTCTAGTTCTTCCTGGAAAGGATATACATACTCCCACTTAAAGAACTTTCTCTCAAAAGGGAAGGAGATATAATATGCCTCTGTGATATGTGAGGCACTACTTATCTAGCTTAAAAGTATGTCTCCCAAATAGGAATTCCACCACGCACTGGTGGAACAAATAATCTGTTTATTCCAGTCTACCCCTTTCATTTTAGGATACTATTTTGAGAAACGCTAGGTATCTAATAAATCATGTAACTGGCCAGACACAAATGTCTGAACATAAAACCTCTTATTTCATTTCAAATTAAGCATGAACATATGATACTGCCTGGGGAACCGGGGAAACCTCTGGTGTTAAGATGTGGGGTTTTCATTATTTTCTCATAGAACATTTTTAATAAATATATGGAGTCGACATGTTATTCCCATTATTACCCAGGAACATCAAGTTGACTGAAAGAACTGGATGAAAGAAAGATTCAGTCCTGGGGAAAAGTGAGAGACAAAACTAACGGTGCTCTTTGAAATATCAGTTATCTAACTTTTCTATGGAATATCAAAATAATATGGCAATAACCCAACTTGTTTTATTTAATGTTATAGAGACCACAGAAAGAGTTACCATGGAAACTTTTGTTTTCCTTTCCTGAAACCCTGTCTGTAGAGCTCTGCAAATCCACGGGTATCCGCTTAATATCTGTGGACCATTTTTGCGGATAAGCAGTGTGGATGTGGATACAAATTTTGTATCTGTGTAAGGCTCCGGCGGTAAGAGCTGGGCGGGTAGCTGTGAGGAACCACAGCACAGACCTTCCACCTGCCCTGGGCCAGGGGCTGCTTGGGCCCCATGCCCAGGGCAGGTGGAGGGTCCACTGTGGCTCTGCACGGCTGCCCGCCCGGCTCTTATAGTGGCCAGGCTGTGGCTCCGAGCCGCTTCTCCCCAGTTGGAGCCGGATTGGGGAGAGAAGTGCTGGCAGCTGTGGGGAGCCTGGGTCCCTCTACTTGCCCTGGGCAGAGGGCAGGGACACTGGGCAGGAGGCTGAGGGGCAGGGACACAGGCTAGGGGCTACTTGGGCCCCCCGCCCAGGGCAGGTGGAGGGCCTGCCCAGCTCTTATCGTGGCTGGGCTGCAGCTCCGAGCCACCCCCCTAGCCGGAGCCGGGCTTGGGAGAACCGCGCAGACAGCAGTGGGGAGCCTGGGTCCCGGGACACTGGGTGGGGGGGCTGCTCAGGTCCCCGGCCCAGGGAGCTGAGCAGAGACCTGAGGTAGGGCAGCGCTGGGGGAAAGGTAAGAGGGGCTGGGGAGCTCCAGCTTGACAACCCCCCAGGCTGCAGGGCCTAAACCAGGTGCTGGGGCTGCAAAGCGGCAGCCCGGGGCTAGGCAGAGGCAGCAGGTCCTACCCCCCCTCCCCTCCCCTGCCAATGATGAGTGGCCATTACGGGCTGCAGTTGGCCCCAGTGAGCGGAGGCGAAATGGTGACTGGCAGTAGGCACTGAGGCAAGGCGGGATTAGGGGTTTAAGGGTTCTCCAGGGAGGGGAGACCCAGAGACTGAGGGGATAGTGCTGGAGCAGAACCCTCAGACAAAGGGGCACTGGGGTCCAGAAGGGACTTGGGGGGGCCAGCGGCAGCGACACCGGCCTGCAGAGGGCGCTCCGGAGCTGGAAAACGAGCTAATTCCCAGTCAGCCAGCAGGAGGCGCCGCAAGGAAGAGTCCCGCATCATTACAACCTGCTGTAAGCTTGTGCACATGAACATTCAAATTTGTCTAGAACACTGCAGCTACATGCAGAAAAATATATATCTAGATATCAGTTTTACACTCAAATGCAGAAATAATTTCTAAATTGAGCTAATTTATTGAGAAAATTTCCATAATAATACATTTTATCAAAACAAATCTTTCACATTCAAAACCCAGGGAATATAAAAGTCTAAAATAATTGTACTTTGAGTACTGCTTATTCATAAATCAAGCTCTTAAACTGTACAGCACTAGATGGATTCCTTTCCTCTTGGGCTGTGATTTTACATTAGAGATGCTAAAAAATAGATTCTCTCTCATTAGGATGCTTAGTATAGCAGGCTATCTAGCTGATGTAGTAATCTTTCTAAGAAGCACTGTCTGACAAACAAAAATAATTACAATTTTCTTCATCTATAATCTCCCCATTAGAAGTTAAAATTTGTCTGTCTCTCTTATTCAACTAGATTAGCTCAGGTTTCACTTTTCCACAGAGCAAGTCCTTGAATTGTGTATCTAACAATACTGTATGGGAGTCTTTTCTGTCTTATCCTTCCAACTCAGTCTCTAAATATGACAAGTTCATGATTTTCATAACTGGCAAGTACTTTAATCCTTCACAATTTGAACCATGGACCTGTTCCTTTTCTGCTTCATTCCACTCATCTGTCTAATCTTCCTAGAAAGCACAGCAATTCATGAGCTATCCTGAATCCATTCTAGGTGTCAATCATCTTTCCTCCTTCAGGCATTTGTGAGATTATTCCTTCTCCCAAGAGTTTGTCACTTTTGCACCATGTTTGGGCCTGGTATTCCACCTCTGTAGTGCTGCTAGATGTGCTACATACCACATACTTTACATATGGCTGCTCAAGTTCACTGTTGTATCAGATTGCATGCTTCCTATGACTTCTGCTGCAATGCTCTAAGCAACCTTTGTCCTATTTTCCTTCAGCTGCTCTCTTCCTTGTAGCGTATTCCAAGTCAGTGGCTGTTGTGTTTTTTGGAAGGGATTTATTTCCTTTCCCCCACTTTTTTAAGTCTTCCACAGACTAATTCTTTACTGCACAGTTTATTTTGTGGCAGGAGATGTATTTTCTGAACTATTAGATGAGGATTTTAACCTGGTTGACAATAGCTGCACCAGAATATAAGATGGAACTCTCACCAGGAGTAGACACCTCAGACGATCTGAGAGGAAGTCTGTTTATTGGTGAGACAGGGACTCTAGAAAAAATTGAAAGTCCAAGACTTCTTTTTGGCATGGAACTCCTATCCCGGAAATATACAGCAGCTCCTAATTTTTTATTTTTATCACTTTGTGTTTTCAGTGACAACTGTATTGTACATATAGGAACAATGTACGAATAAAGACTTCTGCTCTTCTAGTAGTAGTTCCTGGGAAGTGACTACAAACGTATTTGACCATCCAGAGGCGAAACCTGGGAGGGAGCACACTGGTCACATGCCCCCCGAGTTTTCTGCCAGGGTTTATATTTTTGTTTCTTACGGGGCTGGGGTGGGGGTGTTGGGGTCAAAATACATGCCCCTCCCCATCTACAGTTACACCGTCTCTGTGACCTCAAAAGAAAGGCATCCTTAGACATAAGCCAACTGCTACCCTCAGTAGATTCATAATGTAGAAGTGCAGTGGAGTTTGTGGCATTGAACCTACTGTTTTATGTTTTTTGCAGAACAAAAAGGAGGTTTTGTGACCTATCTTTGTCTGTTTCTGGTTTGGAATGTCTTCATGCCATGAAAAACATATCCCTGGCCAGGAAAAAAAAAAAACCACAACAGACAGGAAGGCTGGAGGACCAAAAGAGAAAGTTTTCAGCTGAGTCTTAGAATTTTTTCTCTGTGAATACAAGCCACCTTACAGGAACTTTGGGTCTGCCCACTGTTACACTCAAGGTGAGTTCTTTGCAAATATGCACTGGAGCATGATCAAAAGAGAGTATCCTGGTGTCATACAAAGTACTGGAAGCATGAGAGAGACAGAAAGTTAAGTTAGTAGGATGTGAAGACTCCTAAGCAGTAATGATGGAAGAAGAGGGTGTGACTGATTATGCAGAGAAGGGCAAGGAAATAATGTATTAGTAAAACCTGTTTCTGATGTGACTGACTCCATGAGTATGTGCAATTTTAACTGTTAGCTTATTATCCTGATGAGCACATAATTGATATACTGTAGGTTGTGTTCTACCTGAGAGCAATATACTCCTTTAAATATTAATATTTAGCATTCTATAAGGTGCTTGTCATCTGTAAAGCACTCTACAAACCAACTAATTGATCCTCTCAGTCCTCAGAGTCAAGTAGGGAAATATTATCCTTGTTTTACAGAGTGTGGAATGCAGATCTAAAGGGTTAGTGACTTGCACAGAGCCACACAAGGAGCGACTGGCAAAGCTGGGATTGTAACTCAGGACTGGGATTCTAACTTTCTGAGATTTTGCTTCCTCTTGGCCCCTTTTGGGATGGGCCATGATGCATTCAACCCAATAGCACTGATAGGGTTATTACTATGTGGTGATGCTTCTGTCAACAGCTGATGGTTTGCCACATTTCATGTTGACTCACTGCCTTAAAAATTAAAAATGAACACTACACCTCTTGTAAGCGGGAATTAAGTGGACAGAAGCCCAAGGAGCTTCAGCATTTAATCTTTGAGTATATTTTTTCCTGAAAGAGCATCTGTTTTTTACGGAGTTCACATCACATCCATGCATGACTTTTTAGGCCTTTCCCCTTGATCTCTTACTGTTCAGCTTACCAAGATGGAACTAGCATAAGTCTGCCCAGGAACATAAGTTTTTGGGGCTGTCCTTAAAATGTTGACAGGGCTTTTTGGAGATGTGACAGATGAGGTATCCCTTATTATGCGATAGTCTCTTTGGATCAGTCATATAACTCTACTGCTAGCCAGAGCTGCGGCACAGAAACTTTTCCCTCTACTTCTATTTGAGGCATGGAGTTCTCCTGAGATCTCTTCTTTTTCTTTCTTCAGTCTCCCTGGCCAACTAACCCTTCTCGAGAGGTCCGTGTATAGAGTTAAAGAGGCATCATTCCTCTTGGCATGATGTCATCCTTCCCTTGCCAGATCAGTTGTGCCAGCAGCGGAAACGTTTGCACAGAGAAATTAGACTTCCCTGGGATCTACCATGCATTTTAGGGTGCTGCACAGTAGCATGCAGATGGCTTGAGAAAGCACAACTTTAACACACAAACATGATGATAGTTTAATATATTGAGAGGAAGGCCTGATACAGAACTGCAATGCCGATATTGTCGTCTGCCATGTGCACAAATTCACATGTACAAATCTGCAAACCAGCAGAACTTTGGTCCTCTCAAATATGTTTAATTTTGCCTTTCCAGTACCTGTACTGACAGCTGCTTTGGTGAATGCAGTTGCATATCCTTGCATATGTAATGGCTGAAGTGCTACCCACTTAAGTTGGATAATTTCTGGACTATAGTGATTATGAATAAAAGGATATTTTAGTTATCTGAGTTGATAAATCATAGTACAGTTTATATTGGATATTTTGTCATCATACAGACTTATAGGAGAGAAATAAGACAGGCGATAAGACAATGACATCTATATGCTAGCATTTTGACACTTCAACTTACATTCAGTACATATTTGGAGACAGAGTGCAAATTCCTAGAAGAAAACATTATTCTTAGACGACTCTGATTTTTGCAAATAAAGTAGTAACTTAATAAATTTATTTCTACTGCATCTTATGGCCTCAAAACTTGTCTTACTCATAATATTTCCATCTGTCTAGTGAAATTTGCTTGATTGCACTCCACACAGTGACTTTGATTTTCCACCTCAGTGATTAAGACTGCAGTAAGTTCAACTCTTCCCATTAAAACAAGTACCTATGTGTGGAAACCCACACATGTTTGCTGTCAGATATAAAAACGAGTCAAAAATAAAAAGTCAAAAATAGTAAAAAAGTAAAGCAACAATCTGAGATTAGTGGTAATGTACCAGCAGCATATCACACCAGCTATCTATTGCTAGTCTAGAAAGAAACTGTAGGAGTACTCCGCCAATAAAACTAAAATGCACTTGACAGCATATTTTTCAAGTTGCTATATGTAATAAATCACACCTGCTGTTTACAGCTAAGCTCTTAGCATTGCAAAAAATACCTTTGCTCCAAATTTTAAAGTATGGTCACTGAACAAAATTCTGAAGTCCTTGCTCAAGCAATGTTCCTCATCGAAATCAACAGTCAAGACTGAGTGAAAACTGTAAGAACTTCAGAATTTGGCCCCACCTGCAGCAGCAACCTTCTACCTTTAGAGTGGTGGCTCCCGACCTTTTTAGATTATAGCCCCCAAATCTGTGATGGAGTAACAGCTGCTTCACTGTTTAGGGCCCCTCATGTCCTCCCCTGGTGTGGCTGCCACATCTCACCTTCTTCTCTCCACTCCCACATTTTCTCTTTGGTGCTGTTTTTCCCCAGCCTTCTCTCCCTCCCCCTCCCCCCACCATCAAACTTTTTCTTTTTTACATACTTTACAGGTTATGCTTTCCATTTTTATTCTATCCTTACTCTTCCCTTTCCCTGCTTCACCTTCTCCCACACTTTTACTGTCTCATTTCCCCCTTCCTCTTCTGTACCTGGTGGCTTCTCTCCCCTACCACACCCTCCTCAGTTACCAAAAGGATCCATGCTGGGTAGAGGGAGCAAATGGCTCCTGCGTGAGGCCTACGGGTTGCAATGGGAGAACTGACATGGCACATAAAAGGGCAGCCTGCCTGAAGAGAGTGTGCAAGGAAGCTGGGTTGCTATAAAGCTGCCAGGGGCTCTCTACTGCTGGGAGTCAGGGTAAGTCTACACATTGAGCAGCAAGTGTAAATTCCAGCTCAAGGAGACATACCTGGACTAGCTCTGATCAAGCTAGTGTGCTAAAAATAGAATGCAGCAATGGCACCATGAATGGCGGGAGAGGCTAGCCACCCTGAGCACATGACAGGCGTAGACTGTAATGCTAGTGTCTTGGACAAGTACATACTTGGGGCCATCAGCCTCCTCCTGACATTCGAGCTGTGGTGGCTACACTCTGTTTATAGAGCACTAGCTCAATCAGGTGCTATGTGGGTAACTACAGGACCAGGAAAAGGGGAAGCCCTTGGAGATGAGAGGCTCCCTTTCTTTAATGAATTTCACTGTCAGTGGTCCAGGCTGAGTGTCACAGACAGTCACATGCATCTAGAATCCCATGCTCCTTCCCCAGAGTGCTCATATACCAGCTCTGTGGATTAAATCTGAGTTCAGTCCTCAATCACCTAGAGAAGACATTGGGATTTGGCACTTGTGAAAAATCAGACCATTTATTTAGATGCCAAAATATGGGTTTGGGAGTCTAGATTTAGGCTCTCATTTCTGAAAATCTTGCCCCACAAGTCTACTCGTTTTTTTAGTAGAAGAATTTTTCTCCACAATAGAATTAATTAGGATATACAGGTAAGAACAGATAAAGCAAAATAGAGGAAATAACAATTTACCTCCACTTCACATCCATATTCAGAGCCATCCAGGAGCATCACTTTGCACTGCATATTTTTAGGCTTTTTAACAATCTTTAGAGGAGACCTGGAGAGTTTGCTAGATGATGATTTTTGAGAGAGCTTGTCGTCTTCAAACTGCTGGTATTCCAGCTGTTTTGCAGCAGCAGCAGCAAACTCCCGTTCTCTGTCAGTGACCTGTGAAGAGCAAATGGGAAGATTAAGTTTCAATTTCAGATTAAAACAGTGGCTGTACAATGCAGCCATTCAGAATCAAAATGCACAACTGGCTTTCATCACATGGAGAGACTATTCACTACTAACAGTTACCCAGCTACAGCGTAAAAACAAGAACTTCATCTTTATTGTTTGGGAAAGCCTGCTTTAATCAATAAAACAACCGTGTGACTTCCTGTAACTGCCACTTTGAAAGACAAAAACCCACTGCAGTAGTGTTATTTTTGGCTTACCCCTGGGTCAGCATTTGAGACATCTATAAAGCTGTTATGATGCAATATTGACTGTGGTCCTTTCCCCTGGAAGAGATTGTCAAAGCCACTCTAACCTTCATATATCCACCTTTAATAGTAAAAAACATTACACCAGTTGTAGCTCCATTCCAATAATGGTTACCTCTATAACCAGTTGTGCCCCAGCTAGCCTCCGGTCAAAATGTTGACAACAAAAGCATCATAATACCTAAGCTAAAGTATAAAATATTAATCTTTTAGTCATCTCAGTACCATGAATAAATACATCTGATTTGGCTCTGAACAAATTCAATATAATCAGCAGCCAGCAGCACTGAAATTCATCACAATTTAATCCTCTGAGTCTGTTTTCCTTCAGCGCAACAAGCCTTCATGAGACTGGATCAAATCTGTCCAAAGGCTTTAATCTGCTTTCAAACCAAAACAGTCCTGCATCACACTGGTAGTGCACAAGACTGTACAACACACTCTGCATCACCACAATATTCCACCTAAATGCAGGCATCTTTCTCTGAGGAATCGCCTGAAAACGGTCTCCCTAACATTAGTTTTCCTTCTTTATTCTGTTTGAAGGGGAGACGGATACATGCCAAGTGATCTAAACCTGCAAATATAGTGCTCAGTTGTGGTTTTGCTACAGCCCCAGGGCAAGGGGCAGAGCATAGCAGTGCTGTCCCAGGAGCAGGCGAGGAACCAGATTGTGATGACAGTCACAATCTGGTCCTGGGTTCCCCCCTTCCCCCAGGCAGGAGCTAACAGGGAACAGCCCTATATCTGGCTCACATTATTTCCCCTCCTGTGCCCGTTTAAATACACTGGCTGGTTACTACGTTACCACGTCCCTGTCTGCTAATTCACACCTCTCCCATATGCAGAGACTGGTCTCCCCATGGAAGTAAGGCAGTGCCTTATGCCTCTTGCTCCCCTGTGTGGGAGCACAGTAAGGGTCACAGTCTGGCCCTCATCTTGGAGCAGAATGCAAGGAGAGTCAGCCTAGAAAGATATTAAAAGGAATAGAGAAGCCTCTTTCAAAATCCAGCACATCCTCTTAACAGCAATAAAACATGCTGGGGGTGGTGAGGGATGACAATGGGAAAACAATCCCTGCTATCTCAGCTGGGTCTCCTGTTTTAGCTCAGCCAGGTATTAGTTGAGCGCTTTCTCTTTCAGTCACGCAGGGGAAAGAACCTCAACTCCCCCTAAAGCTAATGGGGGTTGACAGCATTTAGTATGCCAGGGGATTAGGGCCTCGTAGAACAATTAATGTTCATAATGCCTGTCATAAATATAAAGGGAAGGGTAAACCCCTTTAAAATCCCTCCTGGCCAGAGGAAAAATCCTCTCACCTGTAAAGGTTAAGAAGCTAAAGGTAACCTCGCTGGCACCTGACCAAAATGACCAATGAGGAGACAAGATACTTTCAAAAGCTGGGAGGAGGGAGAAAAACAAAGGGTCTGTGTCTGTCTGTATGTTGCTTTTGCCGGGGACAGAACAGGAATGGAGTCTTAGAACTTTTAGTAAGTAATCTAGCTAGGTATGTGTTAGATTATGATTTCTTTAAATGGCTGAGAAAAGAGCTGTGCTGAATAGAATGACTATTCCTGTCTGTGTGTCTTTTTTGTAACTTAAGGTTTTGCCTAGAGGGATTCTCTATGTTTTGAATCTAATTACCCTGTAAGGTATCTACCATCCTGATTTTACAGAGGTGATTCCTTTACTTCTATTAAAAGTCTTCTTGTAAGAAAACGGAATGCTTTTTCATTGTTCTAAGATCCAAGGGTTTGGGTCTGTGGTCACCTATGCAAATTGGTGAGGATTTTTACCAAACCTTCCCCAGGAAGTGGGGTGCAAGGGTTGGGAGGATTTTGGGGGGAAAGACGTGTCCAAACTACGTCTCCCAATAAACCCAGATAAAGTTTGGTGGTGGCAGTGGAAATCCAAGGGCAAAGGGTAAAATTAATTTGTACTTTGGGGAAGTTTTAACCTAAGCTGGTAAAAGTAAGCTTAGGAGGTTTTCATGCAGGTCCCCACATCTGTACCCTAGAGTTCAGAGTGGGGAAGGAACCTTGACAGTGCCCATGGTGCGTAGAAGAAAGCAAGCTTTGGAGGGGAAGGGAATGAACATCCCTTAAGAAGGCAGGTAAGTTGCTCAAAAGGAAAGATCAATGATAACAAAAGCAGAAGAGATTGCTGTTTTAAGAGTAAGAGGTATCTTCAGTCAGAAAAAACTCCCAGACCGCCTCCTTATGCATTGTTCATTTGTTTCACTGCAACCTACAACAGACATTAATTTCTCTACATATGCATACAAGAGGTGGCACTGGTATTATTTTGTTGGACTAATCAAGTAGACCCACATGAAACTAAATGAAATTTGTCCAAGGTTAGAAACACAAAGGATTTTCTATAATTTGCACAGAGCACAAAAACATGCCAGGAACTATTAGAGAGGGCCCCAAAACCATGATGACATGTGCATGCATTGAGATGATTTCAAAGTGAATTAAGCCTCCTCCTCTTAAAGAAACTTGACATTCTGTTGGTGCTGTTATCTAGGGCAAAAGCAACCACTGAGAAGCAACTGCATTCACTAGGTTATTTTTAATTTTGCATGCACAGGTGCATTCTTTCCCAGCCACATTCTCCTCATGGCCCATTTATGCTGTATTTTTGGAGAATTTCAATGCCACGGCCTGCCATGCCATCAACATCTAACAGAGCAGAAGTTGCTTCTGGGCTGTTGTTGGAACATAATTTTTGCAGTTACAGCATCAGTGATACAGATAGAATAGCTGAACAGCAGCAGGGCTGTTTTCTGATCATATAATTTGGGCGTTGTTCAAGCAATTTACTGCCAGTTCTGGGATTCAGAGTCAGTGAATAAATAAGGGGTTTTGTACTCAATTGTTTTACTTCTGAATCTTTCAGGGGTGGGCGGGTATCTGGTATTTAGTTTGATATATCCCCATTTCATTTTCATTGGTTTCATTTCAGCTTGTTGGCTTTAGAAGCTGAGAGAGAACAGTGTCAAATCCCAGAAATCCTCTGGATATCAGTCTGGTACAAATGGGGTCTGTTCAAGAAGTCTTTCACCCTCCAAGAACTTGGTGGATTTACTAAATAGATTAGTTCAGAAGGGAACAAAGTTTGGAAATTCCAAAACATGTGTGAAGAAGTAGTAACATTTTTTTCCAGTCGCTGTGAAGTCAGCAGGAGTTCAGTGCTATTCTCTGCAGTGAGAGGGTCATCAACACAGAAGATTAAAAATAATAGTGGAAGACTGGGAGAGCGGTCAAGGAAAAGCGAAGCATCAAAGAGAAGACCCACAGCCCTGGGATACTGATATATGACAGCCACACAGAGTAATAAAGGAGGAGTCAGAGGGAGAGTCACATTTTTGTGAGAACCAGGAGATGAAGAAAGTGTGGGAGAGAGATCATGAACTGCAGTTGGTTTGGAAGATTTGAGTTACAGTATCATTCAGCTGAAGGGGCCCTCATAAGCAGGCAATTCAAATAAAAACATGTGAATATTCACATTGCCGTGGTCATTTGAACATGCAATTGCCATGCTTATGGATCTGTATGAACGTCTGATGTGCTTTTTTCATTACGGCACACAAACTACAGTGTGCACCACATGCTTCAAAATCAGTTCTAATTTCCTTATTAAAAACAATATACACATCAAGCTACAAGTTTTTAAACAAATCCCTTTTAAAATGAGACAGCAAAAATACTTTGGACACTTTTTCAAGTATATCTTTCATACTTGCTTAACTCAAAGCTGAGCAGATTTTATTCAAAGAACAGAGGCTTCCTCTTCATTTGCCAGGCCACCCTGCTCTGTCTTCCTCTGAGCCCCGCCATCTCAAGGAGCCTGTAGGAGCTGCTTCTGCCTCTTCTCCATGCCCAAGCTCCTTCTAAATGGCATATAGTGAAGGGCCAGTCATCACATCATCGCATGACTTTTTGGCCTTAAGTGGTGTACTGGATTGGGTATATTAAAGGGCCCAGCTACATGGCTGTGGACCATTTATAGCAACAGAGGAGGCCAACTATAAAGTTTTTTCTGTCCCTCAGTCAAGATATTGGTGTGATTCTGCTTGAGTTAGCTCAATATTTTGTTGGTGCTGCTCTACAGGGACCTCTTTTGGTTGAAGTCTCTGCTGCCTGCACCAGGTAGAGCTGAGCAACCTACTTGAGAATGAAAAAATATTTCCCTTCCTTGGAAGATTGGGCTGACTGTCTCTCCTTCTCTAGTGCACTGGAGGAATGCTGTTCTGGTGGAGCCACAAGGGATTTGGAATTTTCATACCGTGAGAAATTCCAACATTTGTTTTTAATCCCAAATTGGGACCAAAAGTTGAAGTTGCAAAAATGTTTGTGAATGAAAATTCTGAAAAAAATTTTGATTCAGAAATGTAAACACAAAAAGCTTTTCAACATTCTCAAAATCTGTTCTAGTTTGGTTTGTTGAAATTACCCAACATGTTTTGTGTCATTTCTACATAAAACTGCATTTTCCCATTGTGGCACATTACTTTATGGGAGCTGCAGTTCAGAAACCGGAAGACCTCACTTTCCCTGGGGATCTGGTTGGACTACATCTCCCACGATACACCCAAAGTCATGCAACTCCCATTATGCATCACACATAGCTTGGTCAGAGGGCAATCTGCATTGCATTATGGGAGAGAAAGGGCCTGAACTACAACTCCCATAAAGCAATGCACTGATAAGGAAATGCAATTTAATGTTTTACTGAACTGATTCTAAATTAAAAATGTCAAGGCAGTTCGAGAAATGAAGTATTCCAATTTGGGTTGAACCAACCAAAATGAAATTTCATTTCATTTTTCCTGATGGAAAAAAAAATCAAAAATATATCAGCAAAATCAAGATATTACCACAGAAAATGTTGATTTTTGTGGAAACTACATTGTTCATTGAAAAATCATTCTGATGGAAAATTCCCCAAACAGGTCCATTTATTGGTAAGTTTCAAGATGCCTGGATTTATGGAGGTGTGTGATGGAAAACTGGATTAACTATAGAGGTCATCAGAGTGGGAGAATTGTCATAGCTGGGTTGGTGGAGCCCCTAAAGTGATAGAGTTGGGCCAGTATTCACAAACTGGACAAGAAATGGATAATTAAAAGGACCTCATCTGGTGGTAACAACATTGTGAGGACAGGAAGTGAGTCAGAGCTTGGTACAAGTCAGGGGACTCCACTGGGCTATTTGGGATGTGCAGTTTGAGGAGGTTATCTTTTTAGCTTGAGTTGGGCAAAAATGGCAAAAAACATTCAAGACCCACAGGTTGAGATTTCCACAGTAGTCTAGAGGATTAGAGAATTATCTTCCCTCAAAAATAATGGAGGGTAAGTGTCAAAAACCAGAATGGTAGATCACTGGGATTTGGGGTTTAATACAAGTTTAAAAACAGTATGACCATCTCAGCTTTAAGCAAATACAAAGAACAGCTTGCTTGGCTTTCCACTTCACTGTTCATTAACTATAAAGGGCCTAACAATTTGTCTTATGTAAATCAAATCAGGGTACCTGAAAGGTGTGTAACTCTTGTATATTACTGCAGCTCCTTTAGCACAGTTATATGAGTATGCTGACACCTCCATATTATCACTGTTATGACTGTGATATAAAAAAAGCTTAACATTTTTTAATGAATTTCAGCAGAGATTGGTTATTTCTTGTTATGACTGAGAAAAGCCCTTGATAACCGGGCAAGTAAAACCAGAATAATTTCTTCTGTTCCACCCCTACTTTTTTACAACTAACTCATAATTCAGGATCAACCCCAGTAAATAAGGAACACAAATTTTATTGCAACTGATTGCACCTGTGTATTTTTAGAAACACTACATAATGGAAATCTTTCATGCAGAAAACTGCATCTGGAGAGGAGTGCCAGTTCACGTTTCAGTGCTCTAAAAAAAACCAAGAAAGGGGGGTGGGTGGGTGTGTGTACATACACACACACACACACACACACACACACACGCACGCCTCAGCCTTTGTCAAGGCCGAGGCGTGTGTATATATTACTTGACACACTAGGCCTGTGACTTTTCCAATAGAATAGACTTTTCCATCTGATGCAACACGCTTTCAACCCCTCTGAAACTGGAATCCCTTTTGACAGACACTTCAGAGTTACAGAATCTAGCAACTGTGGTCTTTGATGCTGTCCAGCCTCTGCATCAGACATGAAATACTAGTAAATTTGCCAAAAATCTGCATGTCTTAGATTTAGGTAGATTATTAGCATTTAGAGCCCAGCATGTGGACTTTCTTCTCACTACGTCACCTTGGGGTAAGGCAGAAAGATGGGAGGATTAAATTATTGATTGGATAGAAAGAATGTTCATTTCTGGAGTAGATTTCAGAGAGGGGCTTGGCATCAATGTAAAAAATACACAGTACTTTCCTTCCTTTAAATAAAAATAAAAAAAACAAAACAAAAAACTTTTCTTGTGGTTGGAATGACAGTAAGGAAAGCCATTGTAATTGGGCAATGAAATATATCCTGTCCCAGGGATTCTTTCATAGAACTGGTAATAACGACAGTACAAACTTCCTCTCTCTGACTGTCTCTCTCACTTCTGAGACAGAGGAACTGCGGGTAGGGGATGAGAAGAAAATAAAGCCCATTGCCCAATCAGTTTTTGCCTTCTTTGCTGAAACAGCCAACAATAGTGCTGATTAATGACAATTTTAATGGTATTTTCTGTGACTTGTCCACTAGGAAATATTCTACAAGCATTATTTCAAATAGGTTATACAGCCATCTCACAGTCATGACTTCTGAAGTCAAACTGATGACCTAGAGGCAAAAGGTTCCATATTCCTTTACCAATCTACTGAGAAATCCAGCTCTTTAAGAGTCTTGAACTACCCAGAGAATTAAAAGGAGTACTTGTGGCACCTTAGAGACTAACAAATTTGTGTGTTTATTTATTTATTTATTAGTCTCTAAGGTACCACAAGTACTCCTTTTCTTTTTGCAGATACAGACTACCACGGCTGCTACTGTGAAACTAGAAAATTAAGTAATTTGTGAGAACATGCTATCCCTCCAGTCTCATAGGGGAAGTTGAGACCAAGATGGCAAAAACTGGTGCATAAGTTTGAAGGAGAAAATGAAAAGCAAATAGTGAACGTGCGTAGTAACTCTGACATAAGGCAACAGATTTATAACCACATAATCAAATTTTGCACCACAATCATTTGCTAGCACAAATGACAGAATTTGGGTGTTCAACTATGCAAATACACCAGACCAACCAGGCAGACATCAAAATGCTATCATTTGCACCAGAAATTACTTGTACCTACAATTTTGCTCTCAAAGTAAATTTGGATGTAACACTGTGGGCACACATTTAAAAACCAAATGAGATATCTTCAAATCCACAAATACACAACCTGCACAGGAGCAGTCATAAGTCACTAGGAATGCTTTAAATATATGTTCTCAAAACTTATAAATAGTTTGTCCAGTTAAAAAATAACATGTCCTCACTTCAAAGGCAATGCCCTGAACTTGTTAAAAGGTTTAATACAGGAGTATTAAAAGGTTTAAACTGATTTCTATTCTATACTTCAAAGATGAATGAGATTAGACAAGGGTCATTAACCCTAGGACACTCAGAGCTGTGTTTTCCAGACACCAGAAGCTAATGGAGGGTCTCTTATCTGCTAAAGCTAATTGTTGGCACTCCTGACCTACTGACTAAAAAGGGTGAGATAAAATTTTGACGGTGATAAATTTTTTACAACTACAATAAATGTATAGATGAACAAAAAAGAATAACCATTTAATAACTCCTCATAGCTAAAATAGCACCACTTAAAAGTAATTACAGTGCAGTTGTTTTAAAACTATAGTGGTTTAAAAGACCTCAGAGTTTTTACATGGGTCACACATCAGACAAGCATCAGTTTTCAGCAGATGTCAGTGTAAAAATAAACCCTATAAATTCTTTCAGTTTCTAAAAAAAATATTAGCGTGCTCTGATGCCGTGAAAGACTGGAGGATTTTCTCCTCCCTTTAAGGATAACATTGGACTCTGATATTAAGTGCATCAGGTAGGAGATCTGACATTAATTCCAAAAGATAATTGCTTGACTGTGAACTAAAATATTTTTAAGCCCGAAGGACCAGTCAATCAATATCGCAAAAGTCGCAAAAACTGGCGTCAGACGAATGAAACTTTTTAATTCAGGGAAAAAAAAATTGTTTTGACAAAACCACAGGTTCCTCCTAGCCGTTAGTTAATAAGAAAGCAATTAATCAACCATGTTCGCCAAACCTAGAAATAGTTCACTTGCCTGCTCTTTTTTCACAGGTGTGCTGTGCGCTGCCACAGCAGAGAACTGGTCTATCGCGTTCTGATGTTCCTCACTGAGCTGCCGCTGCTGCTGCTGGTCTTGAGGTTGTGCCCCAGCTGCCCCTTGCTGAGCAGGGGCTTCTTGCTGGTCTTGGTCTTGATCCTTGGATTCAGAGTCTGATCCCGATTCTGTAGTCATGGTTGATTATGCTGTAAAACAAGATGGCCAGACCTACTCAGTGTTATTCTTGCAGCTGTTGCTATTTTCTCTTTTTCAATTATATTTGAAAATGGAGAAAGACTATCGCTAAGTTTTTGTCTCATTGTTCCTGGCCCTGAAAATGTAGTGTACAGTGGATCATATTCATTTGTGGCCCACTCTGTCTGGTTTCTTGGAAAAGCATCTCTTGATGCAGAGGACTAGACTAATTACATTTATGAATTTTAAGGAGGTTTACGCGTCCATTAAGTTTCACTCTGTATTGCCATTTAACGAACATATTGTAGCAAAAGTACGTTAATACAATAATAATCAGATATAATAAATGGATAGAGAGTGTGAACGCCAATGAGTACAATTTTCTAAAGCATGTAAATGACACAGGAGACTAAGTCCCATTGATTTTCCTAAGCATTTAAGAGCTCCTTAGTATCACTTAAAGTCAATGGGATACTGGGTCCTTAGTTCCCAAGTCACTTTTGAAAATGGGACTTTGGCACTTTTGAAAATTTTACCCAGTATCTTTAGTGTTAATATTTAACTGATATAGAGAGATATTGCATGAAAATTAACCCCTTTGTAGCTGTGAGACATGGTTAGCTTTTAATGAAGGTTTACTATGAGCCAAATTCTGCTCAGTGACCTGAACTAGAGGGTAGAGGGTTATACTTACACAGGTTCAGTGGATGCACATAAAAATTCATTCTGGTTCTCGAGCTATTATTGATTCTAGCACTATTTCACATTTTAAGTCAAAGGAATCTCTCTGAAACCCACAATCTCTCTAAAATCAGTATGAACTTTTTAAGCGCGCTCCCCGCAGTCCCACTGCCTTCAATGAGGCTTTAATTGAATGAGTAAGCAGAATTTGGCCCTATATTTTATTCAGCCCCACATGGATATGATTCAATCATACTTTTATCATTCCCCTCAATATGCCTGAATATTAAAAAAACCCAAAACTTTGTTATTTTATCCCAAGACCTCTAAACTTTGTGCGGTTTTTTTTTAAAATGGAAACAGCAAGGGGCCTCAGTATGAAGTGTGTGTTTGAGCTTATTTTGATTCAATAATAAATCAACACGAAATATTAGCAAGAAAATATTTCCCATTAAAAGAGCCTCATACCATAGAGGAGCCAAACCCAGTTAAATACCGTCACAACCATTCTACATCTAACAAGGATTTGAAAGAACAGATTCTACATTAGCACAAGTGGCACAATGAATAAATCTAACATTATCCTCAATATTTGCACCTTCTTAGCCATCACTGTCTTATAGATCTATATCTTGATTTTAAGCTATTTTTTAAAAAAAATCAGGCTCTTGCAATCTATTTCTGTTCATCATCAAGTCATAATTTCTTTAACCTGGTAACCATAGTTACTTTCCAATTACAAGCAATTCCACAGAACATAAAGCTGCATATTAATTTGGTATACAAGTCCACTATCAATACCTAGATTAAACTAATGATGATTGCTAGTACAATAAGTTTGGTTATCTCTGTTTGTTTTTTCCATTTTAACAGCTTTATTTTTTTTTCCAGATCATTTACTAAGGTTCCATTGTTTAAATGAAAATGTTTTGTAAGGTATTTGAAAATATAATTTGATAAGTATTTGTTTGTTGGTCGACATCTTCTATACACTGAAGACCAAATTTTCAAAGGGGCTCTGTTTGTACATGCATAGCTCTGTGTGCGCAATTTTTGAATGGCTTTTGTCCCAAGCCCTGGTTCTGCAGTTCCTGGCTGGGAACCGTGGCCAATGGGAGCTGCGGGGGCGGTGCCTGCAGGTGGAGACAGCACGTGGAGCAAGGAGCTGAGGGCGGGGAGTTCCTGTCGCCCTTCCAGGGAGCCCCCCCCCAGGTAAGCACCATCCCACACCCCAACCCCCAGCCTCCCCACACCCAAACTCCTGCTGCTGGGGGGCGGGCCCAAAACTGCCCCAGCAGCAGCTGGTGTGGCTGGCCCAGGGGCTGCCCAAGCTCCTCAGGTGGCTCCTGGGCTATCTGCACGGGCTACTGCAGAAGTCACAAAGGTCACAGAAAGTCATGGATTCCGTGACTTCCGTGACCTTCATGACAAACACGGAAACTTTTTTTTTTTTTTTTTTAAGAAGAAATAGAATAGGAATGTTAAAAAGCAGCAAAGATATAATTTAAATTATTTCACTTTTGTTTGTACATAGTAAGAGGAATGTACACCTAAACCACACTTGTGGATTGTCAAACATAATGCAGTTGGCTGAAATAACTTCTTATCTTCACTTTACTACTCCCTTCTAGCTAATCAATAGGTTTTGGTGCCAAAAACATATGACCCTGTGATCTGAACTCATTAAGTCATAGTACTGGGGAAACAAACCTGAGGCAGTAATTAATATATTTAAGACAAAGAGAAACTGCATTTGAAGTGATTTGAAATTTTCCCGTATTTAGTACAAGCCTGGGGTCATGTTCCTCCTCCTAAACATGAATTGTTTAAAAGCACACTTGATGGAATGGTTAATCAGAAGTAAAGTCAAGTCAATTTTTAAATAAACAAGTCACCGTTTGATACAAATTGTGTGACATGATTCGATACATAGATTCATAGTTGGGTATCTAACACAATTTTGCCTAAAAATTCTGAACCCAAAGATTCCAAAAATTAAATTCTCACCCCTAATAAAAATGCTATTGCCATTGAATAGGCAAAGGCTGCTCCAGTTGAAGTCAATATGCTTACTGAATTATATACAGTTTACTGTTTTGAAGAATGTAGCAAAGACTGTTCACTTTAATTAAAAAGGACTACTTCACATTGAAGTTAAAAAATACTGTATATACCAAGCAATATTACATTTAAAAAACAAAAGTCTAAGCATTTGAAAGTATCAAGAACAATAAAGGGAGGGTAATATATATTAATGTACACTCACAGGTAAAAATATTTAACTAAATATACACAAATGAAATGCCACAAACAGCATACGCTAAAAATAATCATAATTCTGTTGTCTGTATGCCTCTTCAGCCTCAACCTATAGACAAGAAATCCTCATATACCTCTCCGCTTTAGCCTGCATATGTATACATATTCAATATGGGCTTTAATCTTGCAAACCATTCCCCACATCACATATGGCCTATAACTATCCTCCAGTTTATCTAATCAGTGTTAGGTAGAGACACCAACAACTTATTTCTTACCTTCCATGTGCAGACCAGAGACTCTACCCTCCCCCTCTCCAATTACTTGTTATGATTAAGACAAAACAGCCTATCACCGCATTCTCCATATACTGTTCATACTCCTGAGGGCATTCTGCACCAACAAATAAATTCTGTGCCAAAAAATTAAAAATTCTGCAAATTTTATTTGCCAAATAAATGTGGAGGCTCCAGCATGGCATTGGGGACCACAGGCCACTCTCTGCATAGAGGTGGGAGATCACTGCGCAGCTCCCCTCACCCCAGACATGGACTCAGTGGTGAGGCTGCACCAAACCCTGACACAGCGCAAGGACTGGGCCTGCCCCAGAAACACCCCCCTCCATGCCAGGTGCACCAGGAATGAGCAGGCAGGGTCAGCAAGGCAGTATTCAAGTACAAAGGGGCTTAGTGTGGGGGGGTCCAGGTGTGGGTTGAGAGGGTTCTGTGTGGGACAATCTGGGTGACGGTGGCTCAGTGCGGGATGTGTGTGAAGGGGGGTCTGGATGCACGGGGGGGGGGGGGTTCTGGGTGCAGTGATAATGGGACACTGCAGGGGGTCCAGATGAAGGTTGTTGGGGCTCAGCAGGAGGGTCTGGGTGCCAGGGGATCGTTGTGGGGGTCCAGATACTGGGGGAACGTGGCTCAGTGGGGTGGGGATCCAGGTGCGTTTGAGTGGGGCTCAGTGGGATGGGGATCTGGGTGTGGGTGGCTTGTCGGGGTGGTCCAGTGCAGGGGGAGTAGGGCTCATTGAGGGGGGTACTGAGTGTGGGGAAGTGAGGATTGGCAGGAGGGCATGAGGGGTTCTGGATGCATGGAGTTTGGGCGGATGGGGGAGCAGCTCCCTGTACAGGGATCCCTCCCCCCTGCAGTTGAGGAGCAATGGGTGCAGGAAAGCGAGGAAGAGGAAGTTTGCAGAGCTTCCTGCAGCTGTGGGAGAAATATAGGGGTGGGTCTGACCCAGCCCCGGATGCCGTGCAGGGGAAGAGGAAGTCCTGTCCTTCCCAGCCCAGCCAGGACTAGCAGCTGAGCGCAGGGTAGGGAGCCGGGTCTTCCCTAGTCCTGCCCCCTGCACCACAGGGATTTACCTCTCTGCCCCTGGGCACCCAAAACGTACTGCTGGGGAGGGTTGCATGACTGCTCTTGTGGCTTCCCCTTGCTTCCCAGTGAGAAAGTTATTTTTCTGCAGGGAAGCAAAGAAATCTGTGGGGGACATAAATTCTGCACCTGCACAGTGGCGCAGAATTCCCCCAGGAGTACTAGTTCAGAAACTACTCTGTCCCCTGTTTATCCTTCTACTGTGAGGCAATGCCCACTCTACCACACTCCTTCTCCTGACTGAAAAAATCCTATTATAACTTCCTTATTCACACGGTCATTAAGAGTCTCAGACCCTGCCTTCCAGTTATAAAACATAGATCTTTTTTCACCCTATACATGTAGGCCACAAAACTTCAAAATACTCTGTTCATCAAAGCTAGTGGTACGGGTAGATCTGGATAACCTGGCGCCTGAGGTAAGCTACCACCACCATAATGCACTAGGTAAACATTCTCGGTGCTGTCGCCAGGCTGAATGTGAGGACCACAAACTGGTAGTGGTGGGGCCGCACCGTAAACCGGAGCAAGCATCTGTGTCCTTGAAAAATCACGATGAGGAAGTGTGCGTCCTTCAAGTCGAGGGCAGCATACCGGTCTCCCGGATCCAGGGAGGAGATAATAGAAGCCAGGGAAATCATGTGGAACTTTACCTTCTTTAGGTACTTATTGAGATCTCGCAGGTCCAGGATGGGCCATAGATTGCCCTTGGCCTTTGGGATTAAAAAGTACCAGGAATAGAACCCCTTGTTCCTGTGCTCGAAAGGAACTTCTTTGACCGCACCCAGCTGTAGCAACCCTTTTACTTCCTGTGCGAGGAGAATCGCGTGAGAGGGGTCCCTGAAGAGGTACAGGGAAGGCGGGTGGGGTATAAAGGAACTGGAGAATATAACCCTGCCCCACTGTGCTGAGGACCCAACGGTCCGAGGTTATAGTGGTCCAAGCAAGGAGGAAAAGGGAAAGGCGGTTGGAGAACACTGGGACAGATGGATCCGGGGAACAGTCTGGTAGGTCACACTCGGGCACACTCTCAAACGACCATTTGGCCCTTTTCTTGGTATGGGTCGAGCCCAACTGGACAGGGGGTGGAGCCAGGTGGCTCAGACGGCGCTTGTAGCCCTTGGCTCATTTGGGGGGCTGGTGATGCTGAGGCTGGCTCCCCCGGCCCTGAGGCTGCTGCGGTTTGAACCGCTTATGCACTGGAGCTGGGACATAGAGACCCAGGGTTTTCAGGGTGGTGTGGGAGTCCCAGAAACCATGCAACTTGCTGTCCGTTTGCTCCGCAAATAGGGCTCGGCCACTGAAGGGCAAGTCCTGCATTGACTGCTGGGTCTCAGAGGACCACCCAGAGAGAAGCAACCAGGAGGCTCGCCACATGGAGATAGCAGAAGCCATGGTGCGCCAGCAGCATCAGCGGCATCTGACGCCGCCTGGAGGGCCGCCCTGGCCGCGGTCATGACCTCATCGAGGATCTCTCAGAACTCCTTCTTGGAAGCCTCGGGGAGCAACCCTTCGAACTTGGCCATGGCTTGCCACATAGTCATATCGGCCAAGGAGGGCTTGGTGGTTGCCCGCTCTCAGCTGAAGGCTGGAAGACGAATAAATCTTACATCCAAAGAGATCCAGCCTCTTCAAGAATTTATTTTTGGGGGTGGCCCCTAGTTGTCCTTGCCTCTCCTTGTGGTTAACCGCCTTGACTACAAGGGAGTTGGGGGCAGGGTGAGAGTATAAGTACCCATGTCCCTTGGTTCGCATAAAATACTTGCATCCAGCCCTCTTAGAGATAGGGGCTGTTAGAGAGCTTATTCCTTCACTCTCCCACTTCCCTGGTCCTTCTTGCATGAACAGAGAGCAACAATACCAGAAGTCCGAAGGTGCAGACAATTCGATGTTTATTGGGGTGAACTTCCAGCAAGCTTAAATCCAAGTTCCTTTTTCCTTATTTTCGAATCCCAACTTACTTCCTGTTTGCCCCTAATATTCTTAGCTATACCTTAACCAATTATTCTACTTGAAATTTAACTAACCAATCCTAACATACTGTAACCAATTATATCCCACTGTCTTAATTAGTTTACACCCAGCAAAATTAATTATACAGCAGACAGAAACAATCACAGAACCAGACAGAGACCATGCAAATAAACAATAGCGAAGTGGGAACTATAGTGACAAACAATACAGAAGTGAGGATTTCACAGCTACATCTATAAAGACATGAGGATTTCACAGCTACATCTATAAAAGACATAAGGGTTTCCCAGCGGTGTCTATTGATAAGTGAGTTCTTACCAGACAGAAAACTATCAACCTAAATTTCCTTTTACATCTTCTAGGCTCTTCCCTTTCTCTGGAGGTGATAGATCGGATCACCTTCCTAACAGCCCCATATTGACTAGTTTGGAATGTGAGGATGTGACCGGTCGCTTCCCAGCTTATGGTTGCCTCTGCTGCTTAGCCAAAGGCATTGGCCTAAGAACAGGGCCTCAGACTGTCACAGTGAGAGAAGGCCCTTACACAGATTCTTTCTTGTATACCTCTATTACTAGCTAAATGATAAACATACACCTACATTCTTAGAGTATAGGCCTTTACAGACAGGCCTGAATATCTATATCCTAACAGCAAAAAGAAAAGGAGTACTTGTGGCACCTTAGAGACTAACAAATTTATTGGAGCATAAGCTTTCGTGACTACAGCTCACTTCATTGGATTCATTCCCCCCCCCCAGCCACGGGGTGGCAGAGCTGGGTGGGGGAGGGTGCAGGGCACCGGCACTGCCCAGCATATGTGGATCCCCTTGCGGGGCACAGGCTGGCGCTGCTCTACCACATGACAGTCCCTGTGCTGGCAAGTCCACCCTGGCGATGAAGTGAGCTGTAGCTCACGAAAGCTTACGCTCAAATAAATTTGTTAGTCTCTAAGGTGCCACAAGTACTCCTTTTCTTTTTGCGAATACAGACTAACACGGCTGCTACTCTGAAACCTATATCCTAACAGGGGCCAGGGAAGAGGGGGTCTGCTACAGGGCATTAGTGATTTTAGAAACTCCTTCACGAAGGGGTAGAGTCACCCAGGCAGGAGCCGAAGACCAGAGGGCATCAGAGAGTCCGAGGGCTCTTCCAATTCCTCTACCTGAAGTCCCAGGTTGGAAGCAACCCTCTTCAACAGTTCCTGGTGCACTTTGGCATCATCCTGAGGAAGTGGGTGAGGGAGCCCCGTGACAGCCTCGTCTGGCAATGACTAGAATGATGCCGGTGCCACGGGAACCTCCACTTCCTACCATTGGAGCCTCAAGCACCGGAGGGAGATGGCATACCGAGGCCACTGGTCTCTCTGAAGCTCCCGACGCTTACCGGACAGCCTGGGAAGGTTGGGTGAACCCCCAGGGGTTCCATAACGCAGGCTAGTGTGCTTGGGGCCATGGGACAGGTTTCGGTGCTGATAACGTAATCGGCACTGTCAGTACGGGGACCTGTCCCACACTCAGGGAACCCTGCTCCGTGCTGGAGGTATAAACGGAGTGGTCGGTACCGGGCAACCAGGATCAGGCGGAGTGGTGGCTCTTGTCCGACTGGTGCTGGTCACTGCGTCCCAAAGTTGACCCATCTGAGCAAGACTGGAGTCTTCGTCCGGATCTCAGGAACTGATGGCGTTTGGCGGATCTGCGTTGGACACCCGGCGATCCATGCCTCATGCTACTCGACTGGGACCAGGACGTCGAACAGGACCGGAAGCTACCAAGGGCTGGTTGCCTGGAGGATCTTCCTGAGTAGGGCGACCTACTTCTTGGAGACGGGCGATGATGGCCCAGTGATCTGTGGTCTCTGATCCTCAGACGGTCCCATGATTGGTACCAGGCCCTTAGAGATGGTCGGGGCCGGTCTGGGAGTTCTTGCCACATGGCGCATGCCTCAGAGTGTCTGCACCAATCTACCAGCAAGGTACATCTCGAGTCCCTCGATCGGTGCCCCCTGTGCAGAGACTGAAAAGGGCTCCGCTGGGCCTGACTTTCTAGTCCTGAAGCGTGATGGCTTCAGGCGGGTGAGCAATGGTGGGACGTCCCACTCATTGGGGAATGGTGCTGCTGAGGCAGGGACACACACAAAGGTCCCAACGCAGGTTTTCCCCAGGACCAGGATACTGCTGGAGCCGGTGTGGGAGGCACCAGGAGCGTCAGGATCTCCTGAGCTGCTTGAAGGGCTTCAGGCATCAACAGCACCTGAAGCTGTCCGGGGCCTGCACCACTATCTGGAGTGCAGACGAAGTATGGGATGGGGTGCACCGCTCAACTTGAGCTCGAGCCCAACTTCCCAAAGGGGGCGTTGAGCTGCCCTGCATGGGTCATGGCTCGTCCCCAGCCCTCTCCTTTCCCTTAGGAGAGGAAGGAGATTATACCCCCCAGTCTTTTTCGGCTTCTTGACTGGAGCCATTAAGGGAAACTGATGCCGGCTCATGGATGGCGCTGGCAGAGTACTGTGCTCAGTGCAGAGTCGGTGCATTAGGAGCGCTTTCAGACGGATATCGCGCTCCTTCTTTGTCCTAGGCTTAAAGGACTTGCAGATATGCACTTTTCACTTATGCGTCCTTCACCTAAGCACCTTAGGAGCTGCTATGGATCGCTGATGGGCATAGGCCATTTGCAGCGATCACAGGGCTTAAAGCCTGGGGACCGCAGCATGCCCTGTCCCCCTGATAAGTCCTGCTTGGGACTAACAAAGAGTTTGAAAACTACTACTATGCATAAGTAAGAAACTACTGACTATATACAACCGTATTATAGGTTTTCAAAGTTCACAAGAACAGAGAACGACACAATGCTAGCTGAAGCAGCAGATGTTCCAGCACCATCACTGGTGGCAAGAAAGAAGTGAGGGTGGGGGGAGTCAGTGGTCCCATTATACTGCACCATGCGGGCGCCACTCCAGAGGGTGCCAGAGCCGATTCCCTACGGATACTGCTGACGCAAAAATTTCTGGCACCAGTGCATGTGGCGAGCACAAACACCTAATATGGAATGGACATGAGCAAGCACTCGAAGAAGTAGTAGTATATTCCTTTTTTATTGCCTTAACTTGTGTGAATGTTGTGTTCATGTATGTGAAGGACTTAGGGCTGATTACTGGTTTTGCACACACTGAACTGGGGAGAGAAGGACCTCCAGGAAAAGTAGGTAAGAACTTATGGTGGGTGTTTGGGACTATACTGGCCCAAGCTGCACCTGTCTACCCGACCCTCATCATCTCCTCCATTAAGGCCCTACAGGGGCAGGGTTTAAAAAAAATCTCTTTCTTATCTCCCTTCTGATAAGTGAGTCGGAAGTACCATTGCCACTTTGTGTTATGATCTCCCTGGTGCACATCAACGACTCAGCGCTTGGTTTTTCCACGTAGGCTGCCTACTCTCCTGCTGCCTATTGATTCTTGTGTTTGAATTTAGGTCGCTAGCATGCTGTGCATTACGGAGTGTCTAAGATCACACTGCCGAATCCATACATTTTTTAAAAAGTCAGTAAACTGCAGGAAGCAGTCAGAAACTACTGCATTGGCTCTGTAGGAGATTCTCTAATGAGAAACAGTTCTCAGCAGGAGCAGAACCAGAACAGTAGCATCCTACACTGCCACAGCGCCTAGGCTCCAGGACACAGAAATAAAATAGGGCGTGGCCAGAGAACAGCATGCAATAGCTATTCCCCAGCTAATGAATAATCCCCTTGAGATCATTACCAGTTGGCAAAGGTTAGAATAGCCCCCGGGCTGCTCTAACCTGTCTCGGAGAAAGGCTGAAGGACAAACAGGGAACCCTAACCAGCTCCCTGACACCTCCCACAGCAGAGAATCTGTCCCTGAGTTTTTCCCACCACTTCATAAAATGTATTGCATCATTCCCCTGCCTACCCGCAAATGCCGCAGTTTCATTTAGCATTCCAGTTTAAAAGAAATCTACACACCAAAGCTGGCAAACGTAAGCATTCCAGAGGGTTCTGAATTTAATTTAACTGTTGAAAACTGCACAGATTATAACAAAGCTTTTACGGTTATTTCATTCAGCATAAAAATATCAAAGTTCATTTGAAAAACCTGAGAAACTCCTGTTGTTTATAATGGTGTTCCATAAAGCTGCCTATTACTGAGCAGCTTTAATCCACATCTTGTATTGTGATCTCAATAAGGTGCTGTGAGATAGTAAAATAATAGAGTCTGCAGAAAAACAATGGGGGATTGAGCAAGAAAACAGATGTTATGAGGGGGAGGAGAAGGAAGTGAAGGAACCAAGAATATAGGATACAGAAAGTGATCAGGAAATGGTTGAGGGGGAGGGGAATGGGACTAGCAGAAATTGCTGACTTCATCCATTGCTGGTTTCTGTTACTACATGTACATAACAAAAATGCATACAGAAGAAATTACAGCTGAACTGCTATTATTACTGTGAATACAAATGAATGATAAATATTTCACCAAGCCATTAAGAAGAGTAGAAAGAGCCACAGAAATGGCATATTATGGTTCTCTGTAGACCAGCATTTTTGAATATTCAGGTTTAAATTTCCTTGAGATTTTGACCTTTCTGAAGAACTAAAGAGCCAAGTGTTCATTTATCCTACTTTCATCGCTATGCATCAGCTAATATCTCCAGCCTTATGATTGATGAAGGCTGCAGTGAGCGCTCTATAAAGACCTCAGTGGGTACAGATGAGTTTCTGGAAAGAGCTCAAGTTACTGCCTCATCACTTTCTTGCAGGAAGGGGGATCATCAGTCCCAAGCCATTGCCTCAACGGTTGCTGTGAAATGCTTTGTTTACAGGGGGGCACATGCACCATTGACCACTTAAAAGCTTCATTTAATGTTTTACAAAACTGAATGTGCTTCAGGCATCAGCTCATCAGACTTCACTTTTACTTAGCTTTAGTACAGACAAGAGAACGCATTTAATACAAAAACTGCACTATCTGCTCACACATGAAAGGGGAGGTGGATGGCTACAGTGGCCACTCACCTTCAGGCTAACACACTGTACTGAATTAAGTGTTAAGAGGACCAACATTCTACATACCTGCAGTTGTTCATATATAATTATCATACCTCAGCACTCATAGGCAAATGACCAGTCCATCATTATGTACATTAGAGAATTAGAAATGCAAGGGACTTACTAGAGCAACATCCCATGCAAGAGCCTTTTCTCCAGACCCCACCCATTTATTTTGCCACCTCAGAGAAATAAAAACTAACTCTATGCAAAACTCTACAAAGTAGAGGGGGGAAAGCCCCACACCTCACATTATAGAACATAATTTAGAATTATCTAAATGCCTGCTTTAATTTCCATGGCATCTTAATAACTAGAATTCAGTTAAAAAAATCAACTGCTTCTGCTTTACATTATATAGTTAAACTATTCATGAAATACCATGCACCATTGCTTTATACACTCATGAATCTATTGCATGATGAGAAAGATGTAGCTTTAGATTCTTATGCCTTTACAGTAAGTGGATATTTTCCCCATTTTTACTGGTTTCGATATTTCTGTTTCTTCCCCTCCCACTTAGTATCACAAAAGAAAGGAGAAAAGCATCTGAAACAGAGATTTCAAAGTCAGCTGGAAAAATTCAGTACTGTCAGTGCCCATCTTTTCCATCATTTGCTGTTAGTCTATACGAGTAGCTAATGCGTTATTTTTGAAAATGGCTCTGAACACAAGTTACAGCTGTAAAGATGATCAGTCCCAACATAGGCACAAAGATGTTACTGCCCATTTTTATATTCAGTTTCGATAGGTGCCAGTTCATTTTTGTAAACCCGTCCAGAATGAAGATTTTTTTAAAATGTAATCAATCCTTTAGACTATGAATGTCACAAGGAGACAGCTGGCAGAGCGCATGCATAACGAGGCGCTTGGGTGACTACTTTTCCCATGTGTCTTTAGTCACCGTACCAGATCAGCGCACAGTTTCCAGCCATATAGAAACTATTCAAATATTTCCAATTTTAACAACAATTTTCAAGAACAGTACATGACATTTTTTGAATGGTGGATTAAAGTAATTGGGTTAAATTCACCAGTGAGGAAACTCCACTGACCTCGGTGAAGTCATGCACATAAAAAGGATATTCAAATGTCAGTCAGGCCAGACAAAAGGAGTTTCAGCAATAGCTCTACACTGTAGATTGTAATTAATATTGTCTCTCATTTCCTCATTCCCCTTAATAGTCAATGTTTAGCATATTAAAAAGGCAACAGCTTCAGGCCTACTGGGTAGCATGAGTCTTCCACTGAATTTACTGATGTCAGGATTTCATCCATAGTCCCTTCCCTGAAGTCCTTACAGTATAAGCAGGCAATATACAGGCTCGGGATGGAGCAAAGGGGTGCAATATACAAGCAAAATGAAAAGGCATGGCTAGGTACAATTCTTGCTAGTGCCAATTTTAAGTCTATATTCATGTCCTTTCCTATTCCCTCTCCCGCCCCCAACAGGCAAAGCCCAGATTTCCCAGCTTCGTTCTTTCCCCCCCCCACGGACCCTCATATGCTGCCATTACCCACAGGCACGTAAGGACTGAGACAGTAGGAGCATTAGTCAATCAGAAGAAACTCTCTAAGGCCTTGATCCTGCTAGGTGACCTGCATGGGTGGACCCTTGCACCCATATGGAGTCCCACTAAAATAAATGGAGCTTCATGTGGGTTCCGGGGTCTGCCCACAGAGATCAACTGGGAGGATCAAGGCCTAAAATTTTCCAACTTAATTTTATTAGAGTTTTCTGAATGTTCTACCTTCCCCCTCTCCGGATTTTCAGCCTCCTGAGAAATTAAGTGGGTTTGCCACGGCAGGACAATGTTATTAGGTTTCACCTGGTGTTAAGCAGGCAAAAACCTCCCCTCCCCTTAAAACAGATTATTCACTTCATGGTTCTTAAATCTTAAATGAACCAAACAGTATCATAGAATCTCTACGGATAGTAATTCCATGCTCTAATAATAATAATATAGCAATAGGAATATATTACAGACCACCTGACCAGGATGGTGATAGCGATGATGAAATGCTCAGGGAGATTAGAGAGGCTATTCAAATAAAAAAGTCAATAATAATGAGGGATTTCAACTATCCCTGTACTGACTGGGTACATGTCACCTCTGGGCAGTAACATCTTTGTGCCTATGTTGGGACTGATCATCTTTACAGGTGTAACTTGTGTTCAGAGCCATTCAGAGACAACGTTTCTTGACACCTTAAATGGGTGCTTCTTGGAGCAGCTAGTCCTGGAACCCAAAAGGGGAGAGGCAATTCTTGATTTAGTCCTAAGTGGAGCACAGGATCTGGTCCAAGAGATAGGTCGCTTTGCAATAGTGACCACAATAAATTTAAATGTAACATCCCTGTGCAGGGTAAAACACCACAGCAGCCCAACACTTAGTATTTAATTTCAGAAAGGGGAACTACACAAAAATGAGGAAGTTAGTTAAACAAAAATTAAAAGGTACAGCGCCAAAAGTGAAATCCCTGCAAGCTGCATGGAAACTTTTTAAAGACACCATAATAGAGGCTGAACTTAAATGTATACCCCAAATTAAAAAACATAGTAAGAGAACCAAAAAAGTGCCACTGTCGCTAAACAACAAAGTAAAAGAAGCAGTGAAAGGCAAAAAGGCATCCTTTAAAAAATGGAAGTTCAATCCTAGTGACGAAAATAGAAAGGAGCATAAACTCTGGCAAATTAAATGTAAAAATGTATTTAGGAAGGCCAAAAAAGAACGTGAAGAACAGCTAGCCAAAGACTCAAAAAGTAATAGCAAATTTTTTTAAAGTATATCAAAAGCAGGAAGCCTGCTAAACAACCAGTGGGGCCACTGGACAATCGAGATGCTAAAGGAGCACTTAAGGATGATAAGGCCATTGTGGAAAAACTAAATGAATTCTTTGCATTGGTCTTCACAGCTGAGGATGTGAGGGATATTCCCAAATCTGAGCCATTCTTTTTATGTGACAAATCTGAGGAACTGTCCCAGATTGAAATGTCCTTAGAGGAAATTTTGGAAAAAACGGATAAGCTAAACAGTAATAAGTCACCAGGATCAGATGGTATTCACCCAAGAGTTCTGAAGGAACACAAATGTGAAATTGCAGAACTACTAACTGTAGTCTGTAACCTATCATTTAAATCAGCTTCTGTACCAAATGGTTGGAGGATAGCTAATGTGGAGCCTATTTTTTAAAAGGGCTCCAGAGGTGATCCCAGCAATTACAGGCCAGTAAGCCTGACTTCAGTACAAGGCAAACTAGTTGAAACTACAGTAAAGAATAAAATTGTCAGACACATAGGTGAACATAATTTGTTGGGGAAGAGTCAACATGGTTTTTGCAAAGGGAAATCGTGCCTCACCAATCTATTAGAATTCTTTGAGGGGGTCAACAAGCATGTGGACAAAGGGGATCCAGTGGATATAGTGTACTTAGATTTTCAGAAAGCCTTTGACAAGGTCCCTCACCAAAGGCTTTTAAGCAAAGTAACTGTCATGGGATAAGAGGGAAGGTCCTCTCACGGACTGGTAACCGGTTAAAAGATAAGAAACAAAGGGTAGGAATAAGTGGTCAGTTTTCAAAATGGAGAGAGGTAAATAGTGGTGTCCCCAGGGGTATGTACTGGGACCAGTCCTATTCAACATATTCATAAATGATCTGGAAAAAGGGGTAAACAGTAAGGTGGTAAAATTTGCAGATGATACAAAATTGCTCAAGATAGTTAAGTCCCAGGCCAACTGTGAAGAGCTACAAAAGGATCTTTCAAAACTGGGTGCCTGGGCAACAAAATGGCAGATTAATTTCAATGTCGATAAATGCAAAGTAATGCACACTGGAAAACATAATCCCAACTGTACATATAAAATGATGGGGTCTAAACTAGCTGTTACCACTCAAGAAAGATCCTGGAATCATTGTGGATAGTTCTCTGAAAACATCCACTCAATGTGCAGCGGCAGTCAAAAAAAATGAACAGAATGTTGGAAATCATTAAGAAAGGGATAGGTAATAAGACAAAAAATATCATATTGCCTCTATATAAATCCATGGTACGCCCACATCTTGAATCCTGTGTGCAGATGTGGTTGTCCCATCTCGAAAAAAATATATTGGAATTGGAAAAGTTCAGAAAAGGGCAACAAAAATTATTAGGGGTATGGAACGGCTGTCCTATGAGGAGAGATTAGTAAAACTGGGACTTTTCAGCTTGGAAAAGAGATGACTAAGGGGGGATATGATAGAGGTCTATAAAATCATGACTAGTGTGGAGAAAGTAAGGAAGGAAGTGTTATTTACTCCTTCTCATAATACAAGAAAGAGGGTTCACCAAATGAAATTAATAGGCAGCAGGTTTAAAACAAACAAAAGGAAGTATTTTTTTACACAACGCACAGTCAACCTGTGGTATTCCTTGCCAGAAGATATTGTGAAGGCCAAGACTATAACAGGGTTCTAAAAAGAAGCAGATAAGTTCATGGAGGATAAGTCTATCAATGGCTATTAGCCAGGATGGACAGGAATGGTGTCCCTAGCCTATGTTTGCCAGAAGCTGGGTTTGGGTGACAGGGGATGGATCACTTGATGATTACCCGTTCTGTTCATTCCCTCTGGGGCACGTAGTATTGACCACTGTCGGAAGACAAGATACTGGGCTAGATGGACCTTTGGTCTGACCCAGTATGGCCATTCTTACGGTTATATTTTAATCTGTTGGGTGATCATGTTAGCTGGCTCTAAATGTAAAGCATTTTCTGTAATGGCAAGTAACAGGCTTTCCAATTTGGAGCTTCACTTAAGCAAACCATTGGCTTTTGAAATAATTACTACTGCCTCCTCAAAACAAATAAAATCTTATGAGTGTAAACAGCCAGAAATCGTGGCATCAGATAGCCATAATTTTATATTTTACCTTTTCTAGGTCTCCTATGTTCCTTTACGGTTTAATCCCCTACTACAGATTACAAGAATCCTGTTCATTTGGCAAAGTTAACTGGACCATAATATCCATACTCCAAAATACATTTTTAATAATGGCACTATGAAAACATTTCTTTAGCTCTAACAAGACTACCGTTTGCCAGATGATCAAATTGGGAGATACTGTTGAAATGTGCTTTTGCTGCTGGAAGTATCGCTAAAACTCAAATATGTACCACAAAACCATCCATCGTGGTCCATGTGGTGTCAAATACATAACTCCTCCCTATCAACTTCTAAAATGTACCAGCTGTTAAACAATTTGCTGGATTCAAATCAAGTTTTACAGATGGTGTGGGAGCAAAAACTTCCATGTACTAAGCAGTCAGAATGGAATTGCATTATTTAGGAGAACATTTATGATGGACCCATGGAGTTGCATATTACAGCAATCTAATTTAAAATCCTTGAGCAAATGGGACACCATCCCAGTTTCACAGAATGGGTTCACTTTTGCTCAGTTACTTGTTAAAGATGCTTTATGGAACATGGAACACAGTATATATGCCATTGGAACATACAATAGGACTGTTTTAGCTAAGTTTCTACAGATGATCAACTCCACTGTTAATGAAGACCAAACACCTTGTATCATCCCTGATATCCTGAAGCAGGACATTGAAGCTTTTTCAGTAATAGATCCGGTACACAAATGGGTCTTTACAGCTACTTTAAAGGAACAGTTAAAGACTAAGACTGGCATCTTATAAAGTCCATCATTGAGAAGTGGATCAGTTCAATTCTGAAAATTGCTATTTTTGAAGGGGATGCTTTTCTACTTTTCACTTACAGATCTAAAAGTGCTCCACCATGAAGAAAGGTTATTATTATTAGCTCAATTTTCCAACCCAATGCCCTGTGCACTGGATCACACTACCTCAGATACAGAATACATCTGGCCAAATCTGGCTTCTTCCTAGATCTGCTGGAGTAGAAGTAAATGAGGTTATAATTCAGACATAAATTAATCTTGTTGTCCACGGACTTGAGCCTGTTGATCACAGTCTCCTTTTAGCTTTTTTAAATGCTGGGGCATCATTTGCTATGGGGGAAGAGGGGCAGTTACACCCTTTTGCCCCCCAAATTTTTCATGAGCCTATATGCTCCATTATGTCTTCCACTTTTTGCCCCACCAGCCTTTGCAGGATGTAATACAATATTTTATTTGCTGACCCAACTTTCCCTCCCCATCCCCCTGCCAAATTATTCTGAAACGATGCCCATTTAAATGGACAACCAACATTCTGACATTTCCATACTCAGTGATTGAATGACCTTGCCACCTCAGTAATGTTCTTTTCACATAGTTATTCTCATATGCAATTTCCCAATTTTTTTTTCAAGTTAAAACAAAATTATTTTATGTGCAATGTGGTATGCATCACAGAACCTTCAGCACAGCTTGAGACACAGGACTAACTATATTATTAGCAGCTTGTGGCAGGAGAAGATTTATCACAGGGGACTAGCCAGATCTGGATCTCTCGGCCTTGACATATGTTACTTCCGTTAGCAAAGGGGAGCGAATGTCTTCTCAAATGGTTCTGTTACCCAACAAAACATGTCCACAGAGAATGTGGACACAGCCAGCCTTTGCTGAACATTGGCACCTGTTGAATCAGCTTTGTATGATTTACATTTCATGTTCAACCCAGATATCAGTTTACACTGCATCATTTCAAAACATCGGGACAGATATACTTGTGCACTAAGATCAGCACCCTTCAGATCAGAGCATAACAGACAAATGAAAAATTCAGACGATTTCTTCTTCCTTTTTATTTTTGACTCTTTGGTTGGTGGTTTCAGAGAAAAAGAGCTATGAGAATTGTACCAGCTTTCCTCTTAGGGAGCGCTTATCAGATCTGTCCAATAATGTGTTTGTAGTCTCAAAGTTTACCTGTAACAATCAATTTTTATATCCTAACATGTTACCCAAACTTTTCAGGAATCAAAGAAGAAAGCTGAAATGGCAAATAATTCTGAGAAGTGCTCCCTTCCAGATCCCAACAAACTTCTCCTAACAGCCATGTTTGGTTGCTAACCAAATGACTGGAAGTAGAAAATAAGGGATTTCAATTTTCTTCTTTTCTGCTAACTCTACATATTGCTTTCCAGCAAATATTCCTATTCTTCTGTGGGGGTGGAAACGTTGGCATCTAAGATTCACGTCTATTGCACCTGAACCTAAAAATGACATAACCTAATTACTCCCTAGATGTCCTCTTCAAAATCAGAAATTTCTTACCCAATCCCACAAAAGTTTATATATGTGTTTAAGTTTACATACTGTGAAGCCAATGGGAATATTCACAGTGCTTAAAATTAACCACATATGTACATTTTTGGAGGACCAAGGCCACAAAAACTGTCCTTAGTCTACAAAAGAGTAAAATTCTATTCCATAAAGAGCACTTTGATTGGTTTTTTATTCTGCCATATTTAACCTCTCAGTGCTTGCTGAGCTAACCTTAGCTAAAAGAAAAATGTAAAATCCTATTTAGGTTTGCCAATTGACAATACCAATATAAAATAAGCACATTTTGTTTTCTGAGAGTTGCATACACTGATCTCACTTCCCTGAATTTGTTCAATAAACAAAACACAGCAATTTCGTAAGAATACACAGGAGCTGCATGACTGTCTCCAGACACTATAGAGACTAACCAATTTATTTGAGCATAAGCTTTCGTGAGCTACAGCTCACTTCATCGGATGAAGTGAGCTGTAGCTCACGAAAGCTTATGCTCACATAAATTGGTTAGTCTCTAAGGTGCCACAAGTACTCCTTTTCTTTTTGCGAATACAGACTAACACGGCTGTTACTCTGAATCCAGACACTAGAGACTGATCCAACTCAGTGCCAAGTTAGTGGGCATGCCTTAGTGGAGACAAAGAATTTCAGTTCAACAGTTTACATATCCAAACTTATCTACTTTTTGGAGGACAAATATTTCTACATATATTTTCTGCAGAATTATATTCAGTTAAATGTTTAAGGCAGAAAGTTTGGGGTAATTTCAACATGCCTTCTATTTAAACATTGGTCATGATAATAAGTCCATTGAAGCCAATGGAAAAACTCTCATTGACTTGAATGGAATTTGGATTAGATCTAATGTGAGATGTATTCTACATGTCTTCATTCTGGAAAAAAAAAAAGCAGTAAACTCCCTAGTAATATTTTGGACTGAATTAGTCATCTATATAAATCAGATTTTCCTGCCTAGTTTGTTGCTTATATTTCTTAGTCAAACAAAGCAGAATATATTAAATATTTCATAACAGAACAACACTGAAGTACTCTCCATCCATGGTTTAAAATGGCATATTTTGTCTAGTTAAAGCAAACTCAAATAGGTATGTTTTCTTTTGTTTACCTCTGCTTATTTATTAAAATGTGCTAGTGAATGTAACTACTTAGAAATATTTCCTCACTCCCCTTCAGTTATCCGCCTTTGATCTAACAATGATACAAGAAATACCTGCCTTAAGATCTGACAGGTGTTGGATTAATGAATAATTGTTTGGCCAGTCTGTTGCAGTACTATAAACACTTTTAATATTTTGGGGGGGGGGGGAATCTTTCTTGTCTCGTTTTAAGAGCTCCTAGGACATATGGTGACCTGAGTTGCAGTGCTGACAGTATCATAATTTATTAATAAATTGGGAGTAAATCCATGTCCATGAGAAAAGCAAAAGATGGTTTATACCATTCACTGGCCTCTATCACACTCAAGAACATTTAAATATATATTACTTCCGTCTACCTGTCACTTCTTGTAACATGTTTAGATTAACAGATACAATCCAGAGTTCAGAGACTACTGCAACATCAGAAAGGATTTCTGAGAGATGCTATTTGCAACAACAAAGTCTTCAGATTTCCTTAAACATGCTGGCAAATGCATGCTTTCAACTCTTGCTGAACCAGGGATTAGAATGGCGAACACAGATTAAAACTTCATGTTATTCTGTGCATTTTACACTTCAATATGCTCATTTAAAGTATTATATGCTAAGCCTCAGAACTAAAAAATGCGCAAACACTGGCTGATCATCTTTTTTATGCTCACTGGTCCAAGTCCAGTATGTTTTGATTTTATGGGTTCTTAATTTTGTTCTGCTCTGCCAAAGCATTTCTATTAGGTGGAGTGTAGGTGCACATCATTCTGATTACATTCAGACAGCATTAGAGCTATGAGGGGACCAAGCGCTGTGCAGTTTCATTGCACTGTAGGGAAAGGCTGAGAAGAAGTTTGAGAGGCTACATGGGAGGTTGACACACCCTGCAGAGTTCAACTCCATAGCAATTTCGTCTTCATCTCCTCACTACAGGAATTTGTGACAAGGAAAAGCAGAGAAGCCATAAACATGGAGCTGAAGGATGTGCCACTAACTAGATCTTTCCACCACTGCAGGACAGGGGCGCAGGAACCTTACGAAACAGTGCAGCCCTAGGTCTGCACTAGCAACTATGGAGTGGCTTGGCTGCTTTGCCTTCTCCATCTCCTCTCTTTCAGCAATTAAATATCTTCAATTGACAGCAGACCCTAAGAAACAATCAGCCAAAAAAACCTAGTTTCTCTGAAAGCGGGTTATCCACAGCAATTGTCATTTGGATGAGATGCCAGACAACTGGCTGACACACAATTACATGATTCAGTTCCCATAAACTGGCACACCAGTTGCTAAACAATGACTGGCATTCAAAGGATTCTTCTGGTGAAAGCTTAGAGAAAAATTCCCTCAAGCTGGGATTAGCAGATATTATTGTGGACTAGGGTGTTTAGGAGTTCTTAACAGGAAAAGCAACCAGAATACTTTAGGGATGTAGATACAGGATTTTTGTACAATCAAACTCCATTAATACTGATAAAACAGGGTCCATGACAGAGTCTTTTGCACCCAGATAACTTCTTGTCATTAGAGTTGCTGTTGTAATTCATATGATTTTCCAAGCTTTGGTACATCAGGCAGAGGAAGAATCAGATAAAACCCTCATAATCAGTCCATAAGCTGAGAGAGGGAGTTACAAAACAAACAAACAAAACACACACACACACACACACACACACACACACCTCTGAAACACCCTGAACCCAAGATTTCTCCCTACTTTAAGGCTGACTCATGATATTTTGGATTCCAGGGATAGACTGAGCTGCCAATGTAGAACACCAACTCACTTTATCACTTACATTAGTCTTCCTACTGACAAAGAATGTGGGAATGCTTTCCTTAAGTAATAAGGAGGTAAAAGTGTAAAATTTTTCACCATTCTCAAGAGTGCACTATATTTTCTTTGGATTTTGTTCATTTGCACTTCAGAAAGACAGGAAATTCCAGCTGCAAATTCTTGTCCAGCATTTTAAATACCAAGTGAAGTGCTTTACTTCCATTGCCAGACAGTTTACCAAGGAACATAAGCACTTTAAGAAAAAGAGGTGTAAATATTTTTGTCCTTTTCTGTCAAGCGGAAAGCAGTTGCACTAGACTCATAGCCAACAATCACTCACTGCCGCAAAAGAGCTTTAGTTTTGGACGTGGGCCTGAGCTTACAATCCTTCCTCACATGTGTAGTCCCACTGAACACTCATGTGAGTAGTGAATATTTGTGGGAGTATGGATTGCAGGATCATGAGCTATGTGGCCACACTAGCAAGCAGCTTTGGAGTACAAGTATAACAGACAATATGAAAAACTACAAAAAACGTGCTATACTAAACTAAAACTGTTAATTCTTTTTCAGCAAGTCAGTTGCACTGACTTATCTCTTAGCTATACATTTAATATCAGTATTCATTCGCAAATTCCTCCAGGGATAACTGTTCTAATATCCAGAGACCTCATACGGTAAGAAAAATGTGCTCTGTATATGGGTACGTAGGTTCCTTTTTTATTTACAATACATTGTCTTGAGACGGTGTATTTTTTTAAATGGCCAAATAAGATCATGTGAGATATAGATATTACTATTTAATATATTAAAATAATGGCTACATGTTTAAATTAGCTTGTACCCGGCAATGAACTTTCACACCAATGTACCAATGCTTCCACACCATAAGATCTATAATAGAGATGCAGCAGATCTGTTATACTTCTTATTAATCTAATGAAGACAGATCTTAACACACTTTATTTCCTTTGGTAAGCAATAACATCTCTTTAAATGCCATTATTCTCTAAGGTATTTAGAGTAAAAATCCTGATGAAATAAAATTACAACACATGCACTATAATCACCATGCAAAATTAAATAATCTGGACATGTTATTGTTCCCCTCCTTCTCCCAAAGAACCAGCAACAGTGATTAGAACATATCATGAATTAATAATTTATCAACTGAAAAACAATTATGCAGTTATACAAAAGTGTAAAAAAAATGTTTTGATCAACTTATTTTGGGAGAACTTATATTTAAAAAGGAAAATGTATTTTGAAGGTTCAGGCCTGATCAAATTATTTTACGAAATAATTAACCACCCCACACCCAAGAAAAAAGGCATTAATGGAATACTGACCCAACCTCAACTATATAGTGATGCTAGTGGGCACTATTAATAGAAATGGAGGATTTCCCCATGCCATTTGCTGTCAAGAGCACAAGGATTTGGAATTACCCAATTTTAACCATTAACGCAGATTCCCAGCACAACTGCAATTATAATTAGCGTTTTGATAACCAAACTCAAGGTGAAAAATGCTTATTCTCTAGTTTTTATTTATATCTGGTCATGTGCAAGTGCTGTCATGCAGTTTCATGCTTTATCCTTGAATAAGGAGCAAACCATCACACTTGTTTGTGAAATTAATACGTATTTTTCTTCCTTATACATAAATCTTCTCTTGCCTAAGCTCTTAAAATGATTTCATATAAATCAGTTTCATATATCAAGAGCCAAATAAGCTGGGGCTTTAAAATGTTTAAAGCCACCATATGTTGAACACCACACTTTATTTTTATTCTACATTCACTTTGCCTCTTTGAGGCCTGCGGCAAACAGCTGTCATTAACATTCACCCCTTCTGCTAACACTTCCCTTAATCCCTGAAGGGCTTCCCAGCCTATAATTAAACTTTCCAGCTGCCGCGCTCATAGATGGCACCAATATGCATCACTTGTTTTATAATATTTCCTAAAAAAGCTCTTTTTACTGTTTTTAAGAGCCAGACACTGGAACCACACCCCTTTTGAGATTCAAGTTTTGTATTAAATATGCTAATTATCTTCTAAATCAGGTCATCTTTTATTAATTTAACTTTAAAAAGTGGATTTATTAATAGCCTGAGTGCGAAAAAGAACTGAAGAATGGTGGCCGAAAGTGGGTAAACTCTTCCACATTATGAATGGCAAAATATTCTGAAAAGAACAGTATATCCACAACCATTTCCAAAAATGTTCAGTTTAATTCTAAAGCTCAGATACCAGTCTTACAATGAAATAGCTGTGGTCTGGAAGGCCATTCTGAATAAATGCAAGTGAAAGACTGAACATCCCACCTTGCAGCTTTTAATTTGGATTAGAATCAGATATACACAACCACCTGAAAAGACTGCTTTTCACACATCAATAAATATCCTGTCTTCTGAATAGGGGTGAATAAACTTTTTTTTCCCTGAATTTGAGCCCATTTGAACATCATGGCTGCAAAATTTTGATTTACTTAAACATTACTCAATTGGCAACTGAAAAAGGAACAAAAATGCGTGAAATAAAAAGAAACCAAATACTCTGTTTATATGCCACATATCAACTACGGTAACTACTTGTGACAACATAGCTTTTTGGGTTGGGGGTATTATGCTATCCCTTGTACTGTCATAGCACAGAAACAGTAGAAAAAATATTACACAACTGACAGATAAAAAAGTCAAATTTAGATTAGTTGAGTATCCAGAAAATAAAATAAGCTTGAGAGGTTTGCAAACCTATCATACGCTCTTGCTTTAATTCACTGTGATGCTAGCAACCAGGCTGTGCAGTAGCTTATTTTCAAACTACAGATCTTGTACTCCATACATTAGAAATCAGGATGGAGCACTCAGTTTCAGAATACAAAAAAGCAACATTAGCACTTCAGCAGTAGAGCACTCTTACAAATAATAATTTAAAAAGTGAGATCAAAGTATTCAATTTATCTCTGACGTACTAGGCAAGACTTAAAGTCAAAGCATGTTGTGACTTCTAAAAGTTTTAAGACACGACAAGGGAGTAATTGACCTAGAATGTTCATCAACAGGCTAAATAATTGCTTCATGGTAATATTTTATTGGGATTGTTGATGGACCTTTGCCAGTCTATTCACAAGAAGACTATTCACCGTAAGACTGGCAAAGGTCCATCAACAATCCCAATATTACCATGAAGCAATTATTTAGCCTGTTGATGAACATTCTAGGTCAGTTACTCCCTTGTCTTGTCTTAAAACTTTTAAAGTCACAACATACTTTGACTTTAAGTCTTGCCTAGTACGTCAGAGATAAATTGAATACTTTGATCTAGCTTTCATGTTTCTGAAACTAAAGAATGCTTTAAAATGAGATTAAGGCTGCACCTTTCTAAAAGTTATCTGCTATTTAAACAAAATGGGGGCACCATCACAGGAAAGGAATGTATTAACTTTAAAATTACACTATTGTTGAGGTTGTTGATTTTCTTCTTGAGTTTCTCTAAGATGCCTTACCTTCAGATATTCACATGGCAAAGACTTTTCTAAAAATTACATACTAGCTGTTCAGTTTAATAATTACTCGTGCTGTTTGGGAATGTTTCATAGAATCATAGAAGATTAGGGTTGGAAGAGACCTCAGGAGGTCATCTCGTCCAACCCCCTGCTCAAAGCAGGGCCAACACCAATTAAATCATCCCAGCCAGGGCTTTGTCAAGCCAGGCCTTAAAAACCTCTAAGGATGGAGATTCCATCACCGCCCTAGGTAAAATTATTTTCTGTTGAAAAAAATGCCAACTAATGGGACAGATTTTCTGGTCCCAAATGAAACTTCTGGTAGGTGTGGGAAAGCATCCACCCTAGACTAGCCAATAGCCCAGTGGTTAGGACACTTACTTGGGATGTGGGAGACCAGGTTCAAATCAGGCACAGCAGGGCTTGAACATGTGTCTCCCACACCTCAAGCGAGTGCCCTAGCTGCTTGGCTCTTGGCTATTCTGGGGTAGAGTTCTCTATAATTTTTGTAAAGGTCTTGGTTTTGTTCTGCATCAGAATGGAAACAAATGCATCAGAATGGAAACCTCAAAATGAAATGTTCATGTAACAATTCTTGTTTTCTAGCCAACCTTAATAATTACACAGAAAATTGTCAGCTAAAATGAGCTAGATTCTTTGCTGTAGACTCTTAAAAGATTAATAATTCTGTTTCAGCCATGTCAAGTTTTAAAAAAATCACTCCTTGCTAAGGATTATGAACAAGTCATGTATGAAGTTTTACACTTTGACCATGTATGAGTTATCCTTGTGGTAGTTTGGAAGGAGGGGGGTAAGTGGGGAAATAATGTATTAGTAATTCTTTCAAAAACACAGTTGAAAGTTTCCCTCCCTCCATCCCCCTACCTTAAACTGTTTTGTTTTTTTTTAAATCACCTTTGAGCACAGAGAGAGTATGAACTGTTTAAACTTCAAATGCAATTTTTTTGGGGAGTTATGATGAACATATGAAAGCAGAGTGTCTAACTGAAAACTGTTTGCACGTCTTAATTATAATGGTCATTACTAGCAGTGTAAGCGATATAATTTAAATATTCATATGACTGAAACAGAATTATTAGTCTTTTAGGAGTCTACAGAATCTAGTTCACTATAGCTGACAATTTCTGTGTAATTATTAAACTCAACAGCTACTATGTAATTTGGGAAAGGGAGGTTTGCCACATCCCCAAACACAGTCTGGCTCTCAGATGTAATATCCAGGGGGGATCTGAAGGAGGCAGGGAGGATCCACGTGGAGGCTCTATGTCCTCGGCACCCAATCCACTTCCTGTCCATAAGGCTCCAATGGTGCTATCCAGTCAGAGTCTTCCCTAGTAAAAGGCTGCCCCCAGAATTGGGCCCACATCCTGTCATAGGCCTGTATAGAAAAGGTAATACATAGGGCTGTTTTGCACTTTTTGCTTAATCTTGGTGGATCCAGGAGGTTTGTGCTCCCTCTGTGTTTTTTTCACCCTCTACCCAACTCCTGGCCTGATCAGTCCTCCCCCCAGCCTGATCAGTCTCTACCCCTGCTGAGAGATTTCACTGGGCCCAGGAAAAGGATTTGGGGATTGTGCCACACAAGGTGCTGACCCAGCTCTCCACATGGGAGGAATGAGATCCCTGCGTGGAGGACCACCTCTACACATAGGTCGAAATATTATTAGCAGAAAATATTATTCTTTATGGCAGACAGAGTGTAGAAGTGCTACTGTAGCTGCTTAAGGAGTTTACAAGGTACCCTGGCAAAGTCAGCAGAGCTTCTAAGCTCTTCCCACCTGAATCCCCAGAGCAAGGACCTTATATGATTCTCAAGTGAAGAGCTTTAGATTGTACCTGTTTCCATCTTTTATTCATTTTAAATCTCTCTCTCTTTTTGGGGGTGGGGGGGAGGGAGATGGGACTACCCCCTTTCTAACTCCTTAAAAACTCGGGGGGCGGGGGGGAGTTTAAAAGGTTGGGTTTTTTTGTTCGTTTTTTTTAAAGTTAAGGTTCCACCATATACAAATTACAGGAAATGAAAGCGGTAAGGTTCCAATACATTATTAATTAGCTGCATTACACACACGTATTTCCTGCTTCTGTTTTCCTCATTATAGATGCAGTCTAATATATTATCTTTCAATCAATCAACATATGTATCAAACACACAGAACGAGCAATATAGCCAAGTTACTGTGGTGGTCAAAACCCCAGTTTTTCCATCTCCTGACTTTATGGCTTTCACTGTGCAACTTTAGCAATGCAGGGTTAAATTAAATTTACCGATCTAATTTAAGTCTGCAATCTGCTCTACTGTTTTGATGTGGTCCTGGTAAATTTGTACAGTGTCTAGGACACGATGGGCACCACCATTATGATTCATTTGTTTCTGGTAACAATGCTACCTGTATGTAAAAATCAAATACAAATGACTTCTTGGGGAAAAAATTGCATTGCTCAGAACTCTCAAGTGGTGGGCCTGGTTACATGATGAAGAGGATAAAACTCGCCCTCCTCCCATCAGTGGCCAATTACAGAACTCCAGACAATTGTGACTTGCCAGTGCAGGGGGTAGTAGGTCACATGTGGACCAGCACTGGGCAAATGAAGCTTGGTTTTTAGAGGCTACAGCAACGGGTGGGGACTCTGTGTGAAAACTGTACAGGTGATGCTGCTTTCCCACCTTCCTATGCATTACAGTCCATGTGCAGACACCCCCATCTGCAGGATGCATTGGTTTTGGGCAATGGTGGAATGAGAGAAGAAGCTTGGCTGAACTGCTGTCCGAGGGATAGAGAGAGCGCTGTGCCTTAAACATCTGGTCATTCTGTTTTGGTGCTTTCCTTGTAATAAATTGTGGAACTGTGTGATAAATTCATCTTTGAATGCCTCACTGTATTTTGCTCACTCATTTTATCTTTCACTGGACTATTTTTAATATTTTAAGTCTCTGCAAAGTTTCAAACAGCTGTCTTCTTTTGCTGGTGAGGAATGGCACACATGAATTTGGGATGGTTCCATTACTCACAAGCACTGAAGCCATGAGTGTCTTAAGAAAATCCTCCCAAGAGAGTATTAAAAAACATTCCACACCACATCAGATTTTCAGCATATGCTACATATTTTACAGAAATAATATTTAATAATGTCTGAAGTCATTAGTCTTTGGTACTAATTTTGTATCCCTCAATTTTTAAAGCTAGGGGCCTTTGTGAACAGGTGTCCAACAGTTCTGGGCTCACAGAGAAAACAACTAAAACTTGGAAAAAAAGTTACTTAAAATTGCTTTTCTATACAAAAGGTCACACAATATCAAGATCAGATTTACAGAAATCTACGAGAGCTAGAAACAAAAGCCTGATACGACTGGACAGTGGGATTCCAGGCCTGATGGGTTGCCAGATATTGGACTTCAAATAGTATGGTCAAGGACTGAATAGTGGCCTAACACCTCCGATCAGTGATAATGTAATTTTTAAGTAGGAAGCCATTCTGTTCATGCTATCATGCAAACACATTCACACTCAAGGTTATGTACTGTATAAACTTTTATTTTCTTTTTTAAGTTACTGTTCATGCACAGTAACTACCATTCAATCACTATCTTAGCAGCTTTTTAATGCCAATCTCCTACAACACAGAAATTAATAACTGCTTCTCAATTCTATTTTGCAAGAATCAAATCTACTCACATCATACCAGTGGAAAAGCATCCAAAACAGAGAAAGGGAGATTTGCACTCAGCTGAACTACTTTTGTTTAGAAAATTAGTAGACAATGCATTTCCTCGGCTGAGACCTTGGCTCATTTGCCAAGCTCCATCCCACAGTGTTTTTATTTTTTTACAACTTTATAAGCCGAGAGGACATTATTAAGGAAACATATCCTCAACTCTGGGGTTATGAACAGAGACAACCAGCCCCAGAGCTGCTTAGAACGAATGTGGCAAGGCATTTTTAATAATCTAAATATATCTATTTAACAGTTTATAACCCCCTGGAAGCTAGAAAATGACATCTGTCTCCTTATTGAAATTTGTATCACCATGGCATGTACACAATGGTTTGTTGCTATAACATCTAATACATACTGGTATCTGTTCTATGAAAACACACCATAGAAAGAGGTGTTTCAATTCGGGAGGGGTAGGAGGCAGGGAACAAATATTTGCACAGACTTTCGCAAACAGTTACAAAGGCAGGTCAAGTTTGGGGACAAGCATTCTGGAGTTAGTTTTTCCAAAGTAATGTGACAAAATCAGAGTGGAGTATCAGGCATGCTCATTCCTACATGTTGCCTTACCCTTCGGACAGAATAAACACTGACAAGATTACAAAAATGTCAGTGAAGAAAGGAAGGGCAAATAGCAAAGCAGTGCAGTACAGCTGCTACTGTGGTGAGACACTGCCGATACTCAGAACAATGAGGTACTGCAGGAAATGCACTGCTCTTGTCGACAGAGGGAATAATTAAAGAGAAAGTAGCAATCAGAAGGGACTGAATGCAAGAACAGCCAAAGAATCTACTTTGATACAGAGGATCTTGTTATGTAGTTTACACACACCTTTAACCAATGCAGTGGTAGTATAAACGCCCATTAATTTAAAACATTCTAAATGTAATCTACAAGCGAAGTGTAGATGCAAAGCATGGTTTTCAAAACTACCTCACAGGAGCCTTTTAAATACTTAAGATATTTCCAGAGCAAACCATTTGCTAACAGAACACTAGAGAGAATTTAAGCACAACTTTTTTTTAAAAAAAAACACCATCCTTATTATTAATCATTTCTATTACCATAGCATCTAGGAGCCCTACTCATGGACCAACAGTCTATGGGTATATCTGTCTATGCTGCAGCAAGGAGTGAGCCTCCCAGCCAGGATAGGCAGATTCATGCTACCAGGGCTCGAGGTAAAAAGGGCAGTGTGGACACAGCTGCACTGGCGGAGGCTCAAGCTAGCCACCTGAGCTTGGGTAGCTAGCCCGAGCCTCCACCAGTGCAGCAACATCCACACTGCTATTTTTAGCATGCTAGCTTGAGTCTGTCCACCCAGACTGGAAGACTCGCACTCAGCTGCTGGGTAAACATACCCTAAAGTGCCGAGTATTGTACAAACAAACCAGAATCCCTCCACAATTGCTTAACTCTGCACCTCCCTCTTCATTAATTGGGTGCAGTGAAGAGATGGCATTACCTACTCTGGGATCCCAAACCCGCAGGAAAACTAGGGTTTTTTTGTGGAGGCACATGTTTGAAAAAAAAAACACCAAGAAACAAAAACAAACAAAACTATAAGCTGGAGTTAAGCTTGCAAATGTCCATCTGTTACTTAATGGGAAAGGCTTTTAGGAAAGATTTGTTTTCTCAGAAAACACAAACGTTTGATAGCATGGAATTTGTATGTTAAGATTCACCTAAAGAAAAAGAATGATAAAAGTATGGAAGTACAGAGTTAAGGTAACCTACACAACCTTAATTCTGATCTACAAGCATGCAGCTTGATGGAAAAAATAAGGAGTTTAAGAAATTCAGTGGGCAGATGCAGGTTGTCTTAAATCAACTAAATCTGTGCAAAGTTAGAAACTCCAGAGGGGGCATGTTTCATAACATATGAGGAAGCAGCTTTCACAACGTAAAGTTCCCTCATAACCTCCAAGGCTACTCAAAGCACCACTCTCATCAAGACCAAACACATTTGGTGTTTCTAGGCCAAACCATTCATTAGTAAGCTACATTTTAGTCACAGGGATTTTTAGAAAAAGTCATGGACAGGTCACGGGCAGCAAACAAAAATTCATAGGGTGTGACCTGTCCATGACTTTTATTATATACCCATGACTAAAACTTGGTGGTGGGGGCGGGGGGCGGCTCAGGAGGTCAGCCCTGGGGATGTCACGGGTGCTGGGGAGGGAGTTGCAGCTGCAGGGGGCACCACGGGTGGTCTGGCGGGGGGGGGTGCGCGGGGGGAGTCATGGCTCGGGGGGACACTGCGGGTGCTTGGGGTGGGGGAGAGATGGGGCAGGCTCCCAACCCAGATCCCTGGAAGCGACAACCTCCATTTCCTAGCTCCATCTCCGCTCTGCCCCCAAGCCCTGGTTCTGCAGCTCCCACTGGCTGGGAACCACGGCCAATGGGAGCTGCGGGGGCAGTGCCTACGGGTGGAGGCAGCACATGGAGCTAGGAGATGAGGACGGGGAGTTCCTGTTGTCCTTCTGGGGAGCTCCTCCCAGATAAGCACCGTCCCGCACCCCCAGCCCTGAGCCTCACCACACCCAAACTCCTACTTCTGGGGTGGGGAGACTCGAGACTGCCCCAGCAGTGGCCAGTGCGCCTGGCCCAAAGGCTGCCAGAGCTGCTCAGGCGGCCCCTGGGCCAGGCGCACTGGGCCGCTGCAGAAGTCACAGAGGTCATGGAAAGTCACGGAATCTGTGACCTCCATAACAAACACAGAGTCTTATTCATGAGTTATGATGGAGAGAGAATTAAACATTTGGCATGGATTTAAGAGAAAATATAAATTTCATCTTTCTCCATAAAAAAAATATTGACTTGATGAAAAATGTGAAAGTCAGCTTTTCTTTCAGTTTTGTGCTTGTGGTAAATACACTGAGCACAGCTTGGGAAAAGTAGAGATGATGGCATAATCAAGATATTTATCTTAGTGATAAGATCCTAAAGCCCAGGCACCAGCCCGAGCCCAAACATCTCCACTGCAATTGAACAGCCCCTTAGTCCAAATCACCTGGTGCGGGCCAGCTGTGGGATTTTAACTGCAGTGTAGATATAGCCTCTTGGCTGAGCCTGTAGACCAGAGCACTGAGAGCACTCCGTCTGGGGAGGAAAAAAACCAAGACACAGGATCTTAGAAAAAAGGGAAACCTGTTATTTCAAGGAAGGGTCCACAGTTTCCTAGTGGTTTTGCATCTTCTTTTCCCTTCTCCCCTGGCTGCTCAGTGATCCAGTCTATGGAAAAGCTCCTTCTCTGAGCTGCATGCAGCATACAAAAGCAGGCAAGAGGGCAAACCATCAACAACCTAGGAAAGAGGAGTCCTGCTATCCCCATTAAGAAAATGAGTGAGAAAATTTGTATCCAGGTATGAGGTTATGCCTGTGAAATGTCAGATGGATGGTTTAGTTTTGTATGAACTGGGGTCAGTAGGGATGGGTCAAAATCAGGCTGGATTTAGATGTAACTTTGGAGAGTGCAGTGTCTCCCCATATCATCAATATTTAATGATGTGGTGTATTCAATTATGCACATATATAAGTAGACATGCATTTAATATATGCAGAGAGAGAGCCTAACTGAATATATTTACATCTCTGAATGAAGTGGGTAGGGGCTGTCTCTTTCCTATCTCAAGGCATCAGGGTTCTCTCAGTGGAGGTCAAGAGGCTTTTCTTCCCCAGCACTCCACCTCAAAGGATCCACAAGCAGCATCAGGCTTCACAGCTCTTAATAAACTAAATCAGCCAAACCACCCTGCAGCAGCTGAGGCTTTTTTGAAGGCAACGGGACTGCAGGGCTGTGACTCAACATAGAATTCAAACCAGTAGGAATAGTAGTGCTAAAATGAACTGGAAATCCCTGCCTGTAATTGCGGTCTGTTCAGTCTGCAGCAATAGGATGAATTATCCACACTAATGCTACAACTAAGCGACCAAATACAACAGTGTGCTGGCACACTATTAAAGGACCCTTATAACTGCCATGTTTCAAATTCCATTAGCCCTCTAGCAGAAGGCCTGCAAAAGTCTTTAATAAATCATAGAAATCAGAGATGGAAATTAGGTCAACCTGTCCATCCATCTCCACCACCCCCACCGCAAGTTTGTTTCCTATATTGTACTGCTGAGTGCTCTGTCTAGTCAACTTTTAAATGATTCAAGCGATGGGCTTTCTACTAGCTCCCCAAGGAGACTGTTTACACAGTCCAATAAGTCTCACTGTTAGCACATTTCCCCCTGATTATCCAGCCCATCTTTTCCTTTGCTCAATTTTATTATGTTATCCCTATTTATACCCCCGGGGGATCATCCTAAATCTGCTCTTAATACTACTGTTCAACTAAAATTTTTGCTCAAAAAACTTTCTTTTGCCGCTCCTGTAGTCCGCTAAAATTTGCTACTATTTTTAGGAGAAAAAGGTGGCGGTTAAGGAATGAAAAGCTACCAACTAGAGCTGTACTACAATAGTGCTCCAATACATGGAAAGAACATTACTGTTCTCTTTTACAGAGAGAGAGAGAGCCCTTCATTTTTGGTTTTTATTTTATTTAATTTTTCCCAGGAATTTATCAGCGTTTATTACAACAACAACAAAAAGATGAAAATCAGTGGAAAAAGCTATTAATAATTTTTCTGGTTAAATATCAGGGTTTATTTTGGTGGACGGAAGGACAGGGGAAAAAGTATTCAGTAGATTAATGCTTTGATGAATGGAATTCAATGTGGTTTGCTGCAGAATTAAAACAGAAGTCAAAACACAATGCTACCTCTGAGTTTAAGAAAACAATACATCTCTAATATCCAAATAAAACTTTTAATTTGAATAAATAGTTTACTGTTGTAGACAGAACTATCAGCTTATAAATATTTACATTTAATAATTGGGACACACCATTTGCAGTGCATACACTCAGCTTCATCCTTTTCGCCTTTTTTTTTTCAACTTTTGAATATTTCCTTGTGTTCTAAAATGAAAATCCGTATCAGAATTCATTTTCTTCCCATTTTAGTGTGTCAGGTCTTTAAATATTTATCTGCTAACAGCCTGAAATATGTATGTGGTAGGCATGAGATTCATCAGTACATTCAGATGCATATGCACTTCAGAGCTTGCATGCATGCCTGTTTGTTTATTGTGTGTATCTTCTAGACTAATATATAACCTTACTTCAACAGGCAGGTTTGCATATACACACAGACTAATGTGTTCTCGTAATACATATATCTCATGCAATGTACTGTATTTTTCGAATAAAACAAGTTATTTTTTATATATTTGAATGATACAAAAATAGGGTGAAAACTGGAAAAAACCCACGAATAATGCTTTTTGTAAAACCCGGTATTTTACAGTAAAAATCGGTTTAAACTGAAAATGAAGGGGCTTAATTATATATAATTAACAGAAATTTTCTGGATTCTATAGTGATCCATAAAGAGACATGGAGAATGCATGTTGCAGTGTAAGAAATTAACAATGTTATCACATATTTGACTATTACATCTTGGGCCTGATGCTCCATTTCTTTTCTTAAATTTTACACTAGTATCAATCCACTGAAATCAATGACTACACCAGCCAGAGGTGAAAGTAAGTTGGTACACCCCGGTACAGCGTACCGGCAAGGGCCGGTGCACCGTACTGGGTCAGCCCGGCTTCCCCAGGGAGCAATTTAAAGGGCCTGGGGCTGGAGCCCCAGGCCCTTTAAATTGCCTCCAGAGCCCTTCTGCTGGAGCCCTGGGGTAGTTGCTGCAGGGCTCCGGCAGCTATTTAAAGGGCCTGGGGTTCCCCTGCTTCTACCACCCGGGCCCTTTAAATAGCCACTAGAGCCCCACCGCCGCTACTCCAGGGCTCCGGTGGCTATTTAAAGGACGGGGCGGTAGAAGCAGGGGAGCCGCGGGCCCTTTAAATAGCCCCCGGAGCCCTGGGGTAGCGGGGGCTCCAGCTGCCTCTGCCGCCCCAGGCCTTTAAATAGCCGCTGGAGCCCCGCCGCTTCCCCAGGGCTCCAGCAGCTATTTAAAGGGCCAGGGTGGTAGAATAGGGGAGCGCCGGGCCCTTTAAATAGCCCTCGGAGTCCCGGGCTGCTGCTGCTACCCCGGTGGGGGGGGGCGGGGGGAAGCATTTACCTTACAGGGTGGGCTGGGGCTGGCTCTGACCCCCTCAACCCCACCCCTTCCACCCTAGGCCCCGCCCCTTCCAGGGGCCAGTGCTGGCCCCAGAGTACCGGTAAGTCACTTGACTTACTTTCACCCCTGACACCAGCACAACATTGGAGTAACATATTGGTTAATCAAGCCCCGGTATCCGAAGACTACTGGCTGAGAGTCAGCTTGCTCTAGTGGATAGAGCATAGGACTGGGAATCAAGAGCTATGGGTTCTATTCCCAGCTGACTTGGGCTCGTGGGGCTCAGGTTAACGGGTTGTTCAACTGCAGTGTAAATGTCCAGGCTTGGGCCTGAGCAAAGGCTCTAGGATCCTGCAAGGTGGGAGGGTCCCAGACCCTGGGCTGCAGCCCAAACATCTACACCACAATGACACAGCCCCACACACCTGAGACAGCTGGCACAGCCAAGGGTGTCTAATGGCAGTGTAGACGCACCTTGTCTGTCTTACCTGTTTAGATCAAAAGGTCTTTGCACCAGGGTCTAGAGGTCTAATTATGCCCGATCTTAGTCCGAGAGGATCAAGTTATTTCCTGACCCTTTCCAGGAATCTGAGTCAGTGCTGCTTCCTCCTGCCTGTGAGTTCAGCACCTCTTGCCCATGGAGTCAGCTCACCTCCCCCTGCCTGTGGGGTTAGCACGGCAGGAGTAACGTTCTGCAGAGTGAGGGGTGCTGTGACTCTTCCACCCATCACACAAAGCGCAGCAAGGTGGTGGTGGCCAGCACGGGCAGGAGAAGGACAGCTGACTTGACCTGAGCCCAAGATGGTCCAGTTGTTTTCCCACCCCACCCATCCCAGACCTGACACTTGGAGTCAGGTCCCATTAGGTTCAGGTCGGGTTGAAGGGTTCTATGTCCTTCTCTTACTATGCATACAGTGCCTAGGACACAAGGACTTCCAGTCAAACAATGAGATATAATAAATATAATACTACTATCACTATTCAGAAACATCACCTTTTTATATCTGAACTTCCAGTTATGCCTTTTCTTATTGAAGATAATATACATTGCCTAATGGGGGTGTATGGGGTGAATTTAACAGGCAATACCACTGCATAGGAGACAGCCACACCCAGAAAGGGTGGTTTGCTTGCAGCTGGTGCTGGCAATTCACTCAACTCTCATCCAAATCTAGTGAGAGTAGCTGGCGGTGGTGACCACTTAGCAAAAGGCGTGTCTGGCCCTCCAAGTGCATGCCAAGGAGTCATGGTTGAACACTTGGCAAATATTAGACCACAGAAACTGAATGAAGATAGAAATTCAGCCCCATAGCAACTGCTGAGCTGAGAGATGGAAATCAAAGATGACAACACTGCAACATGACACAAACCCTCCATTATAAACAACTATTCGCTAACGTACATTTATTTCAAATTGACTCCAGACTCTTGGCCAGGAAAAGTATAGAAAGTAATCATACAATAATGGGAGGGAAGGGAGAGGTTCTCCCTTTTGGGTGAGAGCAGAAGTACTAGCCAATTTTTCTAAATCAGTGCTCCTTGCTATTAACAAACAAAACCATATCTGCACAAAGGAAAAAGGAAGAAAGGAAAGATACAATTACGTATACAAGGTAATCTTTAAAGTGATATATTGCTATCAACTTCTGAAAAGTTGAACAGTAATAACTCAACAAAAATGCTAACCTCTCTGATTACTTCATCTGATGAGTAGAATTTATCATCTCCAGTACCCTTAGGGAAGCTCTCAGTATAACTAACTAATGTTCACAGGCCCAAATTCTGATGCCTTTATTTTACTGAATAGTTCCAAGCTCTATAAGTAGGCGTACTGATTTCTATGGGACTATTTGCAGAGTTAGGTGCTACTCAGCACAAGTGAGGGTGCAGGAATCCGGCCCTAAGTCACTCTAAAACATACTTTTCCTGGGTCTGCAAGAATCTTCTCTTCAGTTTGTTTGTTACAGTCTTTTTAAGTAACATTTTTGATGGCAACCACTACTCCCGAGGAAACAGTGAGGTGACATTTACAGTTGCCCCTGGTTTCATGAGGACCAGACATCACCACCCCCACCAGGGATCAATGACATAAATAATCCCCAATAATGTCACAACTGCATTGTGTGGCTGATTTGCTGCAAGGTTCTGTACCACCTGCTGCCACTGGGAAACTCTTGGAGGGGCTGGAGATGTTCCAGCCCATTGAGGCTGCAATACATGTGGTTTCCACAGGAACTTCTTGGCCTGAAGCACGTAGACTGCACTCAGCAGTGCGAGGAGAAAATGAGCAAGGAACAGGGGCTTCTTTTGGACTACCTCATATTGTACGCTCATCCCCCTTTTGCCTCTGCTCCTGCTTTTCCAGACCCAGCACAAAATATGGGATTTCTGAGAGGGGTGGCAAGATGGTTAACCTTGGGTGTGAGGCAGGAGTAGGGATTGTTCTGAGGATTGTCCGATAGGAAAGGGTTAAGAGCTGAGTGTGTGGTTCTGAGCTGTAGAGAGGTTAAGTAAGGAGGGTGAGGAGTGTTCCTGAGGGCGGTGGATGAGGAGCGTTCCTGAGCCAATAGGGGTTGGGTTGGAGAGGTTCTGACTCAGAAGGGGATGGATTTAGTTGACATGGTTGATTCTGCAAGGAAGAAGTCAGTTGGTGAATTAAGTTGTAGGTCAGTTGGCAGTGTGGGTGGAGGAAGGAGATGGTAGGGTAAGAGCTAGATTTGAAGGGAAGAGATTGGGACTAGGAGACAACAGTGAAGTGCTGACAATGATAAATATACTGTTATCGTCTACCCTGCCCTTTACTGTGAACTGCTCCAGTTTTTCAGTTTGAAAGAGAGAATGGGTGAGAGAGAAGAGAAAACACAGTACCCCTTTTCTCCCTCATCCCCAACACTCCTCTTACTGTACCCCCAGCCCACTTACCAGAGCATGTCAGTTTTTCCACTTGAAAAATATAATCCCCTTACAGGGAGACTGCTCCCCACAGTACCATCAGCTATCCTGGGCACCAGCTGCCACTGACAACCTCTTTTAGGAAAAAATGCTGTATTAAGAGCCAAATCTACTTCACAATGTACATATATCGTACGAGGGTAGTCTCTCTAGCTTTTAACTCAGGAACTTCAACTTCATTCCACCCCATTCAAGAGTTTTATAGACCTTCTCTAATGCCACTTATGGATGCTATTATATTTATCAATGTTACAGTGCTTGCACACAGACACACATTAATCATAATCATAGAATATCAGGGTTGGAAGGGACCTCAGGAGATCATCTAATCCAACTCCCTGCTCAAAGCAGGACCAATCCCCAATTTTTGCCCCAGATCCCTAAATGGCACCCTCAAGGATTGAACTCACAACCCTGGATTTAGCAAGCCAATGCTCAAACCACTGAGCTATCCCTCTCCCCATATGTAAATACTTGTATATGCTCATAACAGTACACATTATTTCAATTGTTCTTTTCCCCTAAAATTTTATACACTGATCACATATGCTTTTAATTTTCTTCTAGCCCTTTTTTCCCCCAATACGAAGTCCCCTTGGTTTCCACATTCTTTTTTAGCCCTATAAATGAAAACCTTTTCACAGTGGTATCAGACATCTGGTGGACAATTTTCCCCTCCCTTCCCCTGTTTCCTCCCTCTCTCTCCCAACACACACACACACACACACTTACTACTACCTTGGTTTCTCATCTTGCACAGAGATTCAAATTTTATGGATTAAGAACTCAATGAAAAATGACTGTCTTTCTGTAAAGCAGAGTGCTTTCAAAATGAACAATCTGTACAGTAGAGGGTGGTGGAAGACTGTGAGGATTGAAAGTGAAAACAGATATTTCATATAAGCACCCTACAGACAGGAAACACTCACCAGGCCTCATTTTATTTATGTAGCACTTTTCATACATTGTATCTCACTGACTGCACCCTAAGCAAGTCACAAGTGATTTAGAAGGCTAAGATATGGAATGTTCATGAAAGCAAGAATTAAATATAATCATTTAGTTCTGCTGGTACAATAGAATAATAAACAATGACCAGGTGAAATGTGAACATTAAATTTTAATTTAGGTTAAAAGGCAAAAAGTCAATTATTTGAGTTTATTTATTCAGTTATTCATAAGGGGAAAAAACACTGAATCTGCATGCGACATTTCCACATTACCCTCATATTAACTCAGTTGTCTCAAATACTGTGACCCCATTTCTGGGGTTTTTTTCCAGCCAATCAGTTCTAAACATTCTTCCTGAGGTTCCTCTGCACTGATGCCCATAGTGACAACCATTAGTAATGGCAGGGGCAGGAGCAATAAGCCTGCAGGACTTCTCTTACTGAAGGCAGACTGATAGGTTAGCTATTATTTGTTCTCTACTACCTGAGCTGTTCCTTCTCCCAGATGTCAAGAGCTCTGGAAGGTCAGCCTCTTTCCTATTACACATCTAGGAGTCTCTCACTAGATAATTGAAATATTAGGTCCATTGCCAGGGTAAGAAATGGAAGCTCTGCTTAAGAAAACGTTCATGTCCCTTTACGACCCACATATGGACCTTCTGATAATATGGAAAAATCGATACGATTCCTCTTAGTTACAAGCTTGTGGAATCAGAACTATAGCCAGACTTCTTGTTTTCAACAAGTGCACACAGGAGTATATATTAAACACCTAATTTCAGAAATTAATCAGTCAATACTTCCCTCATCACCACAGATTGGGGGGGGGAAAAAAGGTTAGAAGTTCATTTTCAATGTTAGACAGCTTTCAGGATTTTTTTTTTTAACCTGCTCATATCTATAGTCTTTAAAAAAGTTTGCTGCTGCAGTAAACGTCTCAGCTATTAACTACCCTTTTCTAAATCTATTTTCATTTAGCATTCTACATTTGTGGATAATAATAATATAAGACTTTTTTGGGTGTTCTACAGGTTGTGTACCTAGTATAAACAATCCACCTAGAGAATTAACATACCCTATTCAGGAACCCATCACTCAATTCTCAGCGCAGCTGGGAAGTAATCACTTTTTTCACAATTATATTCATATTTATCACTGATTGATTAAATTAAATTAGAAGTCAAAGCCCTAACAGAACACTCTGAAAATTCAAACATTTTTTCAGGAATGTAATGTCTTGCCAGTATAAAATGCGATAAATAGAATCCTGAAACAAAACATAGCACAACATTGTCATCTACATTTAAAGAACCATATCCTTCAAAATAAATGTACTTAAACGAGTAGCCACACTGATTTCAATGGACCTACTCCAGGTTAGTCACGTGTACTTACAGAATATAGGTCTAATTCTGCATTTCAAAGGAAAAAAACTTCATGGTTGTAAAAGCAAGTACTTTTGAGGATGTTGTCAGAGTAGTAACTGATACCACTGATATACTGAATCTTAGGAACCAAATGTTCTTTTGTAACATACTTTAAAAATTCTTTGACTGTTCCTCCGTGTCATATACCACCATTTACTGGTACATGAGAATTACATGAATCAAGTTTAAATATTACCCACTGAATGAATACCCGATTTCAAGTTCTATTTTACTGTTAGTTAAATCAAAATAAATACTTAAAATACAAGAAAGACATTTTACATACATTTTAACAAGGAATACATCATTTCCAGTACACCAAAACATATAATATACCTAGTAAAGAAATATGTTAAATGAATACATTTCCATATACCAAACTGATTGTGAATATTCATTGTTTGAGAGCTTCATTGTTTTATAAATAAACAACGAAGTCCTCACACAAATACCTGTTAAAGGAAATTTTTGTTCAGCAAGGGTAAATATTTTGCAGGTTTCCACTACAGACGAAAACCTGCATCTCATCTTGTTTTATTTGTAAATATATACAAACTTTAGATTCACCTCTACTTGTCCCTCCTTTGGGGAAAAAAAAATGCCCAACAGCTGTGCTGCAGTTCCTAAGGCAAGGCTGCATCAGTCTTGTTCATGTAGCAGACACAAAGTTAAAACAAAGATGGTTCAGACAGTCTGATTTTCAGTGCCCCACCCTCATTTCCTTGAGCCAGAGTGATGTCATAACAAGGCAGCGCAATGACTTCATTGCTACAGTTCTCCTTGCTTCTGGGCACGCACCCCCTCTCTTCTTCACGACAAAGACAAAACCTTTAGACCACAGTAGCAAGTCAAAGGCAGACTCACATCAGATGAGCTCTTATAATGTACCTGTCAAGTTTCCAATAATATTGGCTAACCCTTTAGAAGAAAAACATCACTTGCATCATTAAATATCACTTTAATAAGGGGACGCCACTGTAAGATGAAATAGGTGAAGGGAGATTCAATGTTGGCTATATTAGTATGATTAAAGAAAGTAGGATATATTAAAAATATTTCACAATGTGTTTAAGCTAATGTTCTCTGGTTCTAATCATTCACCACTGCAGTGAACAGGACTGTAGCAGAACAGAATCACAAGGAGCCTTCCTGTTCTAATGGAATCATACAGAATAAACTTGCAGTCGCTCTTCACTCTAATGTGGTGATCCCTCTCTTTCCATCCACTATATTATTCCTGATGTGCAAATTTCATCATCATGTTAGAGTGGAGAGTTCCCATCCAAGGAGAGTGGTACAACAACATGAAGGAAAAAAAATACTGATGCAGCAAATTGTCACACAATGATTTTAACCAATTAACTGACACAGGAAGATTAGCTTTGCTTCTTATATCGTACTTAAATGTTATCTTCAATATTTATTTTGAACAAGCCACTATATTAACTTAACCAAAGTCTAACAGTAAATTAAGAGTGAAAACACCTACTTTAATTCTAGATTATTTAACTGTAAATGGTTCACTGCGTATGAGATAACACTACTGTGGAGAGTGTCACCTTTGACCTGTGATTCTTCAGTTCTTCTCCCTAAAAAAATTACAAGTCAAGTGAAATAAATACTTTTGCTTGTTCCTACCTCAAAGTGATGCACAAGGTTCAGTTTAGCAAGTGGGTTCCAGCTTTGCCTCAAGTATAAATAAGGTTTTGGCACATATTCACAAGTAGTATTCAGAGTAATGCGAGTCTTTCAGTACATTCTATTATTTCAATAAAATGACAATGCTATGAGGAAATTTAAAAAAAACTACAAAAGACTGATTTTACTGCCTTTAATTATTATGGAAGTGTAAATGTTCAAGTGTAGTGTATATCTGACAAACCTAAACAATTAAAAATACTCCTCCCAGCTATCCCTTCTTTCTCCACAAACTCTGTTCTGAGCTAAATACAGAACCTAGTACCACGAGATTGACAGAGCCACTCCCTCTTCTATTTTTTAAATCCCACAAAATACCCTCAAGTTTCCCGTTAAAGCGAATAAAACCAAAAGAGTATGAATAATTCTGTAACTGCACAAGAAAATACGGCATCTGTATGACAGCACAATGTGAACTTTCTAGCCCAGCTGGTTTATCTTTGCTGTCTAAGCTGTGGTGAAGAACATGCACACATCTATCTCTGCAACATTTTTCAAGTACCCACCTCAACCCAACGCTACGACTGAAAACACAAGCACTGAAATTACACGTTTGCAAAACTTGTCCGACCCCTTGTTTCTCTCCCTCCCTACCCCCATCCCTCACATCTGATTTATACCATCTGTTTCCCTCGATCTTTCCCTTCCGCTTGCAAGAACCTCTCTTCCCCAACTTCAGACGCCAGGCCAGTGTGCAGCCGAGAGAAACCTTGGAATTGGAAACGTTAAAAAGAGGAGAGGAGACAGCGCTGCCACTGCAGAGGTCCAGAGCTCCAAGTTACTATGTAACCACACCCACCGCATTGCAGAAGCCACGGGCTGGAGTGCGGGGTGGGGGGGGGGACACAACAAGCAGTAACTCCGCCGCCACAAGACGACGCACAAGAAGAGCCGAACCGATTTCAAGAGGGGGGAAAAGCCGGACAGCTGCCTCCCAACCCTGCTCACTCGCAGAAGTACCGCCGCCGCCACATCAGGCTTCACACGATACATGCAACAACCCCCCTTGCCAGCCCGCCAGGTAAACAATGCAGCGGGCACGCCACTGCGCTCAGCACGGGGATGAATGGGAACAACTCGACTGGAGGCTGCCCAGCGTGGGGCGGGGGCTTTATGGAGGTGCCACGACAAGAGAGCTCAATCCACGCACCCCACTTCCCCGCACTGGCGCAGCTGTCCCGTAGACAAGAGAAGTTTCCTCGGGGGGGGCAGAGGAGGGAGGGAAATCGATGCCTTGTGTAAACACCCCTTATCCGCCCCCTCCCCTGGCACCCCTTGCCCAGCCCAGGCTTTTCCCAGCGCGTCGGCGGGAAGATCCCGGGCAACCGCAGCAAACCCAGCGGCGAGGCACCCGGACAGACGCCTCCCCTGCTGCTGAGACCACCGCATCACAGCCCCGGGACCACCCGAGCCAGGCGCCGGAAGAGCGGCTGGCCGGCCGGCGAGCCGCATCGCCGCAGCTGGAGGGCAGGCGGGTCAATGGCTTTTTTTTTTTTTTTTTTTTTTAATCCGAGCGGCTCTCCAGGGGTGCGGAGGGAAGGGGCAGCGACACCCACGGCTCTGCCCGCAGATCTCGCCCTAGTTTCCCCCTCACCCCCCGCCACGGATCACTTTAAAAATGGCTCCTCGAAAGGAGATTTAAAAAAAAAAAAAAAAAAAGTAAAAACGCCCCTAGTCACAAAGATCCGCCGCCCCCCCCAGCAGAGGAAATTGCAACCGCACTGGCAGCCAGGGTAAAAGCGAAGCGAGGTGCCGGGATAAGGTACCTTGGCAAGCCGGCGCAGCAGCAGCAGCAGCGAGCTGGAGCCCGGGTCTCCGCTAGGTCCAGGTCTGGGTCCAACGCGTCAGACGGACGTGCCGCCGCCGCCGCCACGCGTCAGCAGCCCAGCCCAGGACGAGCCCTCCGCGGTAGCCCAGCAAATCAGGACTGGGGAGGCAGGCGCCTCCAAAAAGCCCCTCGCCGCGGAAAACGGGAAAAGCTGGAGCCCGCCGGAATCCGCCGGCTTTGGCGCACAGCAGCCCTGTGCCGGCTCCGCGGAGAAAGAGGCGCTTCGCGGCTCCCACCCCCACAGGGAACTCCTCACCCTAATGTATCCCAGTGTAGTCCGCGCGGCAGGCACCCGGCTCTGTCCCCTGGCCGGATCCTGCCCAAATTTTGCCCCTTTCCGTGCAAATACCACTGGCTCGGAGATCAAGTGGAGCGGCTCAGATTTGCGCGCCCGCGCCCAAACGCAGACCGACGGCGTTGAACAGCATTGCGCGCCGAGGCAGCGCCCAACCCCGGACTCAGCACCTGGACCCTGCGCCCCCCAAGCCCCCAACGTTCACTGTCTAAAGAGAGAGACTGTCTAAAGGCGGAGCTGCTCCTAACGCACCTTCAGAATCTGGACCCTGCTACACTGCAGCTCAACCGTATCACAACAAACTCAGAGCCAAGCTCTGGAGCCTGCCAAATTTTGACCATAAACCAGACATTGTAGCAACACTAAGATTAGTTTTTGCTTCTACTATTCTTCCCCAATCTCTAAATTAGCGCCTGGATCGGGCTAGTTTTTGACTGCATTCCTCCAGCTTTACCATCTAACTTCAGTACATACGCAGCTTTGCCTAGTACACTTGAATAATCTGGATCCCATTTTATCTGGCAGGATCCAGATTTGGAATTTTGCAGCACTGCACTTAGATGCATTGATTTCTGGATTTTTTTAGAAATAAGATATCTTAGCAACAGAGAGGTTAAGTGGCCATGGGCTTTGGATGTGAAACTTAAGATTCTTGGGCCTGAGCTTCAAAGATTTTAAGCACTCACAACTCCCCTGGAAGACAAAGGATATTTCAAGTGCTCAGTATCGCTGAAGCTCAGGCCTAAGGAGTCTTAAATCTTTGTACCCAAAAGCTAAATAGCCTCCCACCTCAAAGCACTGGGCCACTTTGCAAAAGACTGGTCTTCGTGATTTTCCCCGGGCCCTCACAAAAAGGTCTCCACCAGAGCTGGCTTGACAGCAGAATTTCCTTTCTTCCAAAAAATTCAAGCTGTTCAATTCTGAACAGGGCCAGCCAGCCTGCCTCCCTGCCTGGTTTTCCTCAAAAGTTTTAATGGAATAGCCACATTTCCGCAGAATGTTTCAATTCCATCAGCTCAGCATTTTCCAACAGAAAATTGTTCTGTTGAAAAGTTTTCACCCAGCTCTAGTATTCCCTTCCGACTCAGTTGTAAATCATGAATAAGTCTGCGAGTTTGTCACTGAGGTTACAGATTCCATGACTTTCCATGACTTCTGCAGCAGCTGGTGCGGCTAGCCCAGGAGCCACCTGAGCAGCTCAGGAAGCCCCTGGGCCAGCTGCATCGGCTGCTACTGGGGCATTCTTGGGCCACCGTGCCCCCACAGCAGCAGCAAGCATTTGGGTGTATGAGGGGGCTCAGGGCTGCAGCATGGGAGGGGGCTGGGGTGCTGGACAGCGCTTATCTCAGGGGGTTCCCTGGAAAAGGTGACATGCCCTTACCTCATCTCCTAGCTCCACGTGCTGCCCCCACATGCAGGCACTGCCCCTGCAGCTCCCATTGGCCGTGGTTCCCAGCCAATGGGAGCTGCGGAGCTGATGCGGAGGCAGCACGCGGAGCTGTCTGGCCGCACCTCCACCTAAGGGGGTGTCGCGAGGAGCCAGGTAGGGAGCCTGCCAGCTCTGCCAGCCCCTTCCCCCAGCACAGCGGCACCCCCAGACCGCCCCCTCCTCCCAGAGAACCCGCTGCGTCCCTGGGCCACCCCCACTGCCCAAGATTTAGTCGGTTATATAGTACAAGTCACGGACTGGTCACGGGGTCATGAATTTTTGTTTACTGCCTGGGACCTGTCCATGACTTTTACTAAAAATACCTGTGACTTTATCCATTGACTGTAACAGGATGTGCTAAGAAATGGAACCCAGCCAAAACCTCTGTCTATTTCAAGGCCCACTATTACCAACAGATAACTAATATTTTGTCTTACATCCTTACTGGGCTGCTGTTCCATTAGAGTGTATTGACTCTCTGAAAGCTGCATTAAGAGGGATAAACAGCTCATTCTTTCAAGTGCTTTCTAGTCTTCCAAGATTGTATGAAGCTCCTCCTGTTTTCATATCTCCTAAAGTTTTAATTATTCTTTTAAACAGTCAAAAATAATCGGTGACAGTCTTTTTAGAGAGTCATATAAAACTTTTTTTCTCAGCAATGGAGGCATTAGAGAATGAATTCCGAGAAGGGTTAATCTTGCATTTATTGAATTTGTTTTTGTGCTCCTTTTATTTTTTGACTTATTTCCCTGCTCTTTAAGGGTATCGGAAGCACGCATCTTTTCAAGGGGATTTTTCCTTTTTTGTACCCTGATCCCTGGATCTTAGCAGAAGAGGCCTTATGCCCTCTAGGGAATAAAGCTGTGTGGATTATTAACTGAAGAGACCACTTTCTGGGATGCCATACATACATACCCATGACATACAGTAGATGTATTCGGTGATTCAATAGGTCAAATTTACCCCTGGAATAAATTTATTGACTTCAATGGAGTTATACAAGGGACATAGGAAATTGTCTTAAATTGGTCTTGCCTTCCCACCCAGAGCCAAAACCATCCTTTTAAGATTACTGAGGGAACAACCAGGAACTCTGTCTCCAGAGCTATTACAATTAAAGTGCTGAGTAAGGATTCACTTACTGTAATTAATTCAGCATTGCCCTTTGTCATTTTCATACCTGTAGCAACTTACTGACTGCGAGAATTTAAAAGATTATTCAGACATGTAGCTATTATCTACTGGTTCACTTCTTTAGTCTCTTTAATAACCAGGGCAATCAGGAGGGTGTAAAACCCTACGTATACCTTGGAACTCTATTACCCCAGAGAGGGGCAGGACTAAATTGGTGATCTGGCTGGAGAGCCCTGTTGTGACCCACAAAAAGGCAGACCATCACAGAGATGGTAATTACCAGTTAGACACTAGAGGCAGGACAAGTGGGGAGCAAGTGACCTAACTACAAGGCAAGACTGCCGGTGAGCCCAGCCAGTAACACTCCCATGGACTTCACTGGCGCCTAAATCAACACTAATGTTGAGCTAAGGGGCAGTTATGAATGATCACCTCCAATGTGAGCAGTTTACAGTCGGTTTCATATACCCAGTCTTTGTTTAAATCCTGTAAAATCTTAGGGCTGGTCTATACTACCACTTAAGTCAATGTAACTTACATCACTCAGTGGTGTGAAAAAGACACCCCTCCCCCACAGGCAATATAAGTTACATCAACCTAAACGCTGTCCACACCAGTGCTATGTCGGCGGGAGACGCTCCCCCCATCAACATAGCTTCCACCTCTCACGGAGGTGGAGTAATTTTGCCAACGGGAGACCTCTCTCCCGTCAGCCTAGTGCATCTTCACCTGATGCGCTACAGCGGCACAGCTGCACCAATGTAGTGCTTTAGTGTAGACTTGCCCTTCGGCACGTAATTTTATTCATATTAACAGTCCCCTGGATATCACTGGGACTGCTCAAATCAATACTTGCATTCCTAAGTATTTGCATGATCAGATTCACAGGATCTAATCCAGCTCCCAACTGAAAGACTCCCAGTGGCTGTAATAGGAGTTCCACTGCGCCCTAGTTTGTTATGTTTGTAGCATCTTAGTCCCTCGCAAGAAGCACTGTCTCTTACATTCATATTATTTCTTCAATTCAATTTGTAGTTTCTCTTTCAAATTCACATTGACTGACAGGAAGGAATGCAAGTGGTTTGCAAGGAACAGTTCAAACATAAAAATGAGTCAAGTGGAACACCGCAAAACAATTACATCATTCTTCTCAGCTTAGGTAATTTACTTTTCCCCCCACAATTTATCCTCATGTTTCGTGAGGAAGGAGAAATAAAGAGACATTGACCCAGGCTCAGGTGTAACTCTCTAAATCACATTTCATAGAATACATGACAATGTCCTAGGGTTGTGTGATACGAAAAAGCAGCACACCCGAAAAACAGTCTTCTCATCAAGAAGAATGTTAGGAATCTCTGGGGCAGAGATCATGTTTTCAGTCTGTGTTTGTACAGTGGATAGATAGCACAATGGGGTCCTGGTCTAGGACTGAGGCACCTAGGTGCTACTGCAATACAAATAAATAAAAACTATGGCTGTTGATAAATCGCAATTAACTCATGCGATTAACTCAAAAAAATTAATCACGATTTAAAAAACTGATTAATAGCACTTAATTGCATTGTTAATTTATTAACTATTTTTGGATGTTTTTCTACATTTTCAATTATATTCATTTCAATTACAACACAATACAAAGTGTACAGTGCTCACTTTATATTTTTTATTACAAATATTTGCACTGTAAAAATCAAAGAAATAGTTTTTCAATTCACCTCATACAAGCACTGTAGTGCAATCTCTTTATCGTGAAAGTGCAACTTATAAATGTAGATTTTATTTTTTGTTACAAATCTGCACTCAAACAAAACTTTAGAGCCTGTAAGTCCACTCAGTCCTACTTCTTGTTCAGCCAATCGCTAAGACAAACAAGTTTGTTTACATTTATGGGAGATAATGCTGCCTGCTTCTTATTTATAGTGTCACCTGAAAGTGAGAACAGGCATTCGCATAGCACTTTTGTAGCCGGCACTGCAAAGTATTTACGTGCCAAATATGCTAAACATTCGTATGCCCCTTCATGCTTCGGCCACCATTCCAGAAAACATGCTTCCATGCCCATAACACTCGTTAAAAAAATAATGTGTTTAATTAAATTTGTGACTCAACTCCGTGTCTCCTGCTCCGTTTTACCCACATTCTGCCATAAATTTCATGTTATAGCAGTCTCAGGTGATGACCCAGCACACGTTGTTCATTTAAGAACACATTCACTGCACATTTGACAAAATGCAAAGAAGGTACCAATGTGAGATTTCTAAAGATAGCTACACCACTCGACCCAAGGTTTAAGAATCTGAAGTGCCTTCCAAAATCTGAGAGGGATGAGGTGTGGAGCATGCTTTCAGAAGTCTTAAAAGAGCAACACTTCGATGTGGAAACTACAGAACCTGAACCACTAAAAAATAATATCAACCTTCTGCTGTTCTGCTGGTGGCGTTTGATTCAGATGATGAAAATGAACATGTATCGGTCTACACTGCTTTGGATCATTACCAAGCAGAACCCGTCGTCAGAATGGATGCATGTCCTCTGGAATGGTGGTTGAAGCATGAAAGAACATATGAATCTTTAGCACATCTGGCACGTAAATATCTTGTGATGCTGGCTACAACAGCGCCATGCGAACGCCTGTTCTCACTTTCAGGTGATATTGTAAACAAGAAGCAGGCAGCATTATCTCCTGCAAATGTAAACAAACTTGTTTTCGAGCGATTGGCTGAACAAGAAGTAGCACTGAGTGGACTTGTAGGCACTAAAGTTTTACATTATTTTATTTCTGAATGTAGTTATTTTTTGTAACTACATAATTCTACATTTGTAAGTTCAACTTTCATGATAAAGAGACTGCACTACAGTACTTGTATGAGTACTATTTCTTGTTTTTTTACAGTGCAAATATTTGTAATAAAAAATCAATATAAAGTAAGCAGTATACAGTTTGTAGTCTGTCATAATTGAAATCAAAATATTTGAAAATGTAGAAAACATTCAAAAATATTTAAATAAAAAGGTATTCTATTATTTAAAAATGTGATTAATCGCATGATTAATCACAATTAATTTTTTAATCGCTTGACAGCCCTAAATAAAAACAGATTCAATACATCAGTCAGGTTCTTTTTTAACTGAAATACAGCTAGAGCTTAACCCTATTCATGGTCATGATATTTAAGGGGTTTTGTCATTACTCCAAGAGAACGAAGGGTATTTTAAGCTTCTCCCTCTTCCTCAAAAGCTTAAACTGTAGTCCAAAAACTCATGTTCTCATTAGTTACAGGTATTTTAATAATTTTGTGTGTCCTATCTACAAAGACCTGAGTCCCAACACCTATAACCTCTCAAAACTTTAAAAACAAAACAAAAACCTCTTTATGCTTTGCTAATAAATGACAGTGACGAACAGCTTCCTATAATGCACACATTTTAACTGAGAACAGTTCCCCAACTACTAGGCTAGATAAATTCAGTACCATGATTTGTTTACTTATCAAATGCCAGGTGTAGGTCAGTCTCTACGTAAACACTTGGCTTACTGATTTTGGAGAGTAACAGATATAACACAACGTTGCCAAACAACAGCTGAAAACTCTAAGGATCCAAATGGCATCTGTCTCTTATGTTTATTCTGTCTTCCCTTGCCCTGTACACACCCTACCACGGGCTGCTCATCAGCCCAGGCCAGCAAGGCACAGCCTAACCAAGAATTCCCCAAAGCTACAAAATACATTTTGCGTATTCTTTATTTAATTGATAAATATGCACAGACTTAAGGGCAAACTATGCTTTGATTTGAATGTCAAAACTCACTCTCTCCAGTAGCAAAACTCAGTACCAGGAAGTTTGAAAAATGTAGTGCTGTGTGAGGCTCAGATCTTGGTACAGCTAATTGTGCCTCAGGAAGCTGCCTTGTTACCATGGCAATTTACCAACCCAGGAGTCTCTTTATCAGGGAATAGCTGTGGTAACCACTGCTTGCTGAGGCCACAACAAGATTGTAGCAATTAAGCCCAGGCTGCAAGAAGTTTACAGAGGGTGAGGTTGGGGCTGCAACCTGAACTTTCCCAGCCCCTTCCTTGGACTCCCTCATGCTTTGCACCTAATGCCAGCCTGGGTTGCAATGGCGGCTGCAGCTCCCGGGCCCACCTGCTGCTGTTTCACTATAAACAAGGTAAGCTTTTAAATTAATACAGTAGGCGGCGGTGGAAATAGCTATTTTGTGATTTGTGCCTCATCTGTCAAAAAAGTCACAAACTGCCTAATGCTAGGAGACATTTAGGCAAACGAACTACAGAAGGCCTCTCAAGAATATGCACTCCTAACATTTGCAACAGGTGACCAAAATCTCAAATATTGTCTGCACTTTATGTCCCTTTTTAACAGGGAAATAAAATTAACAAGATTCCAATGACTATAAGGAAAATAACTTTCCATGCTTGAAGCTCATTAGGCTGAAATCAGAATCTAAACACCACTAATTTGCAATGTGCATTCTATTTTTTTAGCTATGGTGCTGGAAATTTAAATGGAGAGTAGCACGTATTGCCTTTCCACTCCCTGTCTCACAATATTGCAAACATAGGTCTTAATCCATCAAGACGCATAAGCACATGCGTAATTTAGTCAACGGGATTACATATGCTTAAAAGTTTAAACATATGCTTAAGTGCCTTGCTAGACTGGGGTCACATACATGTAATCAGAAAGCATTAATTTCTGAAAAAAAGCTTATGAACAAAAGATATTCATACTGTATGTGGACAGAGTATTGAGTTTGGTGAGGACAGATGCAAACAGATTTTCCTCTTATCTGAGCTACATTTTGCACAGGTATGATTCCACTGACTTCTGTGGAGCTACTCCTAATTACTGCAGTGCCAGAAGTCCATGATTTTCAAAACTTTAACATATTTTTAAAATCAGAGTTAGATCCTGTGTATATTGCAAAATGACCTGACATGATGGCCACAAATGTGTTTTCCTCACAGGGAAGGTATGGTACGGTATGGCATTACAAAGTCAAACTTATTTTTTGTGATAGTCTAATGTTCAGCATTGAGATCTATCAGAAGTTCAATTCCCTGAATTCATCTGGTCTACATTTACTAGAAAATACCCTCATTCAATTCACCTGGCTGACAACAAAATACCATTTCATCTTTGGTTCCAAATGCACTTTTGGGGTTTCACTGTTATTTTATCTTTGTATCTTTCCAGGCAGAACCTAATCCATAGTTTTAAGAATTATGCTAAGTGACAGAAATGAAACAGGCACACAGATGAGTGAAAGACATGATCTAGGATTAAGAAAATAGCTTTCAGAATAAGACCCCCTATGCTCCCCTATATCCTGCATGACAAAGTTGTAGAAGGAGCCATAGATGACCCATACTGAGGCGAAAGGCAACTATCAGAGTTATTCCATCAGACACTGCCAAGCTGCTGCTTCCCCATTCGCAGAAAACCTGCATGGAAAAAGGGGTCATAGGAAGGAAGTGGCTGTGAAACAGCTGCCCTAAGTGGCATATTTCCCCTACAGCATAGACAGAAGCCAACAGAGAAACAACAAAAGCCAATGCGGTTATCTGATTCAACTTTAAGTAGCCTTAGCTATGGAGTATCTCCACTGGAAAGATCACTGAAGGCAGTAGGAGAGCTGGGTGCTAACCGCAGTGACCTAACAATGCAGGTACAACTGAATAACTATTACACAAATCTCAGCTTAAGGAATAGTTATTCTTCTCTGTGTGTGTTTTTGTAGTGAAGGGGGATACCAGGAATACCAGGACCAGTCATCTTTTTTTCCTGGAAGATCCTGGTAAACTGAAGGACCTGAAATGTGACAGTACTGATGCATGAGGAAACCTGAACTGTAGCTCCAACTGAATGAAGAGGGGATATGGAGTCTTGTGCTAGCAAGAGCTCCAGATCAGGTTTCCACATCCAGTTGTGAGGTCGCATTCCAGGTTCTCCTTCAAAGACTGCTAAAGTCATCCAGAAAGAAAAGGCAAGTTGGAAGGCAATCCTTATGTATTCTAAAGCGAATCTCAAAAATTGGTCTTTCAGTTGATCAGTAAAAAAAACGTATTACTGGTATCATGTAAGAATAGCAACGGCGCAGTCTGGAAAATAATTTCCTAGAACTAAAACAAAAATATGCCATTTGAGTGGGATAAAATGTTCTCTCCAGTTTCTGCAATCTCCGTGAAAGGTTTAACATTCTTATACAACTACCTGATATCCATCTTAGATGTCCTCAAAATGGTTTTAATTTTAAAAAACACAAAAAAGAGTGAAAAAGATTTCCTACCTGCACAGATTAAAACTAATAGCTTCCTTTGGTGCTGGACTACCTTGTTCATTCTTCTAACAATTTTTAGGATCTTGGAATTTGTGTGATTTGAGCTCTCTTTTAAAGCCCATATCATCCACAAGATTATTTTATTCAGTTACATCCTGAAATCCATTTAAAGCTAAAATGTGTGTTCCCGGTACTGATTTCCTGAAATGTTAATTCATATCTCAGTTTCCATTAGACTAGACCAATAGAATTCTTATTTTGCAGGTTTATGGCATTTCTAGAGCTAGTGCAGAATTTATCAGCCAGCGTACTTGCTGGGTTAGAGAATATTCGTCATACGATTCCCATATTCGAAAGAACTTCATAGACTCTCCCAGAGCACAGCAGCGAGCAGAAAACTACTACCATTACACAACAGTGCAGTATGTTATCTTCTAATCTCTTAGGATCTAAACCCCTCAAGTCCCAATGGTTTGGCCCATGCTTATCAGGGCACTCTCTTCACTTCTTGAGACTTTGCCTATACTGTGGATATGGTTCCTGTCCTTTGGGTTTCGTGTATTTTCCTTATGAAGCCTCTTTATCAGACACCCACTCAATGCACTTCCTTTATGAATCCTTCTCCATCCTCCTTCTCAACCTAGTTATTTGATTTAGCTTTTTACATTTCTGGATTATATGACTGTTGTAAAGCACTTTGAGAACACTTGTGTAAGGGCCCTGTAGAAATGGAAAGGAGTGAGTGGTTGATTAAAGTGAGAGGTAGAATAAGATCAGTAAACTTGATTAATGACAGCTTTGTGCTGCAGAAAATAAAAATCTCAATTCGAAATGTCTTGAGAGTCCAAAATCCAGACCACAAGAGGCTGCGTGTGTGAAACAGCTGATAGCAAAGCTGCACTTCTACAGGACTCACTGTTTGACTGATCCAGAGAACGGCAATTACCAGCTCTTGGAGGGAGTTCCTCATCTGTCCTACTGGGTGGAAACAGTACAAGAAGAAGAACTGCCAGCAAAAGAAAAACAAATTCAGGATGAAAAGGAGAAGTTGGGGGGATGAATCATGTTGGATGGTAGCGTCTGTTAATCTAGAAACAATAACTGTATTTTTTTAAAATTTAAGTTCATATAATAACCCTGCATTTTATAAATCTTGACTTCCCAATAGGGCAAAGTAATTGCACATATACACAGTCATGTTAAGCTAATTTATTGGAACTGCGCTTATCCAAGCTCTTTGGGGCAGGAACTGTCACTTTATACATGCTTGTAGAGTGTCAAGCACAATGGGGCCCTGACCTGGTTGGACTTTAGGCACTACGACAAAGTAAGTGGTAAATAATACTTTAAGTTTGAAAAATTCTATTTTGTCCTCTGATGTTCATCATTTGCACTGAGAATGTGTCCATTTATTTGAATACAATGCATGTCTCCACCCCATTTGATTTTTGAGGGGAGCTTATCTTGGAAAGACTTTCACTGCCTACAGTAGAAATGGTATCAGGCTAATAATGAGGAGAAAATGTAAATATATGGCTAAATAGTTCACTTGCTGTGAACCCATTTAAAGCCCAATTTTGGGGGTACCAGTTTCAACAGCAATCTGAATGGTTTCCATGAAGCTCTAGTATCTGTTTCAGTACTACAAAATATTTACTATTATCCTCAAATTCTGTTTCAACATCCCCTTGAGATGAACAGACTTTTTGTAATCCCTTTTATCTTTAACTGTTATTTAATAATCCCTTGTTACAGCTTCTGAGAACTGGAACCAACAGCTATAAACAAGGAACTAATATGAGTTTATATAAAATTGTTCATCACCCTTTCACTTCAACTTAAAATTGTCTTGCTAATTTAGTATTCGGAGAGAGAGAGCATAAAAATGAAGGACTGCTGGCTACAGCAGAGCATGGTGGAAGGAAGCAGCTATGCAAGCAAGCAGTTGTTCTCCAAACAACTTTTCCAATGAATATTCCAATGAGGCAGGAATTGATAATTACCAAATTTAACAGGTATTTCACTATATTAATAATCTTGTTCTCAATCTGGTGCTTAAATACATGCAGGTACTGCATGTGCATAGCAGTACGCGTGCAAGTAAAGGCCAGTTAGGTTGATAACATGCTATTTGCATGTGTAAATCCCCAGTGTAGGTGCGCAGTTGCAGGGATTTCACATGCAAGTTAGCTGCACAATTTCATGTGCATATATTTGTGTATAATTCTCAAAATTGGGCCCATTATATTCTCTCCCCTCCCCCGCTGCAAGCGCTACATAAAGATCAGCTGCTTTTAACACCAGAAATTTAGTAAAATAGTCTGCCTTGCTGTTACATTGGTACTGTGTCTACTCAGTAAAGCTTTCAGCTCCCGAGTAAACAGAACAAGTAAATTCAATTAAAATAGCTCTGGGACACAAAGGAGATGAGTAAGCCAGGAAAATATAATGTGAATTTAAATGAATGTTATGTGAACAGAAACAGACCAGACCATAACACAACCACTGTATCTTTCCTCTTTCTTTTATGCCTGTATTATCTCTGTCAACATGAAAAGCTTTACAACAAGCTAATCCATTTCACAGCTACATGCTATCTTGAAATACTCTAAATAGGAGTATGTCTTATTTTCTGCCCTCAGTGAGGGCCTGACTGTGGCTGGCCCTTACCTGGGTGCACAGGAGATAGGGAGAAGAGTGAAAAGTGCATCCTTTCTTCCCCTGCAGCCACCCAGGGTGCAACCTGCACAAGGGCTTGGCATAACTGCAGTTTGTGAGCCCAGGGAGGCTGTTCCCTTCCTGCTTCCCGACAGATGCACAACACTTGTAAGGAGGCAGGGCCATGGTCCCCACTAATCCCTCCACACTGACCCATAGAGCAGGATTGGTGCAACCTGGGGAGTGAAGTGCATACAGGGAAGCGCTCAAGAGGAATTCAGGCTATGGTCTGTCAGGCTCCACCCACCCCCAACACGAGGGTCTGCCTAAAGAGGACAGTGGCCCTGACACATTTTATAATTGTACAAACAAGGAGCAACAGTTCCTCATTCCTGCATCTTATTACCACTTTTGAGCACTATGTTTGTTACAACTGAGAACTAATCAGATAAAATTAACAGCATGCACTGCAATCAAGTCTAAGTTAGGCCAATCAGGTCACAGGCTCTCAAGTTATATGGGAGAAGAAAGGGAACACACAACAGATCCATGTTATATTGTAATGTATGTTTTTGTTCATTTTATAACATACACCTTACTTTCATGCTTTACTTGTACCACACAATTAATTAACTTTCAATGTGCTTCATAGTTAACAAAACATCTGTGCAGCTAAAACCAATTTTGTGTCTGCACTGGAGTGAATACCATAATCCAGACCATTAATAAATTATTCTTCCTGTAACACTTAACACAGGTGAATATGTCATGAATGCACTTTTCCAGGTAACACATTTTATTACATTTCAGCTTGAAAAGTATTTGCTTTTCAGTGCTAAATGGAAATAAGTGTCCACTGAATTATCACTGACAGCACCATTTCTTTATTTTGCTGTTACAATTAAAAGAAGGTTGAAAAAGGTGTAAAGTTATCCGTTAGGGCAAGAATTTTGATTTTTAGAATACCTAGAAGTCTATTCATTTCATTGTACAGTCAGGGGACTATTATATTCACCAGGTAGAAAGACATTAACCAGTCACCAAGTAAAATCTTTTCCTCTGTAGCCCCTAGTATCTCTCTCTCACACACACACTCTCTTACTTTCACTGACATTTTTTAAAAGGTAGTGGATAAATGCTTCTCTCTATGTCAAGTTTTATTGGATCAATTGTTTACATATGTTTTAATTAGTTATCTCAACTATTCTATTGCTGGAACTATTTGTTAAAATGCAGTGATTTCCAGTTTTCAATGTAGAAATACTTAAATATTGTTATTCATTCTTTTATGATGGCACCTAAGGACTCCAGAGAACAAGATTAACAATATTTCAAAAGAAAAGTTATGTTGAAGCTTACATGTACCTATAAAATTGGTGTATGTAGAACAAGTGTATCTTGGCATGAGTTCAATAAGCCATGGACAGACATGGCAGAAAGGGAACCGAAGATAGCAGCGTTCTAAAAATAAAAAGAAGTCATAGTTTCAAAAAACAGGAACCAATCTGTGAATAAAGCCACTTTACATGTGGAGGAAATATAGATTTAGTACCGATGAGACAGAAGAGGCTTGTACACACCCCTTGTTTATAGAGCTGGCTTATTTGTCTTATGAAAAAGAAGGTCAGCTTTTGTTTAAAAACAAGATTCTAGCCCTTCAGTGTAAACTGATTGCTAGGGTTGAGAGGAATAAGCAGTTTGGTCCTGGCCATGTAACAGGGACTGGGGGAAGAAGGAGGGGAAATGACGATAACCCCGCCACCACACTTTATACAAAATGACACACAAAAACTATAAGCTTTCTTAATTCTGGCTTCCTAACTTTGGAATGCTTGACTTCACAGCTGTAACGTTTAATGTAATTTTTTGTGAGTTGACAGCAGAGGAATGGTGAGACTCAAGAATCTTTAGTTCCATTCCAGGCACTGGAGCTGAGAGTGCTCTAATGGGCACAGATCTTCTGCCCGTTTGCCCCAAAACTGACCCCTTCTACTCCATCCCCTTCATCTTGTCCCTATCTCTATTCCTGTCCAGGCTCTTCCCCACCTTTGGCTCTTTGTCCCAGTCTCCACTCATCAGACTGGTCATCCCAGTTCCAATCTCCTTGCCCAACCAGTCCTAGTAGCCCCATCTAGGCTTGCGGTCCAAGTCCCAATCTCCACTCAACTCTTTGTACACATTTTCCGTATCTCCCTGTGACATTACACTCCATATTCTTTATGGAAATACACTTATGATACGGATATGACATAACTGAGATGTACTTTATGCAAGATGGCTCATGTAAGATATCATTGGAAAGGTTAGGATTTACTGAATGTGATTATCCAATTTGTATGCATGTATCATTTCTGTATCTAAAGTTTGGAATGTGGACTTGTAACAATTACAATAGGGTGTGGATTGGGAAGACAGCCACCAGAGGACAGGCCAGACTTGATGGGCCATTAGGAAGGAACAAGAATTCCTCACCGTCTCCCTCCCCTTTACTGCTGGGATCCAGTGATTGCTTATCACACTGCAGGGACTTGAGCCCAATCCTAAAAGATGTTCTGTCTCAGAAAGATGCAGAGAGGGAACCAGATGACATTACCACCTCCATGGCCACGTCCTGAGTTAATGCAAGCTGTAGTCAAACCAGCAAAGTTGCTATTTGCACTGCAACCACTGAAGGACAATATTTCTCCATGCTGACTTTATGCTGTTATGCTGGAAGGTGTTAGTGGCCACCATCTATCACAGACGAAGGTAATGCCCATGGGTGTGCTAAACGCACTTATTTTTAAATAGAAAGAGTAATTAACACCCTTTGTGGAATAGATAGCTGGAAACCATAGGAGACTAGTACCTGCTGATAGTAAGGGGGCACAATTTAAAGTTTATAGTGGTATGCAGCAAGGTTCAAGGCTGTTACTAATGAGACAAAAGGAGTTTTGGTTTCTAGTGCTACTTTTCATAGAATCATAGAACTGGAAGGGACCTCAAGAGGTCTAGTAGCAGCTTAGATGAAGTGAGCTGTAGCTCACGAAAGCTTATGCTCAAATAAATGTGTTAGAAAAGAAGGACTTGTGGCACCTTAGAGACTTTTTGTGGATACAGACTAACACGGCTGCTACTCTGAAACCTGACAAGACGACTGTGAAGATACTAATCTCTCCCCCTCCTGGAAGGCGTCCTGGGATATAACTAACTACTAGGTCAGGTGGTCTTGTCACTTGATACTAAATATTATCTTGGACTTCTTGTATCTTTCCACTAAAAGGGAAGGGGGAGGGGGGTCATGTTTGGGAAACAAAGGACTCCCACCTTATGTAAATCTTATTTAAGGGTGGGGAGGAAGGCAAACGGGACTCTCCTCTTTTGCCTACCCAAGAAGGAGTGCTGAAAGAACCTGAAGGGACAAAGGCGCTAACCTGAAGGGAAAGGCAGGGGTGAGTCCAGACTGAGACAGGGGTCCAGTCTGTAAGAAGAAATAAGATGGGAGTTGCCTTACCAAGTTAGTGGTCAGTACTAATGAGGCCAATTCAATCAAGGTGGATGTGGCCCATTCCCAGCAGTTGACAAAAAGGTATGACCCCCTCCCACCACCACCACACACACTTGGTAAGGGAACTCCCATTTTTTCATGTGTTGTATATTTATACCTGCTTGCTATATTTTCCACTCCATGCATCTGATGAAATGGGTTATAGCCCACAAAAGCTTATGCCCAAATAAATTTGTGAGTCTCTAAGGTGCCACAAGGACTCCTCATTTTTACTGATGCAGACTAACATAGCTACCCCTCTGAAACCTGATACCCTTGCACCACATCTAATTTCAGTGATTTCACACACCAGCTAACTGGCTCCCAATACCCATGTTCCCTCCTCTCCTCCCCTCCCACACACAGCTCTCAGTCCTTGTCTCCTTGCCCAACCAGTCCCCACTTCCCTCCCTTTCCTCCCAGCCTCAGCCTCCCCACCAAACTGGTCCCAGCCTGCCCTCTCACTCTGGCTCCTAGGGCCCTTTCCCAGCCCACCTCCGTCTCATCCTCCAACTCCCAGACACAGTTTCTCTTCCCCCTAGAGTCCTAATCTCAGACTCCTGTCCCAATCTGTTCCTTTCCAGGAAAGATAAAAATCAATGATCTAAACAAAACAAAACCCCAAACAAGGTAAATTTTTAAAAAATCCAATTAACTAAAAGTTTAGTTTTTTGCCTTCTAAAAATATTGAAATTTAATTTTCAATTGACAACTTATGCTAAGGCCTAAATTTATCATAATCGATTAAAACAATTTACATTAAATACAAAATATGTCAAGCAATACACATTTGCTGCCAAGTTTCAAAAGAAAGTCGAATCACTGGACTGGTGGATGTCACTGGAACCGGAGCTTGTTGAAGTACTAAACCAGCTTTTGACAGCAGTAGCCTTCCCCCCCCACCCCATTTCAGTTTATTCAACTAGTTCAGTTTAATGACTAGTGTGTTCAAAGTTAAGAAACCAAGTGGAAGCTGAAAAAGGCAAAAAAACTTGTTTTCATATTCCAATCTATGAATTCAACCTAGGTGTGAGAGGATGACATCTATGAGTTCTAAATTATTGAAGGCCATTTTGACTAGAAAAAATAAATTCAGCTCACTAACTACATATAATGCTTCTTCCTTTAATAAATCAGTTATAAATGGAAAACAAGTTTTGATAAACTTTCATGTGTTTTCAGCATATTTAAGGTAGTTATTTCATAAAAAATTAAAATGTTTTGTGCTGTTATTGATTTTGAACTTCCATTCAAGTAGAGCTTGACACAAATCACAAACAAAACAATTTAGTAAATAAGAAATACATTCACTATTTTCTAAAATAAAAATATGCAAAATATAAGAATTGAATAAATGTTAAGCTATACAGTTGCTTAAATAAATGTGTATCCTCATGGTCAGCAAATGGAAGCATCAAATTTCACATTTAAATCAGCATGTTATAGTTACCAATCAGAATCAACCTCTCTTTTGGAAAATAACTAAAAAGTACAAATGAAAAACACGATTAAAAAATTAAAGTCACAGTTAAAATCTGATTTAAAAATCACTTTGACTTAAGTCAATCTGCCTTGTTCCTTTCCCTTCTCATGTCTGGCTTTTGTTTCCTCTGCATTCCAATCCTATAGCTTCCTCCTCCATACTGAATGGGTGCCAGCAGAGGGGGCAGCAAGGACAGACTCTTTCGAGATTTTAGCTGTTAAAATTCAAGAAGCCTCAGGTTAAACATATGCAAACCTGATTTAAAAAAAAAACAACAAAAAACGAACAACAACTTGGCCAAATTCACATGGACAAATGGCACTTCTCTCACACAAACACCAACCACTCTGCCAAATTTCAAGTCTCTGCTCCCAAACATGGGGATAGGAGAGCTTTTCAAAGAAAAATTAAAAATTGGCAAAACGCTATTTTCCCCTTGCCTTGTTCTCAGAAATGGCTGGAACGTTTTAGCTGAAACTTTCTAGAATAAATCAGCATGTAACAGATACCCAACAGAGAAAATTTTATCCCAAATGGTTAAAATCTGGTAAATATATAAGGAACAGAAAACAGGGTCTTCTAATGGAGAGCATCAGGCAACCTTAATAATCGGCAGTGCTACCAGTGCCATCTACAATAAGTCACTTAAATTTGGAGTGCATTCCAAGGATCTTGCTAACTCTCCTCAAAAATCATTTAGTCAGCCCTTCGCATAGCAATGTAATAACTATGGACAGGAATCGGTTACATTTAGAGAGGGAAATGTCTAGGGATTATAATGTCATTTGGCAGGCCCATTCAGAACTGTGACTGCTGATCCTGCTTGTTAAAAACTGTTAAGCTATCTCTGAGTCTGGGCTTGAGCTGGCTGCTGCTCACAAGGGGAGCTGCCATGCTGCCACCATTTTCATGATCATGACCACTAATGCAAAAGGAACTCTGCATGTGTATCCTTCACCACTGTATCTAAGCTTTGCTCTGGGGATTTGCCATGTAGTTCCCACACCCTATTCAGTAACACCAGAGGAGGAGAAGGGGAGACGTGGAGCCAAGCTGCTGATGTTAGACTGAGTGAGAGGTCATGCAGTCTGCTCCTCTCCTTTCCAGTGCCTGTTGGCCCAGCCCAAGCTTGAAGTCTGAATAGGTGGCATCAGGAAAAAACCTGGATCCCCCCTCCTCCACTATTTCCTACTCCCCACCCAATCTTCCCATTCCTTTCATCAAGGGAAGGCTGTCCACCTCAAGGCTACATGTTTCCAAACTAACAACGCAACCTGCCAACAGAAGGCATGGAGAGCAAAACAGAAGGCATCAACAGAACCTGCCAACCAACAGAAGGCACCAACATTCAGGCATGGAGAGCAAAATAAGTGTTATGTAAAACAAGTGGTGACAGGTAGGTCATCCTAGGGCCTCTGATTTGCAGTGATGGTTGCAAAGGTCTCAGGATAACCTGCCTGCCACCACAAGATTCAGGACATTCTCCTTCCAACACCATTCCTGCTGTGAGGAACAGCTGCCATGTAAGGGAGTTGGGAAGAGAAAAGTAATGTGGGTCAGAAAGTACTGGGCTAAGTATGGAAATAGGACGACTAATGGATATATCTGTGGACATGGCTGTGTGTGGAATTAAGAGATATTTTTGCTGCAAGAAGAGAGAGTATAGAGTTGATGAGGGTTTGTTGTTTAGTTTTTTGAGGGAGTATCTTTGTAAAATTTGGCAACCCATCTCTAACATTTATGGGCTACTGAATCAATTTGAATTACTTGTCTAAAACAGCTAAATAAGTATTAGGCATGAAGGCAGAGGAAGAGATAGCAAGTGGAGATTAAAAAAAATTTTTTTTAAGTTTACTTGACCTGTATTTGAGATTTCAGTTTCATCATTTTGATGAAACAAAGCTACATCCCATCTTCTACTACTAGAAACTCCATCTTTTCTAAAATAAAAATTAGAGTGGGAGGTCTATCATTTTCATCTACATGTACTGCTTCTAGGTTCTGATGCTGTGATGCTAACAGTCATTTTAGGCTGTGTCTACACTTTTAATTAAATTTGTAACCATTGAGACATGTGGTTGGCTCTAAACATGGTACTCGCAGCACACAATATTAGTTGCTAGTGACCCAGCCTGTCATATGGTTATCTTCCTGTAATCAGGTCATAACAACACTTACTTTGCTCTTTAGACAAAACCCCTGAACTATGGCTGTATATCTAGTATGGCAATCCTCCTTCCTCTAAGTTCTTTGTGAAATCCCAGAGTACATTGCCCCATGTCCTGCCGGTGCTGCTCTGTGTGCATGTCATGCAGGTATCAAATACCTGCCCAGTTTTCTCAGAATACACCAACAGTTAGACAGTAAGGTAGATGTGGAAAATGGCTGACACACATGGTTGTATTGTGAAAAAAGCTGCTGGTTGCATGCAGTTCAACTATGTTTGTTGTAACTGGGTTGGATAAGAGGGTCACAATTTGATTGTGTCAAGATTGCCTCATCATTCCAATTTCGAAAGCAAATGACAGTGAAAGGTTGTACAAAGGGTAGCAAGAGCAGAGACAGACTAATGACTTTCTAAGCAATCCATTTTTAAAGTAAATCAAAGGCCTCTAGACATCTCAGCCAGAGTTTCCCCAGTGGCTCCGTATTCACAGAGCACAAGCACATTCTCTCAAGTCAAAAAACTCAGAGCCCCAGGGGATGTCACAATCAAGCAGCTTTACGCATAAATTGTTGAGGAACCTCAGGGAGGTACAATTTGATACACAGCCCAGGAAAGCTGCCAGCAAAAGTGAAAAAGAACAGAAAGCAAATCAAGTTGGAAGTAAATTCTGAAATTCCTCACCAGGATAACAGAAGAACATAAAAGAGATGGGTTGGTTGACTCACAGCTAGTAAGGGATCATTGGCTTTAAATCCTTTTTCACACAGTATTAGATCACATCTGGAACCTATAGTTTAGTCTTCCACAACATTAAATATTTAGATTTGAAACCTTAAACGTGACACAATTAGACTGTGCTCTATAAAAGATATTCCATGGTTTCAAATAATGGCACCTGTATAAGAGAAACCTTAAAAACAAATGAATGTCCCATAGAAAGGTGTCAATGTAGCCCATCAAGTTTGCCTAATATCAACCAGTATCATTCCATATATTTTCTCATTCATAATTTTATGGTTTCCATCTACAATTGGGAAGAGTGCAACCGGTTATTTCAGATGTAGTAAATTAGATTAGTTTGGTAACATCTCAAAATGAGATTACTGCAATGCATTCTAAATGGAGTCACACCTTAAGGCCAGTCAGGAACAGAAGGTGGTTCGGAATGCAGCTTCCCGATTATTAAGTGCAGTTTCTTGCTAGCATATATCTGCGTTAGTGGCTGGCATTGCATAGTGCCTAACTGGGATGTGTGAGGATGAGGAAAGGGTAAAGAGGGTGCATGTACCAAGATAGACGTGGTGGGCAGGATGAAGCCATGTCCTACCCCCTTCAACTTTCCCACCAGAACTGCCCTGAAGCACACATGCTTTCAAAGGGTGTCAGCGGTTTTGCTCCAGTACGTGCTCCCCTAGAACCCTGGGGAATTCTGCCTGGGTCAGCTAGAATTCCTCCAAAGACTCCCATTGCTGTGTGGCAGGGGTATGACAAAATACATTTCAAAAGAACTAGGATCTGGTTCTAGGAACTAGGATCTTAGCACCCTTTCAGTCCCCCAATACTAAAAGTAATGTTTTCTCTGGGTGTGGAAATAAATAGCAAAGACTTGAATTTTTACAGATGTATGTTTTTCCTCTTATCCAGTATTGTGTGATATTGATATAAAGGTGTTGTATTGTGACACTGATTAATTGAATTCTGAGTTTAATTCAGGTCTTGGGATGGGTATTTCTACTTGTACACTTATAAAGCAGAATAATTATGTCCACTTCCTACTAGAAATGGTCTGTGCCTCAGCAAACGAGACAAGGTAGGGCAAGGCACATCGGCACTGCTTAAGAAAAGGAGGGATTTAGGTAGCTAGAATATTTGGTCAAAGTGTCATAAGGAAAGAATCCCATCAACTACTGGGGGTGGGGGGGAAAGAGAACAAAACAAAAAAATACCACACTATTCCAGCTACAGTTACCATCAACAGCCAAGAAAACTACTTATAATCGGTGTTCTGCTCTCCTACAGGAAAGTGGTCTTTCCCCTTGCAAGCGCTAAATTTCCAAATATAGCCAAGTACACAGTGTTTGTACAGCACCGAGCAGGACAGGGTCCTGGTCCATGACTGGGGCTATTCGGCACTACCACAACTAAACTAAATGGAAGGATAAACAAAAATAGATCTTCAACTAGGGTCCTTGATTTCAACAGGGCAAACTTAAAAAAATTAGGTAAGTGGACTGGACCGAAGAACAAGGATTTGAATTTGGAGGAGGCTTGGAATTACTTTAAGTCAAAGCTGCAGAAGCTAGCTGAAGCCTGCATCCCAAGCAAATGGAAAAATTCATAGGAAAGGTTTGCAGACCAAGATGGAAGAGCAAGCATCTCAAAAAGGTGATTAAGAGAAAGCAGAAAGCCTACAAGGGATGGAGGATGGTATGGAGCAGCAAGGAAAGCTCTCTCTTGGAGGTCAAAAAGCATAGGGATAAAGTGAGAATGGCTAAAAGCTAAGCAGAGATGGACCTTGTAAAGGGAATTAAAGCCAGTAGTAAAAAGGTTCTATAGCCATATAAATAAAAAGCAAACAAGGAAAGAGGATGAGGATGGAGATTAAATATAATCTAGGCATGGCCCAACACCTAAACAAATACTTTGCTTCAGCTTTTAATGAGGCTAATAAATAGCGGGTAGTTGCAGAGTGGCTAATGGGAATGAGGTTATGGATGTAGAAATTACTACATCCGAGATAGAAATCAAACTCAAAACAGCTTAAAGGGAGATTATCCGGGCCCCTCAAAATAGTCCATCCAAGAATATTAAAGGAACTGGCACATGAAATTGCAAGCTCAACAGCAAAGATTTTTAATAAATCTGTAAACTCAGGGGTCGTACTCTATGATTGGAGAATTGTGAATATAGTTCCTATTTTTAAGAAAGGAAAAAGAAGTGATCCAGAAAACTACGGGTCTGTTAGTCTGACCTCAATTGTATGCAAAGTCTTTGAACAAAATTTTGAAAGTAGTATTTAAGGACATAGAGGTTAGTGGTAAATCGGATAAAATACAATATAGTTTTACAAAAGATAGATTGTGACAGACCAACCTGATCTCCTCCTTTAAGGTAACTGATTTTTTTTAGACAAAGGCAATGCAGTAGATCTTACGTACCTGGATTTCAGTATGGCGTTTGATATAGTTCCATACAGGAAATTAGTTAAATTAGAAAAGATGGGGATGAATATGAGAACTGAAAGGTGGATAAGGAACTGGTTAAAAAAAAAAAAAGGGAGACTACAATGGGTCATACTGAAAAGTGAATTGTTAGGCTGAAGGGAGGTTACCAGTGGAGTTCCTCAGGCATTAGTCTTGGGACCAATCTTATTTAACATTTTTAAGACGGACCTTGGCACAAAAAGTGCGAGTGTCCTAATAAAATTTACTGATGACAAAGTTGGGAGGTATTGCCAATACAGGACCACCAGAATATCATACAAGAAGATCTGGACAACCTTGTATACTGGAGTAATACAAATGGGATGAAATTTAGTAATGCAAAGTCAGACATTTAGAGACTAGACAAGAATTTTTGCTATAAGTTGGGGATGTATCAGTTGGAAGAGACAGACCTGAGTGTATTGGCTAATCACAGGAGGACTATGAGCCATCAATGTGATGCAGCTGTGAAAAAGGCTAACGCAGTTCTAGGATGCATCAGGTGAGATATTTCCAATACAGACAGGGAAGTGTTAGTACCATTATACAAGATACTGGTGAGACCTCATCTGGAATGTTGTGTGCAATTCTGGTCTCCCATATTTAGGAAAGATAAACTAGAACAGGTGCAAAGAAGGGCTACTAGGATGATCCGAGGAATGGAAAACCTACCTTATAAAGAGAAGACTCAAAGAGCTTCGCTTGTTTAGCCTAATAAAAAGAAGGCTGAGGGGAAGATATGATTGCTCTCTACAAATACATCTGAGATGTAAATATCAGAGAGAGAGAGGTGTTAAAGTTAAGCACCAATGTGGACTCAAACAAATGAATATAAACTGGCCATCAACAAGTTTAGGCTTGAAATTAGGTGAAGGTTTCTAACCATCAGAGGAGTTAAGTTCTGGAACAGCCTTCCAAAGGGAGCAGTGGGGGCAAAAAAACCTAACTGGCTTAAAGACTGAGCTTGATAAGTTTATGGAGGGGATGGTATAATGAGACTGTCTACAGTAGCATGTAGCCAATCTGTAAATGCTAGCAGCAAATATCTTCAATGGCTGGTGATGGGACAGTAGATGGGGAGAGTTCTGAGTTACTAGAAAGAATTCTTACCCAGATGTCTGACAGGAGGGTCTTGCCCACATGCTCAGGGTCTAACACGGATCACTATATTTGGGGCTGGGAAGAAATTCTCCCAGGTCAAGTTGGCAGAAATTCTGGAGAGTTTCACCTTTCTCAGCAGCATAGGGATGGGTCATTTGAAGTGTAAAATGGTGGATTCTCTGTAACTTGAAGTCTTTAAATCATGATTTGAGGACTTCAGTAACTCAGCCAGAGGGTAGGGGTCTATTACAGGACTGGATGGATGAAGTTCTGTGGCTTGCAATGTGCAGGAGGTCAGACTAAATGATCATGATGGTTCCTTCTGACCTTGAAGTCAGAGAATTGGATTCAAAAGAGAATTAAATAAGTTTGTGGTGGCTAAGTCCATCAACGGCTATTTTCCAACATGGTCAGGAATGCAAACCCATGCTCTCGGGGTCCCTAAACCTCTAACTGCCAGAAACTGGGTCACTTGATAATTGCCCTAGTCTGTTTCCTCTAAAGCATCTGGCACTGGCCACACCAAGTACAGCCGTTCTTATGTTGCTGCACACACAGTAAAGCAGGGTGAAGCACCAACTATCTATCATGATTGAAATCAGCAAGCAGGAAACCTTGATTTAATCAACTTTAATTATGTTTTGTATTTGTACTTAGGTTGATTCTCATTGGTCAATAACCATTAAAACATATTGATTTGCAACCAAATATAGTCTTTATACTAAATGTGGTGCTTTTTGCATGTAGGTGGATACACAACATCTGTACACATTTGTTTAAGCAATTATATAGTTTAATTCAAATTCTTAATTTTTACATTTTTATTATGCTGGAAAATGGCAAACTATACATTTCTAATTTACTAGATGATTATTTTTTACTTGTGATTTGTATCAAGCTCTACCTGGATGGAAATTCAAATTCAATTAAATGCACAAAATCAGCATTTTAAAATGCTTTTTTATTAGTTACATAAAGCTTTCTTAAATGTGGATACATAAACAAGTTTGTCAAAAATATGTTTTGCATTTAAAAACCTGATTTATTAGAAAGAGAATGTAGTTATTGCACTGAACTAATTATTTCTGGGTACCATGTTGTTCAAGATTGTAGAACTAGTAGATCTCACCCTCTCACACCTAGGTATTTACTCAGATTGAAAAAGCAGAAAAGCTTATTTTCCTCTTCCAGTTTCCCTTAGTTTCTTAACTTTGAATGAATTAATCATTGAACTGAACTAGTTAAATCAACTGAAAAAGAACATTCTCCCTGAACAAGCAGAAGAGGCTACTGCGGCCAAGAGCTAGTTTAGCACTTCAAGAAACTCTGGTTTCAAGTGTTAGCCAGCAACTTTCACTGCTCAAATAGTTTCACGTTCTTTAAAACTTAGCACCAAACATGTACTGTTTATTATATTATATTTTTATTTAATTTAAATTTTATTTTAATTATTGAAAGTTTAGGCTTTACATGGTTGTCAACTTCAAATAGATTTATTTAAAAAAATAAACCTGTATTTATTATAAATTAAAAATCCATTTAAAAATAATTTTTATCCATCCTGCAATAAAGCTAAAGGGGGGAAATATCCCAATCCATTCAAAGGAGCCAGCAATCACAAAATTTACTCATGTCTGATCATACTAATATATTCACCTGAAGGGAGAAGAGAGTGTAAGAATCTGAACAAGAAAAATGCAAGTGCCTAGTAGATTAGAGGGACAGAAAGGAGAAGGGAAAAAAGTTTGTCCCCAACTTTTTTTTTTTTTGAAGTCACCGAGAGTTCGTTGTTAACCAGTCACTGTAGCAGTATTTTTGAAATTCTACACATAAGCTACAATAATGTGAAGATCTTGCCCTTAACCAACTAGCTGTCAAAGAGTGATTGATTAGTTGTCCTGTAGGGAACAGTTAAACCAAACTGCAGCACCAATCAAATCTGAGGCAATTCTAAATGACAATTTTTAATTCATCCCATAGTAGAGCTAAGGGGCTTCATCAGAATGTATGTTTCAATATAATTAGGCAAAATCAGTTTCCTCTACATAATACAAACAGCTGTGTGCTGCGTTGCCATGTGCTAAATCCAAGATTAAATTTGGGATTCTTGCTCCCTTAATTGCCAAAGCTGACTAAACACAACAGAAGCAGGAAGACAGGGAGAAGAGTGAACAACTCTGACAGCATATCTTCTAAAAAGGCCAATGGAATAGAACCAATGGATGCCACTGGTTTGCTCTTCTGCAATGACATATCTGCATATGGCCACAGATTCCTGGTGGCGGGATATACAAATTATTGTATTATTCTTTAATGTTCCATTTTTACCTGTCCATGCAATGTTACTCTCCAAGTTCATCAGTACATAAACTATTAAATGAATACTGAGCCAAATTCTCTGCTGGTGTAAACAGGTGCAGCTCCACTGACTTCAATATTTTGGACCACTATTTTTAAAGGAGTGTGAGATGGGGTATATAAATTCCACATTGGAACTGAAGGGCTTCAGAAGCAGTCCCAGGCCCAGCTGACTTCAACCTCTCGCACCTGCAGATCCTGCTCTAGGTAGAGAAGGAACTTAAAAAGGGAGCCAGACTGCTCAGAAGGGGACATATAGGATAGGAAGATAGACCTATCCTGAAAGCTCTTGAACAAGTGAACTACAGAAGCCTTCTCTGCCAGGAAGTGACTACCAGCTGAGCCCAGCTGGGCTGAAGGTTTAGTTATTTTCTTTTTTGCTATCTTCTGTTGGACTTTGAGGAGAGATGAATGGTAGGAAGTGACCCAACCTCGAGAAAGTCCAGGGCATCTGATAGTGTTGATTCTGATAAGGGAGCTTGGGCCCTCCTGCTTTAGTAGGCTCTGGCCCAGTGCCCTAACAGTTACCCTAGTTGCACAGAGGGCATAAACCTCCCTTCCACCGTAGTAAGGAGGATAGAGATATTGAAAGCCCCAAGGCAGGAGATGGATTTAAGACCTTCATTGCTGCAAGGATGTGGGCCTTTATATATTTCTTTGAACTCTGTTACCCCAGAAGGGGGTGAACAAATTGGTGACCTGGCCTGAGGCGTGTTGTCTCAGTGTTGGAATGGTTACTGGCGAGAGGCACCAGTGACCAGGCAAAGTGGGAAGTCCAGCAACCTAACTACTAGACACCACCACCAGTAAGCCCAGGCCTTGTCACAGAAGGCTACACATGGGAAAAATACTAGTGCAGGAGGAGGAGAAGGTAGCTAAGGAGAGCTGCAAAATTTAACCACTACTGTGAAACACTCAAACAGGGGAAACTGAATGAGTATACTAACTGTACATTTACAGCAAAATTTTATACTAAGGAGTTCATATATTTTGAAACTACCTCCTGTAGATAAGGAACTGAGTTTGTGAAACTTCAGATATTCTCGATAATGTCTGCAAAGCATTTAAATTAAAACAGCTTCACGGCTTGTGTAACACACACTACTGGAACTTATTTGCCATTTCTAAAGCATTCTTTTCTTGATTCCTTAGTGATGTCCAACACCATTAAAAAGTAACTGCCCAGTTTACTGTCGATTTAACAGTTACTGTATTTCATGTCTGCCAAATAGAACGGGGTATTATACTTCTGCTTAGGTAACTGCCAAAATTCTTGCTTAGTGGTAGTGTGTTTTATTTAGTTTCTGGGACAGAAGGAAGGGGGTGGGGAAGGAGAGAGTGAAAAGCCTCTCTAATCCCTCTACTGAATTTTGCATCACGTTGACTGGGTAAGGTGGGAAGAAGGAAATTTAAACATTAAACAATGCCACTATATCTTTAACCAGCAATCAGACAAATCTCCAGTTTCCCATGCTGTACCTTCGTATTCTACAACGTACTTTGTTATAACAAAATCCAAGACACACTCAAAACGGGGAAACTGAACAAACGTACTAGAGAATTGAAAACAGTGAAACTGACGATACTCAAACTGCTTTTAAATGCACAAAGTAAGAATACTGAACAAATAGAGAATTATTTTTGAATTGTGCTAATCATTTTCAGACAAACAGATCTAAGGTGTTAGTTGTTATACTAAGTTGTTGTTATACTAAGTAGAAAGTTATCACACACAAGTGTGACAGTTGTTTTGATGGTATTTCTTTACTGTGCTGTAAAGACATATATAGAATTTATATTTATATGCTTGCTTGCAGTCTCTAAAACCAGGATTCATAAAAAAAAATAATCTGTCAAGATATCCATTAAGTGAAACAAAGTGCATCCATATGACTAACAGCATTTCAGATATAACATTGTTCAGCTCCTACATTGTAGGATTTTTAACCAGTCCACTAGAAGGGACTTCATTAAACAAAAATGGAAAAATATGAAAAAGGAGCATGATAAAATAAAAAAGTGGCTTCAATAGCCAAAACAATGTTGATTTAAAGTTATTCTAGCATATTTTAATAGCAGCAATCATTTTTCCTATAAAGTTTTCTAAAATTCAGGGGGAGAGAGTGGATTATCTTTCACTCATGCAGCTGCTTTTGACTTCCTCTTTTCTTCCACATAGCCCTGAAGTGAGGGCTAAATAAAAAACAGAGGGTGGACTCACTCCTCCCATAATAAAAACCCAAAGAAGGAGAAGTCTCCATGAGGAACCTCTCACAGAGTTCTTCCTGGAAGGTTACTGTCGAAGAAGGGTTCACACATCTGTGAAACAGGCATAGGACCTATCCAGACATCAGTTAGATCTCCAGGGATGTGTGTGGATCCTGGGAAATCTTTCGTACGACTGGGCCATCTATGCAGAGGCTCTTTCCCCCAGTACAGTTATGGCTCCTGGTGCCACCAGAGGTGCTGGAACAATTTTTATACTGGGGATCCTGAGAGCCATTGAGCCAAACTGTAAACCTTTATATAATGGAAACCACTCAAACCGGGGGGGGGGGGGGGGGGGGGGAGTGCAGCAGCACCCCCCCTGCACTCCTAGTTCCAGCACCTATGGGTGCTACCTCCAAGCTGTTTGCTGACCACTCCTGCTCTCACCCCAGGTGCCTGCTAAATGAGAATCCCTGAAACAGAGGGACTTTAAGGAAAAGATAACATCCCAGGAAATACTACTATGCTGGATAAGAAAGGTAATCTTCAAAGCCATGGAAGCCCCTCACACTTGGAAACCCAATTCTCATCAACTCTCCACCAGCCCTTCCCAGAGATCCCTGGATTCACAGACAATCCGCCCTGAGGCCTGGGGGATTTGAAGATGACACAGAGAAAGCAGATTTTTTTTTTAATTCCCTCCTGTGAAGAAAGGTTCCCCTTTTGTTCTAGGGAGCAAAATCCCACCTCCTCACCCTGAGATATGATCTTAAGATTTGGTTACTTCTCACAAAGACCACCTAACAATCATTCCCTCCTAGACCTAGAAATCTATAATTTATTATTTGTATTACTGTAACACCAAGCACCCTGAACCAGGACCTCATTGTGCTAGGCGATATACCAACAGAACAAACAAGATGACCTTATAATGACTTTTGCAGCAGCATTCTGAATGGCTGAGCAGGGCAAGATTGCATGTGAAAAAAAAGTTGCAATAACCGAGATGTGAGACGAGAACTTGGATGAGAAAGCATTAGATGTGTGGATGGATAGGAAAAGAACTGTGATGCTGACAGACCAGGTGCCAGCTCATGCAAAGGCCCAGGGCTTCACTGAACACTGACAAATGCATCGCTGGAAACTAGTCTCGCTTACTCAGATATGAGTGTTAAAAGAATATGTTTAGACTTTATGGAATACTTGTAGGAGGCTTATATACTTATAATATAACTTTATACTATGGGATACAAATATCGAGTGTTTGCATTGTAAACTTCTGTCCTGTAACATCCCAAACAGGAAAAGCAGCATTAATTAAGGTAAAGTGCTCGTCCTGCACACAAAAGATGGGCAAAGGAGTCATCGGTAGCATCAAAAGGACAGAGACCTTGTTGACTGCATTCCTTACTCCCTACAGGAAGGGAAGACCTGTGCATGAACTCACCCCATCAACATGAATTCTGGCGTGACGGAGATCAAAATCCCTGACAAGGAGAAAATGGATCTTTATGCTGTCTGGAGTCTGGGGGCAAAGATTCATAAGCAAGAGAGCCCCATATCGCTTGGCATGGGTCAGCCCTAAAGGATAAGAGGAGAGCTGCTTATTATAGAAGCTTATATTATCTTTTAAAAATCTAAGACTAACTCATTTGTGTTTGTATGCTTCCCGTTTTAACCTTCTAAATAGCTCATTTCTTTTCTTAGTTAATAAATCTTTAGTTTATTATGGGATTGGCTACAGGTGTTGTCTTTGGTTTGAGATCCAAGTACAACTGACCTGGTGTAAGTGACTGGTCCTGTTGGGACTGGGAATAAACTGAATGTTATGATTTTTGGTGTAAAGTGACAGATGCATGGCTTGAAAGGGTTAGACATCCTGCAAAATAACCCTCAAAAGACAGGTGGGGAGATGTTTGTGGTTTTGTGTATTTACAGATGTATGAGTAGGGTCGACAATGTAGTCAATAGTCCCTGTATATGCTGTATTCAGATCATTCTGATTTAAAAAACATCCTAACATTTAAATGAATTGTAAACATGGGATCTCTCTGTATTCATCTCTTTGAAATGTACAGCAAATAAACTGTGAATATAGCTAAATTCTGGTGATGGACCTCCTTCAAAGTCATGCTAATAACCTTTTGAACTCCCAACTTGTCAAAAGACATGAAATTGTATAAAAGATCCTTGGGTCCTGATTCTATCATCTCAGATCTGCTTAGGCTTCATCAGGGGAAGTTTGACTCACAAGACTGAGGTCCCAGTTATGCTGGTAAGCCCTGAATAGGATATTTTGACATTGGACTATAACCTATGAATTATTTCCGAAAGAACTCTTTGCAACTACAAAGCTCACCATCTCTGCTACGAGTCTGAATCTCAATGAATTGAACTCATGTCTGTATGTATATTGATCTTTTAACCATACTCTTGTTTAATAAATTTTAGTTTAGTTAATAAGAATTGGCTGTAGCGTGTATTTGGGTAAGCTCTGAAACATTCATGAAGCGGGAGGTAATGTGTTCGATCCTTTGGGATTGGTAGAACCTTTTCTGTTATAAGATGAAATCAAATTTTCAGAAGTCATCATATTTGACTTAGGTACCTGGATGGAGGCCTGAGGCTGGATCACTGTAAGGGAACTGTGTTGTTTGGACTTTTGAGTAACCAGTGAGGTAATAAAGAAGCTGTTTTATGCTGGCTTGGTAATTTTAAGTATTGGAATATCCACCATCTTTTGGGGGATTGTCTGCCCCATTCTTTGCAGTTCACCCTGAGTGACTACAGCTGGCTTCCCACTAGGACCCTGGTCACAGTGACCATCTGGCTGTATTTCAAGGAATCCCTGTTGAGGTTACAGGGACAAACCATCCCGATGAGTCGAAAGAATAGTAAACATGGCAGGCGACCAGCTTGGCTTAATGGTGAAATCCTAGCGGATCTTAAACATAAAAAAGAAGCTTACAAGAAGTGGAAGGTTGGACATATGACCAGGGAAGAGTATAAAAATATTGCTCGGGCATGTAGGAAAGATATCAGGAGGGCCAAATCGCACCTGGAGCTGCAGCTAGCAAGAGATGTCAAGAGTAACAAGAAGGGTTTCTTCAGGTATGTTGGCAACAAGAAGAAAGCCAAGGAAAGTGTGGGCCCCTTACTGAATGAGGGAGGCAACCTAGTGACAGAGGATGTGGAAAAAGCTAATGTACTCAATGCTTTTTTTTGCCTCTGTTTTCACGAACAAGGTCAGCTCCCAGACTGCTGCGCTGGGCATCACAAAATGGGGAAGAGATGGCCAGCCCTCTGTGGAGATAGAGGTGGTTAGGGACTATTTAGAAAATCTGGACGTGCACAAGTCCATGGGGCCGGACAAGTTGCATCCGAGAGTGCTGAAGGAATTGGCGGCTGTGATTGCAGAGCCCTTGGCCATTATCTTTGAAAACTTGTGGCGAAGAAGGGAAGTCCCGGATGACTGGAAAAAGGCTAATGTAGTGCCAATCTTTAAAAAAGGGAAGAAGGAGGATCCTGGGAACTACAGGCCAGTCAGCCTCACCTCAGTCCCTGGAAAAATCATGGAGCAGGTCCTCAAAGAATCAATCCTGAAGCACTTACATGAGAGGAAAGTGATCAGGAACAGTCAGCATGGATTCACCAAGGGAAGGTCATGCCTGACTAATCTAATCGCCTTTTATGATGAGATTACTGGTTCTGTGGATGAAGGGAAAGCAGTGGATGTATTGTTTCTTGACTTTAGCAAAGCTTTTGACACGGTCTCCCACAGTATTCTTGTCAGCAAGTTAAGGAAGTATGGGCTGGATGAATGCACTATAAGGTGGGTAGAAAGCTGGCTAGATTGTCGGGCTCAACGGGTAGTGATCAATGGCTCCATGTCTAGTTGGCAGCCGGTGTCAAGTGGAGTGCCCCAGGGGTCGGTCCTGGGGCCGGTTTTGTTCAATATCTTCATAAATGATCTGGAGGATGGTGTGGATTGCACTCTCAGCAAATTTGCAGATGATACTAAACTGGGAGGAGTGGTAGATACACTGGAGGGGAGGGATAGGATACAGAAGGACCTAGACAAATTGGAGGATTGGGCCAAAAGAAATCTGATGAGGTTCAATAAGGATAAGTGCAGGGTCCTACACTTAGGATGGAAGAATCCAATGCACCGCTACAGACTAGGGACCAAATGGCTAGGCAGCAGTTCTGCGGAAAAGGACCTAGGGGTGACAGTGGACGAGAAGCTGGATATGAGTCAGCAGTGTGCCCTTGTTGCCAAGAAGGCCAATGGCATTTTGGGATGTATAAGTAGGGGCATAGCGAGCAGATCGAGGGACGTGATCGTTCCCCTCTATTCGACATTGGTGAGGCCTCATCTGGAGTACTGTGTCCAGTTTTGGGCCCCACACTACAAGAAGGATGTGGATAAATTGGAGAGAGTCCAGCGAAGGGCAACAAAAATGATTAGGGGTCTAGAGCACATGACTTATGAGAAGAGGCTGAGGGAGCTGGGATTGTTTAGTCTGCAGAAGAGAAGAATGAGGGGGGATTTGATAGCTGCTTTCAACTACCTGAAAGGGGGTTCCAAAGAGGATGGCTCTAGACTGTTCTCAGTGGTAGCAGATGACAGAACAAGGAGTAATGGTCTCAAGTTGCAGTGGGGGAGGTTTAGATTGGATATTAGGAAAAACTTTTTCACTAAGAGGGTGGTGAAACACTGGAATGCGTTACCTAGGGAGGTGGTAGAATCTCCTTCCTTAGAGGTTTTTAAGGTCAGGCTTGACAAAGCCCTGGCTGGGATGATTTAACTGGGAATTGGTCCTGCTTCGAGCAGGGGGTTGGACTAGATGACCTTCTGGGGTCCCTTCCAACCCTGATATTCTATGATCTATCACATAGTCCAGCTTGCCTGGATGGCAAGATAGGAGACTGCCTCCATGGCAAAGCACTATATCAGTCTTAGGAGTTCACACTTGTTACCCGGTTGGTAAAATCTAATTACAGAACATACAGTCTGTCAGTCTGGGGGTTTTGCCCTGCTTTTTGACAGTCTGCCCTGAGGTTGGCACTCATGCTCGTGAGTGGCTCCAAAGAGTGTGACAGCCATATCTTAGAGATGCTATGCAAAAAGAATTGGCAAGATTTAGATATAGCCTGGAAAGAAGTCCAAATCCAGTAAGGGCTGGATGGTGGTGTTGTCCACAGTGATCGAGAAATGAGGTAGCAGGTAGGATTCACAGGGGGATGGATTAAGAGCTCTTTTAGCCATGTTTAGCTTGAGCTGCCAGCTGGACATCCACAAACAGATGTCAGAGACAGGCCAAGATTTTTAGCTTGATCAGAAAGAGACTGGTCTGCATTAGAGAGGGACATCTGTGAATCAACAGCATAGAGATGGTAGTTGAATTTGTCTGTGGATAAGACTACCCAGAGATAAAAGCATATAGAGAATGGAAGGGGACCAAGTACAGGTCCTCCCCAACTTTCTGTTGGGGCTGACAAGGAGGCTCCTTCTCAGAAGGCACTGATGATGCAGTTAGAGAAGTGGAAAGAGAACAAAGAGGTCACAGCCAAGCCAAGGGAAGGCAAGATTTTCAGGAGAAGGCTCAGCATTGTCAAAGGTGGCTGACGGGTCAAGAAGGATGAGGGTGGAATTCTGAGCTTTGGCTAGGAAGAGGTCCTTTCTGAGAGCTGTTTCAGTGGTGAGCAAGGGAAGAATCTGCATTAGGGAGGACTGAGGCAGGAACTGGAAAACAGGAATGCCAGACTGTGGTTATAAATGCATTCAGTGAACTTAGAGATGAAAGGAAATGAGGCAGATGTTTGAGAGGCAGGTGGGGTCAAGACTGTTTAAAAAAATAAGATGGAAGAGATTTAAGCATTGTTGTGCTTGTGAAGGGGAAGAACCAGAGCACAATGAGACGTTAAGGAGAAGAGTAAGGATGGTGTTGAGAGTGGGCATGAGGGAGATCAGGAGATGGGGTCACAAAGGCAAAGGAAGGGAAGAGGAGAAACTCGTGTTTCTGTGATGGGGAAAAGGCAGTGAGAGCTGTAGGAGAGGAAGGTGGAAAGGAAAGCAAACCAAGAGGAGGAGGGTCATATCATATTTTTCCAGTTTTTTCTTGAAAGAAAACAGTGAGATCCTGTGCTGGAAGAGAAGTAGAGGCAGGATGATGTGAGGGTTTGAGGAGTGAATTACAGGCAGCTGGGATTGAGGACATGGGAGTCAACTAAACCGAAAGATGTTTAGCGAGGAACATGGCAGAACTGAACAAGGAGAGAACAAATCTGTAGTGAAGGACGTCAGCCTGATCATGGGATTTTCACCAGAGACAGATTGTAGCATATTAATGCTATCACTAACCAGTGATAAAAATAAATTGGTTACTATTGTGCTGCCATTACTTCATGCTTTAAGAGTACTTAAAAAAAAATCTACTTTACATTAACAAAGGGAATTGGGATAGCAGGAGTAAGTGAAGGTTGAGAGAGAGAGAGAGAGAGAGTTATGCTTAATGAGAAAAAAGCTTTGTCATGATTCATGACATTTATACAGTACAGCAGTAAATTTCTTGGTCTCAGTCAAAATGTGATCATCATGAACTAATGATTAATTTATCTAATCTGTTACATATAAGCCGCAATAACTATTTGCACCATATTGTACTCCAGAGATTTGGGCATACAATGTTCTATTAATAATTTAAAATTTGGAGAGATTTATTATAAAGAATATATTAAAGATGAAATATAATGACAAAGCAAACATCTGATAATTCATTTCTGCCCTGCAATGGGGCACAAAACTAAATTTAAGTGAAATGCAAATCTCTTCCAATAAATTAAGAAAGTACAATGTATAATTAAAATATTGAACTTCCTATGCAACATTTCCCATCTCCCACAAGACAAAACAACCCACATGTCTGCAATATTGGCAAAAAGGGGTAAAATTAAATTTCATTACTGGAAAAGTATCTTTTCTAAAGGTTACATGGTAAAAATTGTCTTCAGAGTCCACTCAAGGGACCAATAAAAGCTATTAATTGACTGAAGTGGTCTTCCAGTAAAGATGGAGAAGAATTGTACTCCGTGCATATGGGATTCTAGGGGATAGGCTCTTAAGAGATGAGCCTCATAAGGAAAGTCTGTCATACACGTTTCACTATATTGAAGGATGACCAAGCCATTTTAAGAACTTGTGCCATATGGATCAGTTCCGAGGTTTTGTTTTTTTTTTTTTTTTTTTAAGAGGCCAGAAGGGACTATTATGATCATCTAGTTTGATCTCCAGTATAAACACATGCCAGAAGACTTACCTAATTAATTCCTATTTGAATTAGAGCACATCTTTTTAGAAAAAAGAAAAGTAGTACTTGTGGCACCTTAGAGACTACCCAATTTATTTGAGCATAAGCTTTTGTGAGCTACAGCTCAGCTCACAAAAGCTTATGCTCAAATAAATTGGTTAATCTCTAAAGTGCCACAAGTACTCCTTTTCTTTTTGCGAATACAGACTAACACAGCTGCTACTCTGAAAACTGTCTTTTTAGAAAAACATCCAATCTTGATTTTAAAGTTTCCAGTGATGGGTCATCTGCAAACTATTAGTTTTAATTTTGTGTTTTCTTTAGGCCATTTCATTAATTTTTTTTAAATAGCATAGGCCTAAGATCCAATCCCTGTGGGACCTACCACTAGAAATATTGATCTATGTAGTATCAATAATTGCAAGACTAGGAGTATGAGGCAGCCAGTTGTGGTAGTATGGGTATTTTTTTTTTTTTAAGACGACACTTATCCTGCATTACTATTCTGTAATAACCTGCTTCATAACTTAAGTTTTAAGTTTGTTTGGCATGTAGTTTATCAAAATGCTTAGCATTTCTTCTTATATACTTTATAGGTTGATAAAGTGTTTCAGAATCAGGTTCTTAGGAGGTGGTTTTGTGCCTTGATTATTCAAAAAGTTATGTATCTGCTTAGCTATAAGCAATGCATAGCCCCTTCAGTTTCAATGGGAATATTCCAATGCTCAAAGTTAAGCAGGTGCATACTGTTTACAGGCTTGGTGCCTTAATTTAACCCTTAATTGTACAAGAGTCTCTATTTCATTCCCTTCTGTATGCCCCCTTACATGATTACTTTTCACAGAAAAGCCTGGATCTGTAACAGGAAGGGGTTGTGTGTGCTTGTTTCAATCAATCAAAATAGCATTTTTGTAATAGAAATGTTACCGCTAAACACTTTAACAAACAGTTGGAAGTGTGTCATAACATCAGGAAAACTAAATTTTGAAATAAATTGTATTTCTAAATTGATAATGTATGTGAAAATCTACTGCTCCACCTGAAATTAGTGCTCTAATATGCCACAGTCAATGGATTTACCAGAACATTTCCTTTAGTCAAGTAACTAAAAAGAGAAGAAGAAGTTTTCAACAATAAGACATTATTGAATCAAGTCTTCAAATTAAGAGCTTTTTAAATGATCCCCCACAGAAGAACTCCTTCATAGAGTTGCACACTATCAGGTATTTAGGACCCCACACGTTCTTTGAGAGGAAAATTCCTGTGTATCGGATCTCAGACCTGTTGTGATTTTCACAAATCTGAAGAAAAAAGGCCACTGATTTCCCTCCCTGCGGAAAGTTAAACACTCAAATCAATAAAAGAATCCTACAGCAGTCAAAGAGACTGCTCTGGAATTAAGCTGATACTGAAGATCTGATGGAAGGCCCAGAACAAGACAAATCATCACCAGTCTACGTTTTGGTGACAATGGCATCTAAAATGCCTCACTTGCAGTATCAATATCAGCAGTATGTTGCTTTTCTAGTCAAGACACAAAAGTTCATTCAATCGTACTTTTAATCGTGAAGAATCCAAATAAACTGATGTACAGCAGTCTTCTTTTTTAAAAATCTCACTAACTCTTGAAAATATTTACATTTACATTTTATTTTAAAAGAATGGTCTGTTTTCATCTTTTTTTGTCAACACCTTATTTCCATCAACTTCCAGCACCGTAAGTCAAGAGTTCATACATTAATGTTTGGTAACTACTGATCACTAGAGCTGGCCAAAAAATTAAATGAATTTTGTGAAAAAAGCTTAAATATTTTTGATTTAATTAAATTTTGACTCACACTTTTGCCATGTTGACCAGCAGTTTTCAGATTTACCATGGTTATGAGAAACCATCTCATTCTGAATTAGACACTGAAAACTAAAAGTAGGATAGCCAGCTTTATACAGAATTGTGTTATCAGATTCCCTGCCCACCTTCCAGAAATCTCTGACCCAGATTCTCAGCAAGGGTAAACCAGCAAGCGCCACTGAAGTCAATGTCCCTACTTAGAATCTACAAGGCCAGATTCTCAACTGGGTAAATCAAGCAAGCCTCCAGTAGTTCATAACTGTGCCCACTCTGGTCACTTCAACATCCAGCGACAGTCAAGTCCTCCTGCTAACCTTACACTTCTTTCCAATCACCATTGACTCCACCAATTCATGTTCTGTCTAGGCTTCTAGATAGAAAGCCTATGAAAATTGTAAAGCTAGTAGGAATATTAAGTACCTCAATATTCTCATAACTATTCTAACAAATTCAAAGGGAAGTAAAATTTTGATTCACAAATAAAGATTAGGACCTAATTTTTCTAGTATCAAAATGATCAGGCATAGGTCATGCTTATTTAAATAAAAGTATCAGGCTAAATTATGCTGGATTGCGTAAAACAGTAAAACCACAGGTTTTTCCATAACCCAGCATGATTGAGTCTGATACCTAAAAAAACCCCACAGTAATCACAGCATATGTATTATTCTTATCTAGTAAGAAAAATGGCTACAAGCGGTACTTGTTTTATGCACAAAAACAGTTGCTGTTGGTCAAGGTGTCTTGCTATATGAAGTTATCTGCACAGTCTATTTTTGGCTTCTTTGCCTTACAAACTATTATAGATGGAAGGTGATATTCTTGTTTTTCATAAACATAATGAGCTTCTAATGTTTTTAATAGTGGTAATTTGACTTAAGCATGCTGTTCTGGATTTTTATATTAGGTTATACAACCTATATCTCTAGGATGAGGCAATTTCATTTATTTCCCCTTCAGAAGGTAGCCTTAGTAACTAACCTCTTAAAATTGTTTTTCCCCTAATGAATAAATGACGCTAAATGGCGCTTGTCAGCACTGAAGAGCTAGATACAAACCCACAGTGAATGCAAAGAACACAGATTGGATCGAGCCAACAAAACACTTACAGCTAACCTCTTCTTTATTAGCCTTAGCAATTTTTAAATTACATTCAGTAATATGATTCCAATGTGAGGTGGTAGTGGCCAGCCAGAGAAGAAATAACTATTACAACAGACAAATAAATGCCTACCAAATTAATAACTAAAAATTGGATGAATTTAAAAAAATAATTTAAACAGCTATAAAAAGGAAGAAAAGTGCTTCACAGTGAGGAATTTTAGACAAAATAAGACCATTCCATTATTATCCCAAATTTTCTGCAAGCACAGTAAGAATGCCGTATGCTGGCAACCTGCTATAACCCAACAACTCTCTCTCTGATGCACTCCAAAAAATAAATAAATTTAAGCAACAAACAAAAAACAAACAAACAATCTTGGCCAATTTTGGTAATAAAGTTGTCTAACTCTCTTTACTGTAGAACAGAATGTGTCTATTTGCTGGCATTAGTCTTCGACAGCATACATCTCTAATGTTATATTACATGATGGTATAGACACAAGGGGTTAGCAGTTGCTCTGAACAATCCTTAAAGTGAAGATATTACATATTTATTTTTAGAATCAGGAAATTGAGAAACAAAGGGGAAAGGAACTGACCACTGATTAGGTGTCATTTTCAAACAATGAATCAACTGTGTGCACGTATTACAATCTAATGATGATGTTTCTAGCATACAGGGTGAAAAATCCATTCTAACATGATTGTGTGTTCAGACCATCAGAGACTGCCTTCACAAATGCAAGAAAAACAGATCTAATTAAGGCTCGTATGTGGATGCCAATAATCTAGTTAGTTGATGTATTAATATTTTTTTCCTTCATACCTCCCCCAAAACAGTGTAGTTCTCTGATTAGCTGATATAGACTGCCTATCTTTATTAAATTATTTAAACAATTTGGTATACACTCCTGCCACCTATACTGTAAAGAAATTCTGATTGGATGGTTCATATACTCGTTCACACTCATGAACTGAAGTTACAGAGTGAAACAGTTCTCTCAAACAATTTTTATCATCCGGTCATCCCTTTTATTTCAAGGTTGTCCATACCTGAAATACCCCTCTTTTTTCCCCCAAGGCTAAGTCATTCAAGACTACATTTTCTTCATAACCTCAACAACCTGTTGTTCTGTTGTCTACTGCACTGTCTCATCTCAGCAATTCCTGTCCTACAATAGGGTGACCAGTATTTGCACAGAAAGCTCCAAATGTGATTTCCTTCTGCCAAAATCATCATTCCAAGTTCCCAAAACTTGTTTTGCTTTTCTTGTTAATTGCTGCCATAAACTGTTTTTTTTTTTGAAAATGGTTCCACTTTTTTTTCCAGATTATCTTCTACATTACCTTTTCCCAGGACAGACTGATTATTTGGTGTTTGTCTCATTACTTTACACTTCAACACTGAACAATTCTTATACAGAACATAAGCCACAATACACCATTTTTTAAAATTTTCCATTTTGTTTTTACTTCATCTTCAATTTAGCATGCAATTTTCTAAATTTAGCCTCTTTCAAAATGTTACCTTCCTTATGGCCTTTTCTGTACCAAGGTAAACAAGCTAAACCCCCAATAGAGACCTTTGTAGGGTCACTTATTAACTCCATTAATCCTAAACTGCTCCAGAACTACCACCAAGTTATTTTTAGTATCACCAATTGTTGGAAATATTTTTATTATTGTAACTTAATGCTTTTAATGGACTGATAATTTTCAGCAGACATATACAACTTCCTTATTTTGCATTAGGCCCATTTATTCTACTAGTATCCACCACAATAGCTGATTCCTGCAACAACTCACTACAGGTCTTAAGAGGCGTCAAGCCCTTCTGGACTGTGATAAATTTGACCCTTCAAATAATTTGTGCCAATAGTCCCTATGTAAGTTGTTTTGTGGGCACTGTGCTCCATACATCAATTCAATTCAATTTTACTCACATTCTAAAAAGGGGGGAGTGGGGACACTACATCTTACAAGTAGATTTTAGATGGGCATCATGAACTCAAATTTCATCCAAAATTTAGATTACAAAAACCCAAACTTAATGAATTTAAGTCTAACAAATAGGTTTCCATGTTTTTGTTTTGAAATTCCAGTGGAAACTGCTGCTTCTAAATAAACAATCCCCAGAAGTGATAAGTAGCTTAAAATGAAACAGATTGCATTAATTTTAATTGTTCAAGCAAGGAGAAATGCAAAAAGCAAGCACGACATACAGCAAAGAGAAAACTGGATTTACAAACATTTCATTTTAAGTAATTTAAACACATTATTAGTAACAAAGAAATGTGTTTGCTTACAAAATGTAGGACCCAATGCCAATGAAAATTTTGGGCCTCATGATCCCTTTTTGGGAGTGAAGGGTTATCTTGTGAAGAAGCAGGGAAAATAATTTTACACTTGTAATATTTCCTCTTAACATGGAATTGTTTGAATAATGACAAAACTATGAAAAAAATCATTTAAAATTCTTTTTTAACTGCGACTTCAATTTTTTTTACCATCTCTACCAATTACAAAGGCCAAGACTAAGCTTTGTTGTATAAAGGAAGCCTCCCACACGGGGCAATGAAAACTCAGAATTTGGTGGACATTATTCCTTTGGGAGTGATGGCATAACTTGCCTTCCCCACCATCTGATGCAGCAGAGCTTTAGGTCTCCAAATTGAACTTGGGTGAGTCTTCAAGAGGCACTTTGCCTCTGCACTAGTTGTGAGGTTATTCCCACTCCAGCTTTCCTAGGACTGGGTTCTTGAAGCCATGCTGTCAGGGACACCCTTCTTGCCATTGTCCCTGAATCCTTGCCCTCTTGGAGAGACTCCAGAGAGTGGAGCGAGATGCAAACAAGTGTTAATAATGAATTAATCTTTTCCTCCTATCACTGGTCGTGGCTTAACTGTACTCTGTGTTTGGATTCTATGCTCCAGCAAAGGGGTTCCACAAATTCTGGGGAAGTGGGTGGGCTGAGAGAGGAAGGAAAGGTGGGAATTATGCTACAGAGCAACAGTCTACCCTACATTCTCCCCCCAACCCCCTGCTGCAGACAGAGAGCTGTGGTTTGTGTGTTTTTTTCTCCCCCCTCCATGGAATCAGGAGGCAAAATCTGGAGCTTAGTTTGAACTGTACAAATTCAAGCTTTTAGTGCAATTTAACTTGGTGGCTCAGCATGCTGAGCCACCACAACAGCTACCAACTTACTATTTTTAAATGGGCACTGTACCCAACACATTTCAGTAGAAAACATTTAGACACCAGATGGTTCACGTTATATTTGCTGTTTAAGCACAGACATGCTTAAGCTGGAAAATCTGTAAACTTTGAATGTTTTATAGCCGAAATAAGAACTGGCCTTTTGCCAAAGATACAGGACCAGATCTTGGACCCCTTTCTCCAATCACTCCTGTAGCATAAAACAGGCAAAAAGGTGTTTTAAAAGACCACGTGGGGATTCCCCCCCAATATAGGGAGGCATATGTTGCATGTGTCATATCCTTATGTAATATAGGAAGTTATCCATCTGGAAATCATTTGCACAGAGATCACCTGATCTCTCACAGGATACAAACCAATGAAGTGATGCTTAGTTCTTAGGAAGCTTAGTTCCTAGAACAGTAAGCATCATTTCACATCCAGTGAGTGACAGCACTGTTTGTCTGCATTGGAGTGTGGTTTAGGAAAGAACACTGAAAAGTAAATCATTTGGTTAAGGTGAAATTGTGAAACTATTGAGGCAGCATTGGTGATTAGAGTCCTGGTTGGAGGATGACATGGAAAGGGAACACGCTGGCATACATTGCTCTGAACTGTCCACCACCATAAGTAGTCCAGGATCTCTGGAGGCACTCAGATAAGCATGTCCAATGAATGACAACTTGGGCGACAGACCAACCTCAGCCATGCTTGAAGAGGGCAAAGGTGCAATCTTGTATGCTGGATAATGTAAATGCTTGCAGCTATATGGTACAGTAACTTTAGGCATACACAGATCATAACAGTTGAAGCTTGAGGCTGTAGTGCCAGACAGATACCGAATTGCTTGAAATCATTCTTGGCAAAAATGCTCTAAGTCATAGAATGCAGTAAGGTCCCAATAAACATGAATCTGAGTTGGTGTTAATGGCAGCTTCTTTGTTCAATAGGAGACCCAGATGATTGAAAAGTAGTAGTGTGAATTGGACATGGGAAAGGACTTGTTCTCTGGACTTTCCTCTCACTAATCAAAATCAACAAGGCCCAGGAAAACAAGAATTCTTCTTTTTCTGAGGAATGCTGACACTAGTGTCATGCATTTTGTAAAAAAACAAGATGCCAAGGATAAGCCGAAGTGAAGCATGGTGTATGATAGTGGTGGCCTGTCCAAAAAAAAATCTTAAGTCTCCCATGGCTCAGGAGAATTGCCATGTGGAAATACGCACCCACCTTATAGTAGCTCTAGCTAGGTTGTATTTCCCTAGGTTTCATCCCTCCTTTGGATTTGAGGACCAGGAAATACTGGGACTAAAACCCCTTTCCCCAATGCTATAGAGGAACCTCCCCTATAGCTCCCCTGGAAAACAGAGTCTGGGCCTGCTGCAGAAGCAGTGATGTGTGAGGGGGGTCCCTGAAGAGGGACAGGATAGGGAGCTGGCAGAGGCAAGGGGTTGGACAATAACTGAATGTCATAAGTACTGTGAGATCAGCTTAGGATCCATGTGTCTGTGGTAACCATATCCCAAAGCATTATAAAAGTGAGACAGTGTGTCTCCAAAACAGAGTAAATAGAGATGGCAGAAAATCACAACTGAAACTCTGTTTGGACATGCAAGTCAAAATGGATGCTTGCAGGATGCTAGAGGGGAACAAGTTGGCAGATTGAAATTGTATCCAGAAGAATGATACCACTTTGTGGCTGGGGTACAAACTCCCAAAGAATGTAAAGTAGCCTGAGAGTCCTTAAAAAAAAATGTAAAGTTGTGTGAGAGTCTTTTCTGAAAGCAAAAACCACCATCAAAAAGGTAAATCCTCATGTTCTGCAGATCAGCAACAATGCCAGAATTCCATAGCCACAGGGCCTTCATGGTCACAGCTGATGCCATAATTCAGGACAAAGCATCCGCCACATCCAGAGCCAACTGCAGCAAAGTCTTGGCCACCAGATGGCCCTTTGAAAGCCTTCAAATCCCCCATGGAGGCCTCTGGCAACTTCTCTGTTAATTAATTGGGATGTTGTTCCAAGTCAAGTCATATTTGGGTAACGGTGCCTTCTGCTTTGCAATGCTCATCTGCAATGAAGAAGTCTCAAATTTTTCTTCCTCCCCATCAAGTCCAACCTCTTGGTGGGAGACTTATATCTCCCCTGCTGTGACCTGTCATTTACTGCTGTCACCAAGAAAGAATTAGAACAGGGATCGGCATCCTTTGGCACGTGGCCCATCAGGGAAATCCGCTGGCTAGCCGGGACGGTTTGTTTACCTGCAGCATCCGCAGGTTTGGCCAATTGCAGCTCCCACTGACCGCAATTCACCGTTCCAGGCTGTCAAGGTTCCTCCCCCACTCTGAACTCTAGGGTACAGATGTGGGGACCTGCATGAAAAACCTCCTAAGCTTATCTTTACCAGCTTAGGTCAAAACTTCCCCAAGGTACAAAATATTCCACCCTTTTGTCCTTGGATTGGCTGCTACCACCAAACAAATACTGGTTACTGGGGAAGAGCTGTTTGGACATGTCTTTCCCCCCCAAAATACTTCCCAAAACCTTGCACCCCACTTCCTGGACAAGGTTTGGTAAAAAGCTTCACCAATTTGCCTAGGTGACTACAGACCCAGACCCTTGGATCTTAACAATGAACAATCCTCCCAACACTTGCACCCCCCCTTTCCAGGGAAATGTTGGATAAAAAGCCTCACCAATTTGTATAGGTGACCACAGACCCAAACCCTTGGATCTGAGAACAATGAAAAAGCATTCAGTTTTCTTACAAGAAGACTTTTAATAGAAATAGAAGTAAATAGAAATAAAAAAAATCCCCCCTGTAAAGTCAGGATGGTAGATACCTTACAGGGTAATTAGATTCAAAACAGAGAACCCCTCTAGGCAAAAACCTTAAGTTACAAAAAAGATACACAGACAAATAGTTATTCTATTCAGCACAATTCTTTTCTCAGCCATTTAAAGAAATCATAATCTAACACATACCTAGCTAGATTACTTACTAAAAGTTCTAAGGCTTCATTCCTGGTCTATCCCCAGCAAAGACAAAATGTAGACAGACCCACAAACCCTTTGTTTCTCTCCCTCCTACCAGCTTTTGAAAGTATCTTGTCTCCTCATTGGTCATTTTGGTCAGGTGCCAGCGAGGTTACCTTTAGCTTCTTAACCCTTTACAGGTGAGAGGAGATTTCCTCTGGCCAGGAGGGATTTTAAAGGGGTTTACCCTTCCCTTTATATTTATGACACAGGCCAATGGGGGCTGGGAGAAGTGGCGGCCAGCACTTCCCATGGCCCACGCCACTTCCCGCAGCCCCCATTGGCCTGGAACAGTGAATCGCAGCCAGTGGGTGCTGCAGTTGGCCAAACCTGCAGATGCTGCAAGTAAACAAACCATCCTGGCCCACCAGCGGATTTCCCTAATGGGCTGCATGCCAAAGACTGCAGATCCCTGAATTAGGAGCTGAATGAGAGTAAACACTTGAAGTCTTGCAGGGGGACATAAAATGGCTTTTCAGACCACTTAGCTGTAGATGGTAATGGGTATATTCTAAGGAAACCTGGTAGACTTCATTTATCTGGCAAACCACTCTCCCCGGAGCTGAGGGCTGGAGAATATCCAGCAACTTATGGGCATTCTCTTGCACACTCTCGGCCTGGAACTGCAAGGAAGAAGTGGTCATGTACTTCTGTACCAGATACGGCCTAGTCATGTCTGAGCAAGATATGCAGCAGATGAGGTCATCACAACAGCCTTAAATGCTCTGCCAAGAATGGCTGAGGTTCGTTTAAATAAGATCTCTTATACACAGTTTTCAGAGTAGCAGCCGTGTTAGTCTGTATCTGCAAAAAGAAAAGGAGGACTTGTGGCACCTTAGAGACTAACAAATTTATTTGAGCACAAGCTTTCGTGAGCTGTAGCTCACTTCATCGGATGCATCCAATGCAGCTCATAAAAGCTTATGCTCAAATTTGTTAGTCTCTAAGGTGCCACAAGTCCTCCTTTTCTTTTTGCTTATACACAGTGTCACCTAGTGGCTGAAGAGTATAATACAGTTTAGCATTCCATTACAGAAGCCATACTCTGAAAAGGTCCTGGTATAACTTAAAGTCCTCAAGCATCAGTGAGCAAGAATCCAGTGCTGCAGAGAGGAAGAAGGATGTATGATCAATGGAGGCTGATGTGAAGGGGCTGGTTTCTGCAAGAGATGGTCAGTCTGGAGTGACTCAGGAAGAATAACCTCTGATTACACTTGTAATAGAGGCAGCTCCAGGATAGAAACCACAGATGGAATCAGCAATCTTGCCCAGAACTCCCAAAGAGTGGGATTTCCCAGACCAAGGCACATGCCAAGGATTCCATGGACACAACTAGGAATAGGGGTGAGGTATTAGTGGCTAGTAGGTAGCAGGCCAAGGACCCATATCCATACTTCTGGAATGGTGCTAATGCCAGTACCAATGGTGACGCAAGGGAACAATCCCTCTTCCTGATAAGGGAAGCACTGGTTCTTCAGGCAGGAGCCACACTTCATGATAGCTCTGTAGTGGGACCAGGCAATCACTTTTCCTTAATGTGCCCTTTACCCAGGTACCACAAATGCTGTGTGTGTGTGTGTGGGGGGGTCACTATTGGGGATAGCAACTCCACGTTTAAACCTCAGTGAGGGCATTATCCAGGGCAATTAACTATCTAGCCTAACTACTGTAACTAAACATAAGGGGTACCACTGAGCTACACTAACTACATACAATAAATTAAATTCCCAGAAAAGAATGAGGGGAGAAGAAAAAAAGGGGGGGGAACATGTGAGGTAAATCTCACACAGAATGCTTCAACTCTAGCTACAGGTGGTGAGAAGGAAGGGGGCTGGGGGGAAGAGAAGGGATGAGGCATGCCTTGGGGCAGCACTAACCTTAACCTTAAATAGCCAGCAGAGGGGATAGAGCCACGGGGCCCAAGCACCATCCCTATGAGCACTGCTAGGCAAAGTTCTCTGGCTTTGGTGTGCTGGGCACTCATGTACCTGAGTGGAATACACATCTGCAACCACTCAAAGACTAACTATAAATTGCTTTTACTGAAAAATTATGGTGTAATTAAGAAATAGAGGCAGAACTCATGTGTGTTAATGAACAGGTATTGTATACTGTAAAAATATTTTGTTGATTTGATATTAATCCAGATAAACGCTCATTTATTGCCTTTTTCAAATAACTTAGTTTTTCTGCATCAGATTTTAAATCAACTATCATGCCATTTTTGAATATTCCACATCAAAAAAAATGTATGGGAATCAACTGCAAAATATCTAGGAACATATTATTGCCATGCCATTTTAATTTCTTTTCAAAATGCTTTCCATTGTATATAACAGTATTATTATATTTTCTCTGTGAAAGATTATAACCATTTCAGTAATACAGGTCATCATCATTAGTATACTAACTGTACCTATAACCTTCATAGTTTAGATAGCCATTACTGAAAATGATACCCATCTCAACTTGCTTCTGTGTCCTTTAACTATATACCAAGGGCATTCATGAAAACAAATTTGAGAAATTTAATCCTATAATTTAAACACTAGGTGGAGCCCACTTCCCAAAACTGAAAGTGAAAACTATCCTTACAACATCTTCTTATAAACCTATTACAATATCTGGTTATGAATAAACATGGACCCCCCCCACCCCAAAAACAAAAAAAAAACCAAACATCTGTGGCAATTATTACAGTCAAAATATATACTAGACAATTATATCCCTGAATAAAAATCACTGGTTTTAACACTGGGCAGTAGTAAAAATGGATTATTTAGAAGAATGTGAATTTGCCCCAAACATTTTATATTATTTTGAAAAGAAAAGAGCTACAGTAGTTTGGTAAACTAGAAACATAGTGACTTAAAGTGCCATATGACAAACAATGTATTGAGACAGATGGAAGAGTAAAATCGATTAGTCAGAGGTCTCCATTTTGACATACAAATGTATTGACTCAGACTATGCTAGTATTCTCTTATCTATAAAATAGCTTAAATCCAATTGAATTTTGCTTAGCTTTCACTTGTTGTAATCAGAAAGCTAAAATACTTTGGGATGCCTTTGATAAAATGCCAGTTCAATGAACACAACACATCCTGTGATTAGCTATGGTACGTGAGCTTTGGTGTTAAAAATAGGCTGCAACAGCACAACACCTCTGTACAGCCATGCTGGAGAAAGAGGAAAAAATAAATTTCTAAGATACAATATGCAACTTGGTGGTCACTTACAGCCATGGGATAAATCCAAACCATTATCTCAGGCTGCATTCCAAAAGACTGCCACTTCTGCAGTATTTCAGCTAGACTTCTGTCTCACCTGTCTCAAAAGGCAAAGTTCAGATACCACTCAGAAGTGGGCAACCCTTGCCTTTTCTCAGGCTGATACAGGACGTGTCAGCTAACATCTATCAGCTCAGGGAACAATAAAAGTAGTTTAAGGCCTTACATGGAAACCTAGGCTATACAAGGTTCAGTTTGGCTGACAGCTGAACTATTGTGGATTACTTTAACCTTTGAACAGTACAGGCCTTTGGCCTCACTTAACTCGTTTCCAACAAAGCTATGAATATTGGCTAATCAAGATTAAGACAGAGCTAACTGCCTTCATGCTTATTACAAGAAACTTCATTTTGTTCATAAATCACTGATTTGTTCTGCTCACACTAAATTAATCACAGAAGCTATATTTTGTGGTTGTCATTTGCCTTAGTACTTTTCATAAGTGACCTGGCAGGACCGGTCTTGCCAGAGGACATTACTACTAATCCAAATTCACTATTGGATCCTAAATACAATTTCCAGAAGCAGAAGTGGAGTGTGTATAGGGAGGGGATCAGCCATCAAAGAAATACCCTGCTTATTCATTATTCGGTTAAAAGATTTGTAAGGTATGTTTTCTTTATCCCACATCCTGGATGAGGAAAAGGGACCATAAATATATGGATTCTATTACATTAGCTACTTAGTGCTGATTGTTTGAAATAAGGTGAAGGGTATTACATAAAGGATTTACTGCTAGTGGACCATGCCTTTTATTTAAATCTTCAAAAAAATCTCAAACAATGGCCCTGTTCCTACAAAGCCATCTGGGTAAGCGGACCTTTAACTGCATCTGGATTGCTTTGTAGCATGAGGGCTCGTACCTAAACCCTGCTCCCTTCAAAGACAATGGGATTTCTGTCATTAGCTTCAATAAGGATATAGTTGGTTACAGCGCTAGAACATCTACATTTTTTATTCCCTGTCCCAACAATTGCACTATTATGCTACATGCATTTTCAATGCACACGTTAATTAAAAATTCAGCCTGCCCAAGTGGAAGTACTTAAAATATACAATTTAATTTTTATTTTCAAAGCAAATGAAAATAACTTGCACTTATATTCATGTGTGGCCTGATCCAAAGCCCACTGACAACAGTGGAATGACAACTTCAGTGGGCTTTGGATCAGACTTGAGATTCAACAGAGCAATTACTTTATTAGCACCAAAATTATCTCACTGACCTTATGCATCAATTGTTTCCTCACTTTGCTGACAGCTAAAATATAGGTCATAAGAGCTTTTTTCCCCTTCTCTAAACAGTAATTTTTAACTACTTCCTTATCAACATCTTCCTGTTCAAGTATAATTTAGAAACCTTTGCCACCATAATTTTCTCTGCTTCATTTTCTTTACAGCTAAGTCTTTGTGTGTCAGACTAAATACTTGTTCATCAGCACTATTATCCAGGCAACAACTGAAAATGAACAGCCATGGTAAAAAAAAAAAATACAAAGACTCTGCATATATATAAAAGAAATTAAAAATAAAAGGCAAATTCTTCAGCTTGATCTGCCTGTGTAGTATATGAGATTAACAGAAAAGTGAACATTAAGACACAATTGTTCCTTAAATACAACTCTGAGGACAGTCACTGTACACTGCCATATTCAAAGACTCAAGTGGAGGAGAAACCTCAGGGCTTTAGCTTCTCACAGGGGACAATGAAAATATTATGGTCATTATGCTTTCAGTCTCTGGAAATGGAAGTGTTCAGCATATACTGTGTTTTTGACCTCCACTGTTGGTTACAGTTTGTCCTGTTGTGACCTGATCACGACTACCACAGAGAATTCAGCTGCTATGTGGGTGGGAGCAGATGGGATAATGGTAGAAAAAGGAAGCGTAGAATAAAGTGGTGGGTCAAAGCCTCTGAAATCTCATTTGGAGTTGCTAAATCTATATTTTAACCACTGTCTTGGGGACACCCCACCCATTTGTTAGGTTATATGAAGCAAGGGAAAAGCTACTTGTAAATTATCCTAGACCCCTTCACAAAACAAAAAGCTATTAACAAAATCTGTTTAATTCAAGCAGTTCAAAAAAAAAACCCCAAGACACGGACGATTTAACATGTTTCTAATAAATTCAGTATCCTCAGGCTTTCTATTCTTTCCAGCAGAAGCTGAATTCAAAGCATCTGGGGGAGTGGTTCCATTCTGATAGGTCACCTTCCTAAAGTTTGGATATTTAGTCAGAGTTTACACGAGTTGCTAGGAAGTCTCTTCCCCTCCAGATACCAACTTTGCACCTTACAAGTGCAAATTCTTCCTGAAATCTTATCTCTTCCATCCATTTAGCCTCTCAATCCATTTTGCAAGTTCTCTTCCCTTCCCTCCTTTTACAACCCATGCTCTGGTTGATTCCAGACCACCACCAACTTGCACATTTTCTGCGAAGTCACCAATGCCCTTTTCCTCTCAAAACAATAATCTGCATCTTACATTTGCTGATATCCCAATATCTCTCTCTCATAGGATCTCAAAAGATCTTAGGTTCAAAGTTTTCAAAAGTAACTAGCAATTCTCAGTGCCTAACCCAAGACACCTTAAAGAAGTCCAGTGTTCAGAAACTGCTGAGAACCCACCATTTAAAAATGCCTTATAAAGGCATTTCAATTAGGCACCCCCCCCAAAAAACCACCAAAAATCACTGGTAACTTCTAAAAAAAAACACAAAAAACCAAAAAGCCCCTTCTTATCCTGGTTACAACAGCTGGTTTGACTACGGCTTTCACGTCAGATAACCTAGGATTCTCATCAGGATCAGACTGCAAAGCATTCTTTGACCACGAGAAAGCAAGGATCATACAAGATTTCAAGGCAGCAGCTGAATGAGTAAAGGCTGCCAGCTCTGCCAGTAGTTTGGCATGGATTTTGTGGCATATCACATTTCTGTTGTGTGTGTGTGCTTAAAGTGAACTTTATTCAGAACCACTAATGAACCATGCTGTCACCAGACATATAACACTTAGCTTGTTTACCAAGACTTGGGCTCTCCTAATTGTTAGATTTTTGTTATAAAAATGTTATATTCTGGTGACATTCAAATATAACCAGATTGCTTTTTCTTAGCCCCAGATTTAATCAAAACTACAACAATGAAAACTGGGTGAAACAAAGTTTGTCCATTTTAATCATCATTAGTTATAACACTATGAGGAAGCGCTTCTGCCCCACAAAACAAGGTATTAAAAGTGGCATCTGTGTATGCAGCATACGAATGGTCAGTTATACTTTTACATTGTAAAATATTAACTAAGGTAGCCTAAAAGTAAAACAAAATACCAGCTGAAGTTTGATAGTGAACAATATATTTCAATAGTTCTCAGACTTGGGGTTTTATTAGTATGTATAGCAGAAAAAATATGCAACATTTTCCCTGGCACAGGAGTCATTACTCTCTCAGGTTGATGAAGGCTTCTTAGCACATCAAAGAAGGGGAATCTGAAGCAGCTCACTTACAGAGCCCACTGCTACTCAGTTATGAAATTACCTTGCATCAGTCATGCAGAAGGCCACTTAACTGCATTTTTAGCTACATTTCTGAGGAATAACAGGTATCCATGAGAAGAAGTAGCAGTGCAACATATGTTCACCCAGCATGAAACATATGGAAAATGATTAAGGCCATTACCCTCTGTCATAAATAGAAAGGGAAGGGTAAACCCCTTTAAAATCCCTCCTGGCCAGAGGAAATCTCCTCTCACCTGTAAAGGGTTAAGAAGCTAAAGGTAACCTCGCTGGCACCTGACCAAAATGACCAATGAGGAGACAAGATACTTTCAAAAGCTGGTAGGAGGGAGAGAAACAAAGGGTTTGTGGGTCTGTCTACATTTTGTCTTTGCCGGGGATAGACCAGGAATGAAGCCTTAGAACTTTTAGTAAGTAATCTAGCTAGGTATGTGTTAGATTATGATTTCTTTAAATGGCTGAGAAAAGAATTGTGCTGAATAGAATAACTATTTGTCTGTGTATCTTTTTTGTAACTTAAGGTTTTTGCCTAGAGGGGTTCTCTATGTTTTGAATCTAATTACCCTGTAAGGTATTTACCATCCTGATTTTACAGGGGGGATTTCTTATTTCTAATTACTTCTATTTTTATTAAAAGTCTTCTTGTAAGAAAACTGAATGCTTTTTCATTGTTCTCAGATCCAGGGGTTTGGGTCTGTGGTCACCTATGCAAATTGGTGAGGCTTTTTATCCAACATTTCCCAGGAAAGGGAGGGTGCAAGTGTTGGGAGGATTGTTCATTGTTCTTAAGATCCAAGGGTCTGGGTCTGCAGTCACCTAGGCAAATTGGTGAGGCTTTTTACCAAACCTTGTCCAGGAAGTAGGGTGCAAGGTTTTGGGGAAGTATTTTGGGGGGGAAAGACGTGTCCAAACAGCTCTTCCCCAGTAACCAGTATTTGTTTGGTGGTGGTAGCGGCCAATCCAAGGACAAAAGGGTGGAATATTTTGTATCTTGGGGAAGTTTTGACCTAAGCTGGTAAAGAGAAGCTTAGGAGGTTTTTCATGCAGGTCCCCACATCTGTACCCTAGAGTTCAGAGTGGGGGAGGAACCTTGACACCCTCCAGGACCCTGAACTCATATTACTGCCTTGAGACAAAAAGCTCTGCGGCCCGAGCACAGGGTCAATAAAAAGGGATTAAGAGGCATCACCCCGGAAAGGTACAACAAAAAATAAATTTGCCAATTTTTATTAGGGAATTCTTTAAAAAGCCATGTCTGTCTTCTCCAAATGGGGTTCCTGTCCTTCACTCTCTTACCCCCAGGCCAGCAGAGGTGGGGAGTGCCATGGATGGAAGCTGTGTAGTCAGTGAAAAGGGGGAATGACAAGCCAGGGTACCTTAATGGTTCTAAGCAATCACCTCTAGCTGATGAGTTCGGATAGAAGCCACAACTAACCCTCTTCTGTTGTATTAGAAGTAGCCCAGATAATCTCCCTCTGCTTCTAAGACCTACGCATCTGAAGAGGGATGGAAGAGAGATCTTTGCTGCATATCAGACAGAAATCAATAACAAAGGGAGTTAATTCACAAATAACTAAATCCAACTACAATACAAAGAGCAGCTAATGATGAAGTCTGTGCACATTTAACAGAGAATTAAAAACATAAGAATAGAAACGTCTACTCACATTTCCACACTACTTGCATTTTAGTGGAAAATCTACAACATACCACTTGTTAATTTTAGGTTATGTTTTATGGCTCTAATTCAGGGTAAGCACATGCTTAGAGTGTCACGGGACTGGAAGGGACCTCAAGAGATCTAGTCCAGTCCCCTGCACTCATGGCAAGACTAAGTATTCTCTAGGAGACCATCCCTGACGGGTGTTTTTCTAATCTGCTCTTAAAAATCTCCAGTGATGGAAATTCCACAACTTCCATAGGCAATTTATTCCAAAACTTATCTACCCAAACAGTTATGAAGTTTTTCCTAATGTCCAACCTAAACCTCCCTTGCTGCAATTTAAGCCCCTTGCTTCTTGTCCTATCTTCAGGGGTTAATGAGAACAATTTCTCTCCCTCCTTCTTGTAACAACCTTTTATGTACATGAAAACTGCCCCCTCTCAGTCTTCTCCAGACTAAACAAACCCATTTTTCAATCTTCCCTCACAGGTCAGATTTTCTAGACCTTTAATCATTTTTGTTGCTTTTCTCTGTGTTTTCTCTAATTTGTCCACATCTTTCCTGAAATGTGACATCCAGAACGGGACACAATACTCCAGTTGAAGCTTAATCAGGACTGAGTAGAGCCAAAGAATTACTTTGTGTGTCTAGCTTTAACATTCCTGCTAATACATCCCAGAGTGATGTTTGCTTTTTTTGCAACAGTGTTATACTATTGACCCATATTTAGCTTGTGATCCACTATGACCCCCAGATCCCTGACTGCCTAGGAAGGAGTACTGCAGAAATTTCCCATTTTGCATGTGTGCAACTGATTGTTCCTTCCTAAGTGGAGTGCTTTGCATTTGGCCTTATTGAATTTCATCCTATTTTCTTCAAACCATTTCTCCAGATCATTTTGAATTAAAATCCTGTCCTCCAAAGCACTTGCATCCCCTCTCAGCTTGGTATCATCCACAAACTTTGTAAGTTTATTCTCTACGCCATTATCTAAATCACTGATTATGCTCAACTCTGCTCAGATCTAAGTAGATGCTTTCCTGAATTGAGCCCACTAGTTATAAAACTCAATCTATTAGCCCTAAATGAAAGATTCATGCTGTTGTGTCACAATAAGAGTCACACTGATAATTCCAAGAGTTAGGTTTAAAGCTTTCTAAAACTGAAAAACATTTTGAGTTATGTTTTTCAAAGAGGCAAATTTAATCCTATAACAATTCTGAGTGAATATGAAGAGTTCCAAACATGTTTCTGGAATGGGTCTCTTGGCTGATATGTTTGCAGCAAACAGTTTTATTTGCAGCAGTCTAACCACCTTTAACAGAAAGTCCAGAATGCTAGATATACTAGCCTCATCTGCAGAGAGAAATCAGTTACCTTGGCATTGGTATTCTACCCTCAATTTGTTTAAAAGTAAAGCATCATAGCTACTCCATATTCTTCACTTTACACACAATCTCAGACTAGTTGGGTTGGAAATCCTTTACATACACAAGAATTGTGGTACAGTATTTAATGCGAACAAGTCAACAATGTTATATACCTCTTCTAGGGATTCATGCCACAAGCAACAGTGGTATTATGAGAAAATGAACTGATTTGCATAGTATATTTCTGAAAAGTCACACAATGAATTAATTTGAATGGTTTACAGAAACATCATAATAAGCTTAGGAAAATATTTAGGTACAATCAATTGTTTGTAAGCTTCATAAAATAGTTTAGAAATTTTCATGTCAACAATTATGTAAGAGTGATAAATACTAAAGCTCATAAAAATCATCATTTAGAATTAATCCTCTTAATGTTATCTTCCACATTTCTGCCAGTATCAAAACTGAGCTTATGGGGGAAAAATAGACCCCAGCAACATTAGCATCAGATTTAATAACAATTTCATTTTGCTTCTACACTCATGCAGTTCTTTCTGGCACACAAAATAGATCTTTCATTAAATCCAATCCTAGTTTACTAATGCTCTTTTCGTTCCACTGGGGGGGGGGGGAGAACAAACACCCCCACTAATGACTTAAAGAGGATTCCAAGACTCACCCCAAAGTTATCCACATTCCGTGTGCCAGAGTTTCATCCAGTATATCAGGTTCATGTTGCAGTCAGCCATAACCATTGGCAAAAACATAAAAGAAAAAGAAAAGCAATTTAGTCATTTGATAACAGCATCATTGGTTTATGTAAAAACAAACATTAGTTTACATTACAGAATCGCTTCTATCAATTGACTAACTGGATTGAACACAGAAAAATTATCTTCATAAAATAATCTAGTACCAAAGAAACATGATAGCATATTTTAGCATTGAAAAAAAATTAAGGTTTAGTAGTGGTCTGTCAAAGATGACATAACAAGGCTTTAGAAGAACAGTGTGTCTTTTATTTGTATTTTTTTCATTTGACAATTCTAGGCAGCAAAGACTGCATCTACACAGTGCATAGAAAAGGAATGCCATTTTCACAGATAATACACACACCTAACCCCTTAAATACTGAGATATACTATTTATTAGGACAGAATAAAAAAAAAAAGACTTAGGACCAAACCGAATGATAATTTTCAGGATCCTGTCTCATGTGACTTGATTTACTGGGGGCTAGCAATATATGCAAAAGCTTTGTGCAACTGAAAGCTGCTGGATTTCACCCACTCCTTATCTATAAGAAGTTATCACATCCATCCTGAATTCCTGTAATTTCAACAGGTATGTGGTAACCAAAGTCAAAATAATGCAGGTTTTCCATTGACTGGAGCTGTCAAGAAGTGCTTGTATGGTCAAAAAAAATCCAGAAAAGTCTTTCCCATTAAAGCTTACCCCACCCCATCAATGATTTTGTAGGTCATTGATAGAGCTCTTGTATTCAGGGAAGTGTAATTTCACTGTTAACTCCAGCTAGCAAGTTGCCTAATAGAATGCACTTGCAGACTTTAAGAAAAATAAATTTAAAATATATCCTGAAATAGTTAACTAGCATGCTTTTTTTAATTTGGGGGATCGAATTATTTTGAGACACTGTACAAATTTCTAGATGCATCTCTGACTAACCAGAATATTTTGTGTGTATATAACAGCAGAGCAAAGTCTGTATTCCTAGATAGATAATCTGATTGTTTCTGGAATTCAAGGGAGAATTAGAGGTACTAAGTGCAGAGTTACTATGTCAGATAAAGACAACATGGACTAATGGAAAGAAAGGACAAGAAAGAAACAGTAGCTTTATTATACAAATGATTTGATCACCACAGTTTGCCTGTACCATAAGAAACTGCCGATACTGAAAATGTGCCAAGAAGATAAAGTTTGTTTAATCTGCTGTCAAAGATTTATAATAATCTTCCCATCAGATACTTTTGGCCTGCCCAGATTCTTCAAACCAAGGGCTAGTCTACACTGACAACGTTAAAGTGCTGCCGCGGTAGTGCTTTAATATGGCTTGTGTGGTTGCAGTGCAGTGCTGGGGGAAGAGCTCTCCCAGCACTCAAAACATCCCACACCTCCACAAGGGGCATAGCTCCCACCGCTGGTACACTGTCTACACCGGCACTTTACAGCGCTGAAACTAGCTGTGCTCAGGGGGGTGTTTTTTCACAACCCTGGAGGGAGAAAGTTGCAGCGCTGTAAATTGGCAGTGGAGACAAGCCCTCAGTGTCTTCGGAAAATATAAAGCACTATAATAGGCTGCACTGTGTCTATATTGGGCTGAGATCTGATCAGATCACAAGGTAAGCAGAATCTAGCATGATCAGGTTTTAGATGTCCAGAAGACTCAAAGCACCGCAAAAAAGCAGAACTGGCAATGCAGAAGGTGGTACTTTTTCCTTCTGACTTGGTGCTGAAATAATGTCCTTAATGCACCATCAGGGGAAAAATAATCTACTGGCTCTAAGGAGACTGCAACCAGCAATCACTAATACTCACTCCTATGGATGGCAGTTGCTGAGTCACTTGTCATACCCCCACCCCCCCACAGTACTTCCAATGTCTACTACTATGGAAGTAAAGAATGTTGGCATATACAATGGTGAGAGAAAAGAGACAGGTTACAAGAAACAAAAAGGTATATTGATAAATTGTTTTGACCACTTTATGCAAATATTTTACCGCAACTCCCTTTGTACTGCCTATGTCACTTGCATCCATCCACCACTTTGGCCTTGCCCATGACATTTTGAAAAAAAAAAAAGAAGATCAGTTTAGTATCTCGGCTGTATGCCAATTTGACTAAATTACAGATTAGTATATTTTAACCTACCTGGATTCCCTATGCATTTTTAACTTGAAGCTGTGTTTGTCATTTCTATTCCTAAAGTGCTGTTATAAAACTGCCACATTTCATCCCAGAAGTAAATATATTTAGCTGGTGGCTGAATTGAAGTAAAGCACTTTGAAGTGACATGATATATAAATTGTAATAGATTAGTAGTAATCTGCCACAGGATTTGTAACATCAAGAACCAGATTTACTACCAGATTCTTGAACCCTAGATTATATTATAAAGTGAGGTCATTATATTTGTATTCAATACACAATGGTCAGTCAGTCACACACACGTACGTTTCACATTGTTCATCAGTTATTCCTTTCACAATAACTATGTTATGATCAGACACTACCCATTTTACCAGAGCCAGAAGAATCCCGGGTTTGTTGCAGCAACAAGATCCTCTCTAACATCAAGCATTATGAACAAAGTCATTCGGTCTACATTTGACCACAACCTTAACTATACTTCATAACCAGCTTTAGCATCAATAGGCATAGTAAGTAAAAGCTCTTTACATCTACATTCTAGTTTGTATGTGACCATGAGCTAAAGTTAAATGTTTTACTTTCCAATCCAATAAGTATTAAAGAGGAATGTGTAGACAACACTGCTTAATCCACGTTTTAAGGACAGAATTACAATCTATCACCAAAAATTGTAATGTTCCTGTGTCATGAACAGTGGTGCAGGAACAATTTTTATACTAAGTGTGCTGCAAGTAAAAACCATGTATTTGGTTATTACTACTTTAAGCCAGCGGGTGCTGCCATACACACCCCAGCACACCAGTCATGAACCCAGAGCAAGTGACCCAAATGAAATGAGTTCAACCTGTTCATAGGCTACTAGATGTTTCACATCAGGCTTACATTTTTTCAGGTGCAATTTTGAACTCAATTTGGACCCACAAGTGAATGACTAGGAAAAGTAAGAATGAACTGTACATACAAAACTGTGGCCACAGTTTGTGGCAGGTACAAAACTGAATTCCCATTCATGTCTATAATGAAAAGGCTGCAAGTGTCAGAACATACTATTGAACTGGAAATAGAACTAAGAGGTAGCCAACTGGCAAGAATTACCATTTGTCTGAAGAATCCTACTCACTCACCAAGCAGTATGTCCTTCAGTGCCACTGGCTGCACCGCAACAGACTAAAAATGAAAGACCCTGATTGCTCACACCTCATTTTCTTAAAAATAACCCTAGAAAAATTTCTACTTTAGGTCTGTTCCTGTAGTTTATGCTCCCAGAAGTGACAGACAAGTAGTTCACTATTTTCCCCCAAAGCAATCAGTGTGAGAATTCTCCCACACTTACCTTCCTTGCTTTCCACCCATAAAATTAGCAAATATGTTCTCAACTGTGTTCCCCCCGACCCCGCAAGCGCTTAACTGAGGATATATTTGACAGCTTGCTAGCTGTCAAATATAAAGGGAAGGGTAACCACCTTTCTGTATACAGGATTGCTACAAAATCCCTCCTGGCCAGAGGCAAAATCCTTTCACCTGTAAAGGGTTAAGAAGCTAAGGTAACCTCGCTGGCACCTGACCCAAAATGACCAATGAGGGGACAAGATACTTTCAAATCTGGAGGGGGGGGAAAAAGGCTTTTGTCCGTCTGTGTGATATACCTTTGCCAGGAACAGATCAAGGATGCAAGCCCTCCAACTCCTGTAAAGTTTTCTTTGTTTTGGCTTGTAAATTCGCTGTGCTGGAGGGAATGTGTATTCCTGTTTGTGTCTTTTTGTAACGTAGGCCTTTTTGCCTAGAGGGATTCTCTATTTTGAATCTGATTACCCTGTAAAGTATTTACCATCCTGATTTTACAGAGGTGATTCTTTTACCTTTTCTTTAAATAGGTTCCTAAAAGAAGAATTTTGATTGATTTTTCATTGTTCTTAAGATCCAAGTGTTTGGGTCTGTGTTCACCTGTACCAATTGGTGAGGATAGCATCATCAAGCCTTCCCCACGAAATGGGGCGTAGGCCTTGGGGGATAGGACTCCAAGTGGTCCTTTCCCTGTTCTTTGTCTAAATCACTTGGTGGTGGCAGCATACTGTTCAAGGACAAGGCAAAATCTGTGCCTTGGGGAAGTTTTAACCTAAGCTGGTAAGAATAAGCTTAGAGGGTCTTTCATGCGAGTCCCCACATCTGTACCCTAGAGTTCAGAGTGGGGGAGGAACCCTGACACTAGCCAACAAATTTTCTTGGAGAATGCGGCAGGGTGAAGGAGGAAGCAGCATTGCCAACTCTCAGGATTTTACTGATGGTCTTGTGAACATTTTTGTGAAAGATTTCTCATTAACTTCTGATTTCTGCCTTCAATCTTGTGACATTCTGCCCCTATTCAGAATGGCTACTGTCTACCATTACTATCCATAGGACTGAAGCAACAGCCTGTGCTCAGCAAGAATTGTTACCATATCCTCTCAGCCTTCACAAGTGAAAGCGAGACTACCCCCAGCAAAAAAAGGGTGGGCATTTAATCACTCTGGGAAGGCAGACAGGTGACAGAAGAATGCAGAGATGCAGAAAAGTGGATGTGTTAGTAAAATGATCAGGAAATTGAGTCAAGAAAACATGGGAAAGCAGCAGCTGACAGAGTGGTGCAGGGAAAGCACATGGGTGGGGGGGGGACAGACTGGGAGGGATGCAGGGAAATGTGGTAGGGCAGAGAAGGAGAATATGAGGAGAAAGGGAAGGGGCAAGTGACTACAGGGAAGCATGGAGGGAGAATATCAGAGGGGTAGTTGCCTATCTTGTTTAGGTTTCAGAGTAACAGCCGTGTTAGTCTGTATTCGCAAAAAGAAAAGGAGTACTTGTGGCACCTTAGAGACTAACCAATTTGAGCATAAGCTACAGCTGTAGCTCACGAAAGCTTTAACCAATTTATTTGAGCATAAGCTTTCGTGAGCTACAGCTGTAGCTTATGCTCAAATAAATTGGTTAGTCTCTAAGGTGCCACAAGTACTCTTTCTTTTTATCTTGTTTAGGTAGAGATGGAGAGGGGTAGAATGTCAACTTCCCAACCTTAGGGGATAGGAGCGGCTACATGGAGTCCCCACATAGTGAGCAGAGAAGTCTGAATTTCTGAGTATGTACCTAAGGTTCAGTTTTGAACCTGAGATGATCACACAAATTTTGAGTTGGCAGCTTCCCACTAAAATATCTATAGATAGATCTATCTATCAGAAGGCATGTGAAAAAGAGATACATATTTTTTAAATCTCAAATTTGAGCCATCTCATGATTTTTGGTGCTGGTGTTGTAAATATTGCAGAAGCAATAGGTGATGGCCCATGTTTTCGTTCCCACTTTCTAGGTCACTACTAGATTTTCTGCTGTACATACCACATGCTAGCTGCTTGATTTAGGGTAAGAAGGAGATACATTAGACTATGTCTACAGAGCAATTAAGACTTTTTTTTAAATTCTCACTGCTCTCCTTATGTACTCTCTCTCCACCCTTACCCTCTCCATTTGTGCACGACAACGGTTATGAAGCTGAAAGTGTTGGTTCAGCTCCAGGCAGCAATTTTAGGGTCAATTACTTCTTCACCAGACGCTGAAATCAGTTTTTCAGGCATCATATTAGCTGTAAATGTTTCAGAGGACAGTGGATTTTTATTTCCTATTTTCAGTGTGGACCCTCTACTCACAACCCACATAAGAATCTTTTGTTGTTAGAAATATCTATTTAGTTTCTATTGCTGGAGTCTGATTCCAATTTGCAGTCTTCATGATATGTGCAAGTGCACTACTTGTTGCATTGCCACTGAGCCTATTTGGTGGTAAGAACTGCAACTCATACATCATGCCACAAATCCTAAATAAAGGAGTAAGTGTTCAAAGTGTTGTGCAAAATTTCAGCCATTTATTTCACACTTACATGCATATAAGCCTTGCAGCTAAAAACATTTATGATTCATCTTGGATCCATCTTAACCCATGGGTAGGAGTAAGAAAGATTTGAAACGAATCATATACCACTGAAATGCAAGAATGTCAATCTAGCACAGAGTTAATACAGTACACAGACACAGTATTAACTATCAGACTCAATTTGGTCAGCTGTCCAATGAAGAAATCAAACTGCACTGCACATCTTTCAGTAATATTATATTGAAAAATACATAGTAACTACAAGGCCCTGATCCTGAAACTTGTTTCACATGGGGACTAGGGTCCAGTTGCAGGATCTGGCCATTACATATTCCTATATTTTGAGAGAAAGGGAAGATAATGGAAGTCTTCATTATCGTTGATGATTTTAGATTTTTATTGTCTGAGGTGCCAAAGAAAGGAAAGTTTCACTACAGAAGATGTTTATATTTTACTGTCATAGCTAAATTGTAAAGACAACTTCAGAATATTAAAATAAATGGAAGAGCTTTATGCAAACAAGCTTTCCTTGCCAAATATTAACCTTTTCTGTATGTTGTGAATCTTTAGCAAATGTAAATTTTAAATAAAGTGCTAAGCAATGTCAGAATAGGATGCTAATGCCTTGAAAAGAAATGAAACCAGGAACATAAGAACAGCCGTACTGGGTCAGACCAAAGGTCCATCTAGCCCAGTACGCTGTCTTACAACAGTGGCCAATGCTAGGTGCCCCAGAGGGAATGCACAGAACAAGTAATCAAGTGATCCATCCTGTCACCCATTTCCAGCTTCTGGCAAATATAGGCTAGGGACACCATCCCTGCCCATCCTGACTAATGGAGGATTGGTCCATGAATGGGTCAATCCTCCATGAACTTATCTAGTTCTTTTTTGAACCCTCTTATAGTCTTGGCCTTCACTACATCTTCTGGCAAGGAGTTCCACAAGTTAACTGTGCATCATGTGAAAAAATTCTTCCTTTTGTTTATTTAAAGCCTGCTGCCTATTAATTTCATTTGGTGACCCCTAGTTCTCATATTATGAGAAGGAGTAAATAAGGAAGTGTTATTTACTTTCTCCACACCAGTCATGATTTTATAGACCTCAATCATATCCCCCCTTAGTTGTCTCTTTTCCAAGCTGAAAAGTCCCAGTCTTATTAATCTTTCCTCATATGGAAGCCATTCCATACCCCTAATCATTTTTGTTGCCCTTTTCTGTACCTTTTCCAATATATCTTTTTTGAGATGGGTGTCCACATCTGCACACAGTATTCAAGATGAGGGCGTACCATGGATTTATAGAGGGGCAATATATTTTCTGTCTTATCTATCCCTTTCTTATAGGAATGTAAATAGCTATTTAAAAAAAGTAACTGTAATCGATTAAAATTTTATCGGTTACATGGCTAAACATTTATCTGGGGAACTAGGGGTGCGGGAGGTGTGTTGTGGCACCCCACCTTTTATGGGGCTGCTGGAGGCCCCTCTTGACTGCTGCTCTGGCTGGCAGCGGAGTTTAATCATTAACTGAAACCAATAAGACTGATGCTTATCAGCTAACCTTTTACATCCCTACTCTTAATGATTCCCAACATTCTGTTCACTTTGACTGCTGCTGCACATTGAGTGGACGTTTACATAGAATGATCCACAATGACTCCAAGATCTTTCTTGAGTGGTAACAGCTAATTTAGACACCATCATTGTATATGTATAGTTGGGATTATGTTTTCCAATGTGCATTACTTTGAATTTCATCTGCCATTTTGTTGCCTAGTCACCCAGTTTTGAGCAATCCTTTTGTAGCTCTTTGCAGTCTGCCTGGGACTTAACTATCTTGAGCAATTTTCTATCATCTGCAAATTTTGCCACCTTACTGTTTACCCCTTTTTCCAGATCATTTATGAATATGTTGAACAGGACTGGTTCCAGTGCAGACCCCTGGGGGACACCACTGTTTACCTCTCTCCATTCTGAGAGCAGATCATTTATTCCTACCCTTTGTTTCCTAGCTTTTAACCAGTTACCAATTCATGAGAGAACCTTCCTTCTTATCCCATGACAGCTTACTTTGCTTAAGAACCTTTGGTGAGGCTTGTCAAAAGCTTTCCGAAAAATCTAAGTACACTATATCCACTGGATCCTCCTTGTCCATGTGCTTGATGACCCCCCTTGAAGAATTCTAGTAGATTGGTGAGGCATGATTTCCCTTTAGAAAAACCATGTTGATTCTTCCCCAACAAATTATGTTAATTTATGTGTCTGAGACTTTTGTTCTTTACTATCGTTTCAACCAGTTTGCCCAGTACTGAAGTCAGGATTACCAGCCTGTAATTGCTGGGATCACCTCTGGAGCCCTTTTTAAAAATTGGTACCCCATTAGCTATCCTCCAATCATTTGGTAATGAAGCTGATTTAAAATGATAGGTTACAGACTACAGTTAGTAGTTCTACAATTTCACATTTGAGTTCCTTCAGAACTCTTGGGTGAATACCCTCTGGTCCTGGTGACTTATTACTGTTTAAGTTATCAGTTTGTTCCAAAACCTCCTCTAATGACACCTCAATCTGGGACGGTTCCTCAGATCTGACACCTAAAAAGAATGGCTCAGGTTTGGGAATTTCCCTCTAATCCTCAGCCATGAAGATCAATGCAACAAATTCATTCAGTTTCTCCGCAATGGCCATGAGTGCTCCTTTGGCACCTCAATCGTCCAGTGGCCCCACTGGTTGCTTAGCAGGCTTCCAGCTTCTGATGTACTTTAAAAAAATTGGCTATTACTTCCTGAGTCTTTAGCTAGCTGTTCTTCACATTCTTTTTTTGGACGTCCTAATCATATTTTTTAGGCTTCATTTGCCAGAGTTTATGCTCCTTTCTATTTTCTTCACTAGGATTTAACTTCCACTTTTTAAAGGATGCCCTTTTGCCTCTGCTTCTTTTACTTTGTTGGTTCTCTTACTATGTTTTTTAATTTGTTATGGAGTGTTCTGGATATTCAAAATGTGACACAGCAGACTTTACATAGTGTAATGCCTAGTTTACCTCTCTCAAATTATACCTCAGTGCTCCAAGAGAGGTCTTCACAGCTTGATTCATACATTATATAGCATAAGTGGAGGTACTCACCCAATTACATTGTCCTTCAATAAAACAAATGCAAATCCCAAAATTTCCTCTATCTGCAGCTAAAAATTTCAAACCCAAATGTACTGTTTTAGTCTACAGCCACACTATCTCAGCCTGAAGGTCATCAGATCTCACAAGCTAAGCAGGATTGCTTCTGGATGATATCTGTCAGACCCTCCCCAAAATACCCCAGGTGGTAGTGTATTTAAGATCCAGTAGGACCTTACCACTGAGTCAGCACTCAAACAATACTCCAGCATGATGTTAGGGGGCACTGTGCAAACAAAGGGCTCATCTTTCTGACAAAATGTAAACCAATGCTCCAGTTGTCATTAAACTCTGCAAGAGCAGAGTTATTAGACTCAGTGCCCAGGCCAAATGTCATCATAGGTCATTATATTCTGCCTGCATAAGTTTCCCCTACAGTTTCAATATTTTTCCTCTGTTCTTGTCTTAAGCTGCTGCATAGTGTTCCAGTGCATTCTGAAACTACTGCTGCATTCCTTTCCAGAGATGGCAGCATTTCAGTAGATGAAGTGATTCCTGCGTACAAAGTACTCTGAAGTATTTTTTTAATGGAAGAAATATACTGTATAAAATGTAAGATAATAAAAAGTTTAAAAACAGAGCTGCCATCAGGCTTTAGCACACCAAACTAGCTTTTAGTCAGTCTTAATAACCTGGGGCTTCTGAAGGTGTGCATAAATGGTCAGAAGCAAACTCTTCCTAGGCTATTAGTAAGATAAAGGCTGTCGCAAATGACAGAGGTAGTGTTGATTTTCCTTAGATTTAAAATGCAGTCTGTTTTCTTCTCTAATATAGATGTCATGATAATTTGCGAATTCTCAATATACCCATTCTTCAAATAGGTACTGCCACAAGTAAACAAAACAAGAAATCCCCCCTCCACTTAATGCACCACCCATCTCTATACTCTCTTTAGAGAATCAGTTTAGAAGCATCAATCTAAAAATGTCAGTTCTGTGTGCAGCATTTCCATTCCAAGTAGAAGAACACCGCATGTCATATTGAAAGATTCCTTTCTAAGGTCATTCCATGTTCCAGTAAGTTTGTTATGAAGCTCTGGAATGGCAGATAAGGTTATGTTAGATAACAAAGTGCCTTCATAAGCTTGTTCTAGGCAGCAGTGTGCAGCCAATGTTTGAACAAGGGACTCCTACAAAATTTTCCCTCTTAGAGTCTGCAATAAATCGCATGCTGGAGGATATGTTGTAGCAGCAAGGATTGGGAAAAATCAATTAATCCGTTTTCCTATGTTCCTCTTATAATTACAACCAAGGAAAAATAAGACCATTTGGCAAACAACCTCATATTAAGTGCACTTGCTGGAAGTGGTCATACTTCATTCCTGAAAAAAAAAAAAATGGAATGCACAGTATTTATAGAATAGTGCAGTGCTCAGCTTGTGTGATCTGACATAGGAATGCCAGGTGGAAGTCCTGGAGGAAAAAGGAGAATAGTCCATAGAAAAATGTTCTTAAAAATGTGTGATATTTGCATTCTCATGAAATCCAAAAGGAAAAAAAAAGATTCTACAGAAGTACTTTTGAAAAAATGTTATTGCAAAATGTTTTGGTTTTGTATCTTAAAGAATCTCAATGCTGGAGTGGGCATCATTTTCAGATCAAAAGCAGCAATACCTCAGCTAAAGTATCCATACAATAGTAGAGAGGGACTATACATGAAGAGGAGTGAATCACACATTGGAAGTATATGGTATTTGTATTACTATGAAAGACCCATGTATCTGGTCAGAAGGATGAGCAAGTGTTAGATTTTTCATGTAACAGAAATGGAAGCTGACCCACAATCAACTTAAAAAAAAGGCTAGGGCTTTCCTTTAAAAAAAAACAAAAAACAAAAACAGACTATTACCACTTCCATTAGGAGAGTAGCCCCAACTCTACAGAGATACATAGTGGCACCTAGGGATTCTTCTTTTCCCATTATGCTGCCAGAGGCAAAAGCCTGCAGCCAGACACAAATGCCAATGTCAGGTGTTAAAATAGGCCTTACAAATCAAATAACTGCGGAAAACCATTTTAAACCACACTTGAAGTCCCAAAATGATTATTTTGGGTTCTATAATCTGTCAGAAAAAGTTAGAAAAATGGCTTCCCAATGCTGAACTGTTGACAAAATGCCAAGTTAAGTGCTCAAGTTATTGTATTGAGTCCTACGATATCTTTCACAACCCACATGCATTTCAAAATGCTTCTGAAAGTCATAAATTGCCCCTAAGAACTCATTCCTGAGGCAGTGGAAGTTAAGATTTTTAGAATCATGTTGTTAATTCTATTTATCCATTCATATTCCTATTTATGTATCTTATTTTCATGCTAGGACATATCCAATATTTATAATTAGAATTTAATATTGAGTATAAACATTTTGTAAGAAAAAAGAGCAGATAAATGTGCAATTTTTAGACAATTTAAAATGGTGTTCTTATAGCGCGCTGTAGCCCTGGGTCCGAGTCACGTGTACAACGCAGGCTCTTTTTATAGCAGTCAAAAAGAATGCATGTAGTAACATCAGCCTCATGCAACCAGGCAATGAGTTGTTTGTATAATGCTGCTAAAACCTCCAGCAAGCTCCCGTCACTGATAAAACCCACCTTGAATCTGCTGATTCAGTGTTTAACTTTGTACTCTGAGGATCTCTGCTTGTCATCAGTGCGCTACAACCCTGCGCCTGTGGCTATTTAAGGCTCGCCCTGTGTCTGGAAACAACTTTCAGCAGATTCCCAGCCCTCCCCTTTAGACGCATCTGAACGACCCGCGCCTCCTTTTAACCACAATGAAATGAAACCACCGAGCTATTAGTGGCTGGGCAAGTCTCATCTCAGCAACACGCTCGGACAATCAGCGAGTCCATTAGCTTAGGCAACGTGCCCAGTAATGCCCGTAGGACACTCACAGGAACCCTACAAGATCGCACACCCTCTCCTCCAGCCACCCTATGATAACAATAGCTGGAGATGTAAACAGCCACCTACAATCCCCTACGTTATATCCATTAAAGCCTTCCATGTTTCTTTCAATTAGGGTACATTATATAAACGGGGGAGCGGCACTCCCCAGCGCCGAGGGATTTCAAAGACGACTCTTACATTACAGCAGTAGACAGTTGTACATGACTGGCAGCATACAGAACGCTACAGCCTAATCTGCAAAGAGTCAGAGCCTTCAAAATAAGAGATCACAAGCTTCCAGAGCAGGATCTTGGGAGCAGTGAAGTCAATGACCAACCAAACTACCATTGGCTTTTACTGGAGCAAACTTGCGCTTGGAACCCGCTCCCGCGGAAGCCTCTGGGAGCTCCCCCATCTGGTGGGCTTGAGTGGGAGCAGGATCGGGCCCCTCTCACCTTTCCGCTTCGGAAGCGGAGAAGGGAGTCAAAGAGGAGAGGAAGGATCGCGCTCCGCGCCCGTCGCTGCCCGCAGCAGCTGATAACATTGGAGAGAAGCAGAAAGCAAGCGCGCTTGCAGCTCAACTCCTACCGATAGCGAAGAGACAAGCTCCACAGCAACTCGAAACTACCTATTAGCGGGGGAGCGAGAGAAAAGCCTGGGTTTGCACAGAAGGAAGAAAATCAAAGCAATGAAATCAGCCGGCTGCTGAAAGATGCAGGTTACCCGCTTCGAGTCCAGCTTAGAGGATCGCCCAGCTCCTGCAGCCCCGTGCCCGACGGAAGACGCACTTCACAGAGCTTGGGAGACCCGCGCTGCTGCACGTGAGCCCGCTGCCACCGCAGTCTAGTGTGAGATTTTATACCCGCTCCGAGCAGCTGTTTTAACCTATAGCTCCGCAGACACAGGGCAACGCACGGGCAGATATGTCCATGGGCAGGGATGAAGTCCGCGCCGGGCATCCCCCCGGCTGAACAGACTAGGGAAGGCAGGCAGGGAAGCAGGAGCAGCCGATGTCCACCAGCCTTTCCCACTGACCTCAAGCCAAGGACAGCACAGAGGTTCCTTCTGCGCATCGTTATCCGGCGCTGGCCGGGGCATGCAAATACAACTGGGGCTCAGCAGGGCAAGGAGCAGGCGGGGGGGGGGGGGGGAAACTGAGGCACCTCACCTGAGCCCTCCGAGGGAACAGGTCCTCCTGCAGCTCCGGAGGATGCTCCCCTTCGTCCCTTTCTCCGGGACAAGGGGCACAGGGCAGGGGAGTCCCAGCTGCGGCTCGGCACCCAGGAAGAGGCGCGCGCGCTCTCCCGCCGTCCCCGGCTGCTTTGACGCGCTCTGCACCCAAGGCAGCGGAAGAGAGCCGGGCGGCGGCACCAACTTCCCACCTGCAGCGCTCGCCGGGCTGGGAGTCAGCCCCGCCCGAGCCCGTCACGCCGGCCCCGCCCCGCGCGCCCACCGCGCCTCCCGATTGGTGCGCCCTGCGCTCCCCGCCCTCCCTGCCTGCTGGGCGCAGCTCGGGCTGCCGCCGCGCTCTGCAGCAGAGGTGTTGGGATGTGGGCGAGCGCGGGCTTCGGGGAATTGCTGCTTGCATGACTCAGGGCTCTTCTCAGGCAGAGAAAGAGGAATGAATTTGCAAACATGGCTGGGACGGGATGGGGAGAGGGTTTGGACAGAGGGTGTGATCTCATTTACACTGGTGTAATCCTGAAGCGCTATTCTGCATTTACACCCAGCCCATGCTAGCCCATTGGGGACCCTAAGCAGGAATATTTTGGAGAACCCTCGCTTGCACACAACACATCCTAATAATGAATAGGGGGGTCCTCTGGAGCTGCTTGGGACCCTAAGCAATTGCACACAGCCTGCTTAAGAAGCCCAATGCCAGCTCTCCCCCTGTGAAATCAGAATCTAGTTCCAGGCGCAGGCTGCTCAGAACTTTACAGCTCTGAGGATACTTGGACTAATTGTATCATGTCAAGAGAATGAAGGGGACACTTCCTCCCACCTCTCTCATTTCTTGGTGACAATGTTCTGAAGTACAGAGTGGCCAGGTCTGTTTTTATTTGATGGGCTAGACAGGCCCTTCTAGAAAAATCATATTAGAGGACTGGCAGCTGTATAAACTTCCCCTCCCACACCTTTCCAGAAATTATAAGAGGTATGCATGGAAATCCAGTGACAGATTTCCAGGCACCATTTTTCCTCTCTACAAGGAGTAGAAAGCAGAAAGGGAAAACAATACAGGAGCTATCTTCCTCAGCTAAGCATGTTAGGGACCAGTCTCAGCAGTAATGGTAGAAATGATCTGATCTTGGCCTCTGCAGCATAACACAAAATAGTTTAATACAATTAGTAATGTTGCAGAGCAAGAATAATGATTTGTGCAGTAAAGAAGGATCCAGTAATTGACCCAGGGAAGTCACCTTTCAACTATTAATAGGTAGGACTACTGCTATGTAACATGGGCTTTGTACTTAGGTGGGATTTTCAAGCCCTACATTTTCCCCACTATCTCCCCCCTTCCCTCAGCAGTCCTGCTAAAGCCCTTCTTTTGTCCAAGTTATGGGCAATCCTAGTTGCACAAAAGCACATAGAGGTTAGGAGGAGAATAGAATGGAAGAGGTCAGGGAAAGAAAAGAGGACACGACACAGCTGTAGCCATGCAGCCCTTGAGTCTGAGGGCAGCTTATGGTCTGCAAATATTTGTTAAAAAAGCCCAGCCAAACAAACCAAAAAAAGCCTTACTATATTCTGCAGCAATCACCCAGAACACAGTCATTCTAATGTTCTGGATCAGTAATAATGTAGGTCCTTTTTATAAGAGTAGGTCAGTAAGATCCAAATTGTGCCCCACTCTACAGAGGTGCATGAGGTAGGGGAATAGTCACAAGTCACTTCCTCTGTGCTGGGCACAATCAGAATCGCTGCATTCAGGAAACACAAGGATGGTGCAATGCCTGTGTCCATTGTGGTACTAGCCTCTTAAAGGGGTAGAGGCAATGCTTTCTGCCTTCCCTCATGGAGCACAAGGCGGTAGAGGGGGGTACCCACTGCAGCCTTTCAGAGTTTGTACCAGCAGCTGCACTCTAGCTCCTGGAGACATTAGGTCTGTCTCAGGCATGCCTACAAAAGCTCCTACTGCAGCTTTGGCTTTCAATTCCTCTATAACTGAGGCTGTTTAAAATTGTATGTAACCCTAAGTTCAGAGGATTCATACCCTGGAGATCATTGCATAAGGGGAGGGTAGCTAGCCAGGTACCAGTGGCAAAGATTTAGGAACCATTGCTTTATAAGGCAAGACTGTTGTTTCATGATAAGCTAAGAAAGATGTTCTTAGGCTGACTCAGCCAGGTTATCTTGATATCAAATGTAGTTGTGTCAAGAAAGGCTGCTGGTTGTCTGCATTCCCCGCCCCCAGGCAGCTACATATAATTAATTTTGTGAAACTTCCCAGTTTGGAGTCTGACATAATGGATTAAGAAGAGCCAGAGAGAAAGAATTTAGTAAATAGCTGGGTAATAGCAATGCCTTCATTCTTTCTGCTGCTTGGCAGAATTTACATGGAAACTAATGTTACAATTCTACACTGGGATGCACAAACATGGACCCTTGTGTGTCTGTAGGGTCCTAATAAAAATCAATAGGACTCTGCAGAAGGTCTCACCAGCAGGACTGGGACCTAAGAGAATAGGCCAGTTTAAATTCTCAGACTGAGGTCAGACATAGGTTCTCAGTTACTGTGGTGATGAGCCAAGTATAAATACCTAGTTGAGATTAACGTGCATGATTTTAAAGTTAGTTTGCAGTTCCTTTCTGACTACCAGACAACTTGCTGGTTGGCAGCTTTGGTGTCCCATTTGGCTGAATAGGATTTTTCCTTTCCTCAGCTGCTTCATAGTAGAGAGAAACCAGAATAAGCATAGGGAGTCTTCAAGTTCTATGACCCACACCAGCTGTATTGAGAGAGATGAGGGAGCCTACAACAGATTAGAGAACTAGGCCCAGGTCTTCAGCTGGCATAAATCAGCCTAGCCCCATTAGCTGTGCAGATTTACACCAGCTTCAGTGGAGAGGACTTGTAGGTACATCAGAGTAGCAGGAATAGTTTAGGCCTGTGGTAAAGAAAGTAGCCAGGGGCCTTTAACTGGGAAGATCTGAAAGAATCAAGAGAACAGTTGTACGGAGGAGACTAGAAGCAGGAAGACGGCCATCAGGGAAAGCAGTTGTTATGTAAGTACTACTAGAAGAAGTTGGCTTTAGGGAACTGTAGGGAAATAGTTTGATTTAAAAAATTGGAAAAAAAGGCTGACTCATGCTGGTGGGAAAAAGGCCCCTGCCAATCACAGTTGTGGAGGCATTAAAGGCCCTAATAGTGAGGAGTTCTAAAAATATTCATTCTAATGGTCAGAATGCCTGCTAAGAGAAATCTGACTTTGTGCTTTTAGTTTTGTCAAGCCATTGTACTCCTCAGGACGTGACTGTATTTAAGGGGAGGTTTAAAAAAAAAAGTTCACCAGTAACAGTGTGGCACCCACCTCTTAGGAGCACCCATTCTGGTCAGGTGGGCCTGCAGTCTTCAAATAGTCCTGGCCCTGATATTGGGCCATACTCTCAGACCTTCCTCCCTGGAGGCAATGGTTCTGCCCTCTTGATCTACTCTGGCCCCAGCTGGGCCATTAAGTAGTTCAGTTCCCCTTCTGGGGGCTTAATCACTGTTCAATTGTAGGCCAATTCTCAAGTGGCCTATGGGGGACCCAAGCCCACCCACTACTGCAAGTCCCTGCCCAGGGACCCTAAGAATGATAGCTACACACCACCATGTTCCTTTAACAAAACTGCCTTCAGTTCCCTTGGCCACTTCCCCAATGCGTTACCCTTACCTCAAGGCTCATTTAAATTCAGGCCCAGCAGCCAGCCAGGAGTTCTCTCACTCCCTCAGTCCCTGCCCGTACTGAGCTGTCCATGGTGCTGCAGTTCCAATTGGCCAGTCAAGAGCACCATTTGTACTCTTCTAGCTCTAGCAAGGAACTGACTGTTTCTTGCGCTGCAGCTCCTTTTATATGGCCCTTCTGGGCCCTCATTGGCTGCTCCCTGCAGCTACCGTAGGTTGCTTGGAGGACTCCTGTACTGCTGCTTTCCTGGGACAGGTGTGGCAGGACACTGAGGCCTCCAGTAAAGGGCCTCTGAGCCTAGTCCACCCCATCATATCACCCTATTACAGCATTTCAGACAAATCTTTCCAACTAATGGTCCAGTTGGTAGATATTTAATACATATTTACATAATAGATTGTAATTGATCTGAAACCATTTTAATATGTATTGTGTTTAATATGAACACATTATAAAGCAAAATGTCTGTTTCTAAAATGAAAAATTTCACAAAAAGACTACACTAAAGTATCATCAATATGATCTACACTAACTTAGCAAGTAATATTGGATATGAAGTAAAGAGCTTATGACAGGAAGGGCATTCATGTTGCTTGTGATTTAAACTCCCAAAAGCTATGCAGAATGTTATATCTAAGCACAATGCGGTGCACAAAGGGAGGTATTTACAACATAACTCTACAAGGCCATTTATACTAGAGAAGGGTGTTAAAAATTGCAGCCAGGCATCACTTATTCCTGCAGTGATTTGGTGTGTCCACAGTGAGCCATTTTGGTTTGGGTAAATAAATCCACTGAAATGTCTGTTCATGGCACTTCAGCCAACTATGGCTACATTAGTATATTAAAACACTTATCCCATGGTTCTCTGCACAGTTCCCCAGAACTTGGATGAATACATATTATAATAAATTCAAAAGGTACATTATATATTGTTCCTTTTGACTCTAGCAGGTAGCTGATATATGGGGTCGTGTGGGTTTCCATTAGGAGCAGAAATTGATGATAGCCAAGTATAAGGCAATTCTGTTTATAAAGAAGATACACAAAGCTCTGTTTCCCTTAACATAATAGGATCAAGTGACAAGAGAGTTTGCTTGCTCCCAGTTCCAAGCTTTTTTCCCCCAGCCAGAACTATGCTGAAAAAGCTCTGTTGGCTTTTACTCAGGGCCACGCTTCCAGTGCTTCCCTTGCTGTCTCCTGGGTGTTTCAGCCATCCTACGGGTTTCTGACTCAGATCCACCCAAATCAATCCCCAGCTCTCAGTAGGAGCATTTAACTGTTCCCTCAGCTGGCCTGAATGAGCAGCATTTATCACATCCACAGCCTCAACAAGATCTAACTAACCATCAAAGACATGCTTGCTGGGAACCACCCAACCTCCATCATATAATTACACACAAAAAACTCCGTAGAAAAACATCCAGAGTATGTCTACACAGCTGCTGGCAGGGTGCTTCCCCACAAAGGTAGACAGACATGCACTAGCTCTACTCAAGCTAGTATGCTAAAATGTGGTTGTAGCAGCATGGGTAGCAGTATGAGCTAACCACCTAAGTATTGTCAGCAATCACAGCTTGCAGCAAATCCAGTTTCCAGGCAGCCCAATGACTACAGCTGCCTAGTAGCAGGCTGCTTGATTGGCAGGAAGAGTCAGCAGACCACTTCTTAAGCCCAGCAGTCTGGGGGTTGCTCAAAGTATTTGCCCAGGATTGTGACAGCTTCTGTGCGTGCTTGTTCCCAGTCCTGCCCCTGCTTTGAACATAGCCTTGCCTGTGCCATGCCTTGCTCTAGGTAACCCAACTCTGAACCTGGGCTCTATTCCTGGCTACTGACTTCTGCTCTTAGCACTAGGCATAACTGCCCATATCCTGACACTTTGAGCAGCCCTAAAACAATCAACCATAAAGGAACTAGAGCTGATCTGGTGACCAGAGATCCTTACAAAGGCCCAATATCTCTGTGATGGAGGAAGTGGGAGCCCTATAGATCTTGTGAGGCTAGGTTGCCACCCTCCAGCTGCAGAATGCAGTCCTGCAAGCTTTAGTTGCATGACCTTCAGCTCTGACTGCTGTTCCCCATGAGCCCAAGATTCCCCTGTCTGACAAGTTTGGTGATTGTGACAAATTTCATGGGTTCCTAAATGAAGTCAGCTCTCATTTTTGCTATGTCTGCAATCCCAAATGGGATAAGTTACTGGGGAGACCCTGATTTGGCATTTCTGCACCTGAAAAAATCATGCCTGATTCTGGGACAATTTGAGGACTTTGTTCAAGCAATGGTGGTGATCTTTAATGACCCAAGTTACTAGTATATGGCCAAAGCCACACTTCAGGTGTTGTGTCAGGGACAATGGCCAGTTGCTAAATATGCAGTGGAGTTCTGATGTTTGGTAGTAGACACTGAATGGAACAAGGCTGCCCAGGGTTATTTTCGACTTGGCCTAAATGATTATAGTAATGATGAACTGGCAGGGTGGAATCACTGACCAGCCTGGATGCCTTAGCCGATTTAGGAATCAAGATCAACAACTGCCTGACCAAACACTGCCAAGAAAAAAAATTGGTCCTCCCGACTTCCACTAGCCCTGCCAGTTCCATCTCCACCCCTCCCCAGCAGTCCACACCAAAACTTGTCCACTAGTATCCTGCTTATGGCCAATCAGCATCCAACAATCTCCAACTTCAACTCTGGCTCTGGCACTCTGCGATACCCAATACCACTCTAGAAGCGCTGGTGGACTAGGATGCCTCAGGCAGTTTAATGGATCTGGAGTTCACCTGAGCGCACAAGACTCTCCTCCAACGTAAGGACCCCACCCTGAGTTAGTGGATTCTATAGAAGAGTCACTCGTCTCATTGGGACCAATCACCCACCAGAGGGGTCCCTTAGAGATAACTACCCTTTGAGGCCACTGAGGCCTTCCAATTTGGGCTAATTCATGCACCAAATTCAGCGCTTTGCCTTAGCATTGGCTAGCTCATTGCCCACAACACATGCATCTACTGGCGATCAGCCATCACATGCTTTGACTCCTGTCTTGCCGACAATCCTGTTTCCTGAGTGCCAGCTGGGGACAAGCTATAAAAGGTTGCTGATTAGGTACTCCAAAGAATTTAGAGAAGTGAAGAGGATCCAAAGGCAACCCCAGCAACTCCCACAAACCTCCCCAAGAGCCTTAGGGATTTCTGTTAAATATCAACACTATGCTGATGTGTTTGCCAAAAGAAAGCTGATACCCTACTGCAGCTATGACTGCCCTATCAACCTCCAGCTGGAAGCAGAGGTTCCCTTCAGGTGTATTTACTCCCTTTCAGAATTTCAGGCCCTCCAGAGCTAACCCACAGAAAGGGTTCATTCCCCCCTCTATGTCCCCAGTGGGGGCCCTGGTCACCTTCATGGTGAAGAAAGGTGGATCCCTCTGGCCTTCTGACTACTACTGAACTCTGAACAAGATTACAGTCTGAAACAGTTACCTACCTCTTACCACATATTAATGAGCTGTTTGAAAGACTCCGCTCTGACAAGATCTTCACAAAGTTTGACCTCCATGGAGCTTATAACTGGGCGAGGATTCAGGAAGGAGACAAATGGAAGACTGCCTTCCATACCCTATATGCCCACTTTGAGTTTTTGGTTTTACCGTTTGGGCAGTCCAATATCCCAGCAATCTTCCAGCATTTTATAAATGACATCTTCAGAACATGCTGAACCAATGTGTCATCATTTACCTGAATGATGTCCTAATTTTCTCTGAAAGACTAGCCCTCCACAATCATCATGTATGCTCTGATGTGGAGAGAGTTCAACAAAACCACCTCTACCATCCGCCATCATGCTCAAAGTGTCCAACTTTGTCACTAGAATGGGACGTTGCACTCCATATGATTTTATGAAAATATGCTAATGAGTGTGAATATAATGTAATTGGAATATGCTTCATGCAAAAGGTATCTTGTAACATATCATTACAAAGCTTATAATCTACTGAGTGTAGTCATCCAATTTTTATAAATGTGCCATTCTCATATCTGAAACTAGAAATATGAACTATAACTTTGAGGTCCTATTGTAATTATGCAAAGTGTGGGCCATTAATGGTGGTTTGGAATCTTGATGGCTACCATCAACTAGGACAATTGGTTGTAAATGGCTCTTTTTACTTGCAAGCCTTCCTGTGAGTCAGGCCAGGAAGAATGAAGGCTTGGCATCTCACAGGACATGTGACCATGTCACCTGGTACTGGTGTATCTTAAACCTAGGGGTTTTCCATTTAGGAGGAGGAGTGGGGACCCAGAGAGACAAAAGATTCCCGCCTTGTGCCAAAGCTATATAAGAGGGTGGAACAGAACAAAGGAGGCTGCAGTCATGAGAAATCCCCTAGCTACCACCTGAGCTGGAACGAGGACTATACCGGGGAAAGGATTGGGCCCAGACTAGGAAGGCGTCCAGTCTGTGAAAGAAGCTTATTGGAACATCTCTGAGGGTGAGATTTCATCTGTATTCAGTTTCCTACTGTATTAGACTTAGACTTGCATGTTTTTGCTTTATTTTGCTTGGTAACTTACTTTGTTCTGTCTGTTATTACTTGGAACCACTTAAATCCTACTTGTTAAACTTAATAAGATCACTTTTGTTTATTAATTAACCCAGACTAAGCAATTAATACCCAGGGGAGCAAACAGATGTGCATATCTCTCTATCAGTGTTATAGAGGGTGGACAAGTTATGAGTTTACCCTGTATAAGCTTTATACAGAGTAAAACAGATTTGGGGTTTGGATCCCATTGGGAGCTGGGTGTCTGGGTGCTAGAGACAGGAACACTTCTTAAGCTGTTTTCAGTTAAGTCTGCAGCTTTTGGGGGGGACATGGTTCAGACCTGGGTCTGTGTTTGCAGAGGCTAGCGTGTCTGGCTCAACAAGCCAGGGTACTGTCCCAAGCTGGCAGGGAAAACAGGCTCAGAGGTAGTCTCAGCACATCAGGTGGAGGAGAAAGGGGCCACCACCCGGGGGTGGTGGCTTGGGTAGGGAAGCCCAGCCAACTCCACTGGGCCTTGACCCAGGGCCCTGACAGTGGCAGAGTGCTCTGCCACTAGGTCATAGAATATCAGGGTTGGAAGGGACCTCAGGAGGTCATCTAGTCCAACCCCCTGCTCAAAGCAGGACCTATCCCCAAGCTCAGGACTCCCACCAAAACACACTGACCTCACTTCCTCATTTCCGCATGTGGACATAAAGGGCCTGATTCTTGACACTGGTGTAAATCTGGAATGACTGCAATGAAATCAATGTGGTTACAACTGTACAAAACCAGTATAAATAAGACGAGAATCTGGTCGAAGTGTTTTGCCAGCATTAGAAGTCCTTAGAAATGGTGTGGGCCACAACAGTACTGTCTGACTGGCCTCATATATCCAAACTTTTATGGACCCTTAATGTTACTGGAACTGCTCTAATGGATTTTTGCTTTAATTGAATCTCAATGTTTCATTTACAAACAAGTTTGTTTTGAACAAAAGAGGGATATCACATTTACTGCACAAGAGTTTTCAATAAAGAAAGTCCTTTCTGTATTCTCAAGGTTACAATCTCCACTAGGATAATAGTTGGTGATACTCATACCTGGTATTATCTGCCCCTTAATGCATAACATGGAGACCTGCCACTGCAGCACAAATCCTCTTTTCCTTACCCTGCAAATCTGTTCCTGAAAAATTTGAATACCTTAGATTAAAAAGCCATAGAAAAAAACTCTAAATCCTCTATTTTAAGCTAGGGAGCCTTGCAGTATGTTTGGTAAATTTTAAGCAATAGTTTGTTAGAATGTTCCAACCATCAGAGATTGCTTCTGAATCAAGGGCCAGGATTATTTTAGATCAGACTTATCCAGAGCTATTATTCTTTTTTATAATGTCAAATGTGCTTGATGCTTTCCAAAAACTGTAAAACAGGGTCCCTGCCTCAAGAATTTACAATCCAAGGGTTGATCCTGTGCCCACTTAAGTCAATGTGGGTTTTGCCATTGATTGCCCTGCTTGCACTGGATTACAAAGCTTGATAGCATTTTTCTTGTAAAACCCAAATAAGAATAAGCTATAAGGGAAGACCAACACTGATTGTGTTAATCCATTACCTGGCCTGTTATGACAAAGTGGAGAGATTTCATCCCTCCCATATTCACCTCTGAAACAGAGTAGTTACTTTTATTCAAAAGTGTGTTTTTCAGATTTGCAGAAAGCACAAACACTCCCTACAAAACATATATAAAATTTGTGCAAAATTCGTTTCAGTCTTGACAAGGAAACTGACTGGATAATCTGATAGGTCTGTTGTAGATTACATACTCACAATATATGCTGCTTTATGTTCTAAAATCGTATGCTATGTTTTCACCCAATGGAATGGAGTTTTCCCCAGTGTGGTTCTTTCACTGTAACACAACGTTTTTTTTTTTTTTTTTTTTACCATGAGGCTATACATTTCCATGAGAAACTCACTCTTCTAAAATGTATAATTTCAGATTAGAGAAATGTACTGGAAGTGCTTTAAATATGCTACAAAACTGGGGCCTCATTTTGTGATATGCTGAGGTCTCTGCTTCCAGAGCTTGCCCCCTAGAGACAGTAGTAAAAACTACACTTACAGCTGATTTCACAGTGGACCCTCCCTTATCCACATCACTAGTTTACACACTAAACAGCAGTCTCTCCCCATTTCTCAAAGATGAACAGCAGAATATTATACTGAAGTCTCATGTTACTAAGACTTATTGACTAGCAAACTATACAGTTCATTATTAGTATATCATTAAATGTATTAAGCTATGTTACACTTGTTTAAATACACGGACAGAGTAAATTGAGTTTAGAGTTGTCAATACCTGATTTTTCAGTTTGCTGACTGTTCCAAAGAAAAAAATTGGTTCAGGTCAAACTGAAGGTCAGAAAATGTTTCAGGTTGAATGAAGTGTTTTGTTTTGGATAGGTAGAATAAAAGCAAAGGAAATGAAGAGCTAGATTCACAAAATAGAGGAGCAGTGAGTGGAACTCTGGTATCCCACCCCCTCCCCTGGGGCGTTTCCTAAACACTGGGCTACAGCGGCTCTCTCTGGCCCAATAACTATTCAAAACAGAACAGCTTCAGTAGGAGAGAATGAGAACACTCGACCCCAGAACACCCAAAGCCTGGGAATTAGAGCACTCAGCGGGGAATAGGGGGGGACTTGTGTTCAAATCCCTGCCATAGATCTGAGTCTCCCATATCCCAGGAAGTGCCCTAGTCTCTGGGCTAAAGATTTAGAATCTTTGAATCTAGAATGTGTGAATGCAGCCCAGAAGAAAACCCACCCAATGTGAAAACGGGACATTTCATTAATTGCAAAATGGGTCATTTTGACATCTCGACATCTCCAAAGATTTTTCTTTTTAACCAAAGCAATTTACCAGAACTGACATACTCATGAAATGATTCAGTCAACCCAAATTTGTATTTTTCACTGGAAAAAGTGCCATTCCAAAATTTCCCCCCAGCTCTAATTGAGTTATGCATCACCATTACACTGTGTGTATATTGATTTACTTGCTAACCTGTAAGATTGAGTAATTCACAATGGGTCTCCCAATCAATAGGGAAATTATAGATGGTCTACTGTACGTTTGTTTTTAATAAAGAGATTTATATGTGAAGTGTGAGATGAGTAGAATTCTCCTCAATACAAAAATATGCACTGTTAATGGTATGCAGCCATATTTTTGATTAAACAAATTAAGGTATTTACAAGTGAAATGGCACTACCACAGATTAAGCATTCTCCCTTGTAATGGATCAGCAGTCCAAACCAAAGCTGTTGTCCAAACCAGACACACCAGATATGTATCCTTAATACAATTAAATTACAAATCCAGGGAGTCTTTGTTGTATTATACTGTGGTGCTGGAGTGTTGGTGGCTGTCAGCAAGCAAGTTGTTGACCTATGAGCAATCACAGTCCTCGCTGGAGTGCACTGGCAGGGGTGCTGGAACAATTTGTATAGTGGGGGGTGCTGAGAGCCATTGAACCAAACTGTAAACCCTGTATATAAAATGGAAACCACTTCAAGCCAGGGGGTGCGGCGGCACCACTCACCCCCCTAGTTCCAGCACCTAGGTGTACTGGGCATGTTAGCCATCTATTAATCAGGCTAAATGAGGGAGAAATTCAATGCCCCTTAGTTTAGTGACAGCTGAAGCAATAAAAGCCACTTCCCAAGACACAGACTATCATGTTCAGACCTGAGTAGAAGATGAGCCATGTGGCCCAAGGATTTTGCTTGGGGACCGATTTCAAATTCAGGGACTCTTGCACTGATTTGGTTGCAGCTGTGTCCAAGTGTGTTTGAAAAGAAACAAGAAGTTAGCAGGCAGCGAGAGAAGCTGCAGGAGTGTAACCCCAAGAGGTAGTTGAGAGAGCACCTTTAGGGCACAGGACTGCTGGAAAGGCCTTCCTAAAAATTGAGAGCATGGAAGCTGCCTCCAGTTTGTTCCTACTATGTTCAGGGAAACAGGACTTTAGGGACATTCTGTGTAATGAAAAAGGATTGCACTAAAGAAATACCTAAGTGTTATAAATGTCTCCTCCTAATAGAAACAAACCCAGCAAAGGCTTGAATATTGGCTAGCTGCTCAGCCAAGGGGAAATATCAAACTGCAATATCATATAATCCACAATAATCCTCATAGCATAACTCTTAAACTATGTTTCCATAAATCCCAAAAAGAGTAAGAGCCTCGCAGCCCCCATCAAACCACCACTCATCCCCTCCACCACAAAAGGCTAAGAGGACATATTAACTTTATAGCCTTACTCCGAGTTTCTGTTGGCATCTCATTTTGTTTCACAAAGATATGGAACCATGCCTTCCTTTATGGGCAAATAATTCTTCTTCTCATGTCCTTGCCGCAAAGTAAATGTTTTTCCAGAACTGTGTGCAAGCTATGGTTCTTTCTGTTTCTTCAGTGTGGTCCTCCATTGTACCGGTGTCCCCAAAGAGTTGGCAAACAAGCAGGTGCTCTATATATTCTTGTAATTAGAGTAGCCCCATTTGCTCATATAGTCTTTGATCTGCCAGTTTATGTGCACAGGTGGTTCAGGCGTTGCCACATTGACCATCTGTATCAGCCCTCCAGGAAGGTCCTCCTGAGGCTCTAGCTCTTTTCAGTGCCTCTGACTGCACATATAGTCTTTCATTCCATCACCTCAATTGTGCCTTACCAGCTGCTGGAGTCAAAGGCAAAACACTTTTGCAATTTAAGGCATTTGATTACTCCTGTGTGACCAATTAATAGATGTCTTGGATCTTCCATCTGCTGTGATCTTTTCCTTTGGCTTCCTACCTTCCTCCTGATATCAGGTGGTGCAATGCCAGCCAGTAAGTACTGGCTTTCCTTTGGTGTTGGCTTTAGGCTTCCAGTTATTCTGTGACAACTGTTGTTTAGAACAGGGTCTAATTTCTTATCATGGCCAGATTGTGAACCACCGCTATCACCTTGTGCTACTCCAGAGCAGAGTATGGCTGTCCAGTGTGAGAACAAAGTAAATGGATTGGCTTCCCACTTTGAGGTGACCAGCTTTGAGGATGTTGTTATGGGTGGTAACTTTCCCTTTCGTCTTCTCTACGTGTGCTTTGAAGAAAAAGGTCTGGTCAAATGTCACCCCAGGTAGATAGGGTTCAGATGATTAGCCCATGGGATTCCACCCCTGGTGATGTTTAATTTCCACTTGGCATCTTGATGGCGTAGGTGAAAGACCATCACCTGTGTCTTGGTCAGGTTGTCATATTCTTGCCCTGACCCCAAGGGCAACCATATTCTGCTGGTTCTTGTTGTAATAAGTCGAGAGGTTGCTCAGTGAACATTTCAGTCTATTCTTGACAGTGGCAAGGTCCTTCTCCTGTGAAGTGATGCATAGATTGGCGTATATAAAGCTCCTTGTATTGCTCTGTATGGGCTGGTCATTGGTATATATGTTGAAGAGGATTGAGCTAACACACTGTCCTGTGGGAGGCCATTTAGTTATTGTCTCCAATAGAACTGTGCAAGAAACAGAGCCATGTAAGTGTCTGTTCTCCAAAAGAGAAAGCTGCACTGGGTGGTAGTTGTGCATCATATTGTAGATTTTGGCAAGCAAATTTTGTGGTTGACTGTATTGTATGCTGCTGATAGATCTATGAACACAGCACCTGTTCATTCCTCACTTGAATCCATCTTCAATATGTTGGGTGATATTTACTATTTGGGCAGTACAGTACTTTCCTGGTCTAAATCTGGCTTGTTCTAGCATTAGATGCTGTTAGATATGAGCTGAGAGGTGACTGAGAATGTGTGCATACCATGCATTGGACAAGAGAGGGTTAACCCCACACTATGGGTGAATGAAGTCCTGCCCCTCAGACCATGCTGGTCATGCACCAACTGCTGCCTCAGTATAAGAGGGAGCAGCCCAGCTCATTCTAGGCTGACCGCTGGAGGGGAAAGACCTTTGGTGGAGGCGCCAGCTGAAGAGAGCCACAGATCCTGAGAGTAGGACTGCAGGTCTGTGGCCAATGGAGTCCCAGGGAATCATTTGCGCTGAGGAGTCCAGAGACCCTGATGCCCCATGGAAGCATGGTAGGAAGTGACCTAGGGAGGGTGAGCGAATGGTATCTCCCACCCATGTAAGGTCAGCATGTTTCCATGGGATTCCTAGCTGACCCACTGGCAGACCATTCCTCCACTGTTAGGGCCCTGGGTCGGGGCCCAGTGGAGTCAGGTAGGCCCAGGCCCCCCTACCCAGGCTGCTGCCCCACTGGTGGCTACCCCCTGGTCCTGGCAACTAGGCTGTTACATTGACTCTGGCCACTAGGCCGTACTGCCCTGTGTCGGTGGGCTGTTATATTGACTCTGGCCGCTAGGACGTGCTACCCTGAATGCAAGGCCCATTGTAATTGACTCTGGCCATTAGGCTGCACTGCCCTGACCCCAAGGGCCACCATATTGTCTCTGGCCTCTGGGCTGTGCCGCTTTCAGCCTAAAGACTTCCAGGAAGACTGTAACCATGGTGGTCTCACAACCCTGCCATGCCCCAAAGAAGGATGGGGTGTGCATACCACATAGAAGTGAAATTGGCCTGAAGGATAGCATAGAAGTGATATTGGCCTGAAGTTCTTTGGGTCAGAGGCATCCTTCCCTGGATTCAATAGAGCTATCACATGGGCTTGTCACCATAATTTAGGTATTCTAAGGGTTGATGAGCAATTGTTAAAAAGGTACAATACCCATAAGTTGGTTGCAGTACCAGATTGCTTAATCTGCTCCATGCATATATGTTGAGTTCAGGTGCTTTGCTGTTCTTCAAGTGACTTATTCTGGCATTGAGTTCATCTATTGTGTATGGTGCACTGAAACAATTTTCTTCCAGATCAGTTTGCTGTCTAATTAATATTTTAGGCTTTTTGTTCAGAGCTTTCACACTGAGCAGAAGCTGGTCTGTCACCGGATTGTCTATGATGTTGCTCTACTTTCTTTGAATCATTATTCAATTTGTGACTGGTCAGTCATGCTTTCCTACTAGTGTGGGTCATGTATTCCTTCCATTTCTGTTGCCTTTCTTCTTGAAGCTTGTTAAGGCTGTCCCTGCCACAATAGTGCCTTCCCAAAAGGGGTCTCTTTGGAACATTTGTTGGTATTTTTTATATTCGGCTGCTAGCACGGGAGTGAAGCCGACTATGTGCTCAGTTCTACATCCTCGAGGTATATACCTCTTGGAGGTGTTGTGCAGTACGATTCACAAATAGATTGTAATTCTCTGAGGCTGGATCAATGCGAGTCATTTTTTGTCAAGGTGTTCAGAGAAGCCGCTCCAATTTGCTTTCTTGAAATTGATGTGTTTATGCATTGATGTCAGATTTGGAGTTATGGCTGCTGTGGCACTGATTGCAATTGGTCTGGGTTGTATTTGCAGGATGGGTTCCAACATCTTTTTTTTCACATAACTTCTATGTTGCTATCAACAAAGGCAAGGTCTGGATTATATCTTCCTTTCCATCGGGAGCTATTAAAGGACCCGGAGAGGTTTGAATCATGGATCCGATTTAGGTGGTATACTTCGGTCCACATCTTGACCAAGTCACGATTCTCATTGTTTTCGCTATAACCCCATGTGACGCTGTGGCTATTGAAGTCACCAGTGATCATGTGTGCTTTGTTGTGACCTAAATTTCCTGGACTCTAAGGCAAATCGCTCCCCTGGGAGCGTATAAATGGATGTTATGTAGATATTGTCCACATTGACGGTCAAGACCGATACTCTTTTGCTCCATCATACATGTTGTGTTGACGATGAGCTCTGGTTTCACAAAGATAGCGCTGCCGTTTTCTCATGCTTCATTTTTATGGAAAATCTCATCCCAGGAATCCATGGCCCATTGTTGGACAAATAACGAAGCAACCTCTACTTTGTGTTAATAACTCTTTCAGTTGCTTCAATAGCTCCAGCCTGATGAATTTCTTAAGATTAGGCTGGTCTGATTTCTCTGAATGCATTAGGCTTATACACCTGTCATTTCAATGCAGACAGTATTTTGTGCCATTGTCTCCCATTTCCTTGTGCTCTTCAAAGCATGCAGTCATAACAGCTTTTTTAAATGGAAAAATATTAGTCAGCTATCCCTTAGATTGTTCTCCAGATAAGTTTTTCATGGCTGAATGGTCTGTGGCATGAAAAGGAACATTTGCTGACACACAAATCTCAGTTGACGTCAGCAGTTCAGTCTCTTCATATTCCTGTTGAACTGAGAACATGTAGTAATGTGTAATCTTACATGGACCACTGATTTTTCTGTTGCCAGCTGCTCATCTTTAAATGTGATGCCATTTGTGTCCAGAGGTATCCAGATGTTTGTCACAGCTTGATTTCCTGGAGCAGTCTACAGGAATGCTGCAATGGAGGGAAAATGTGTCATCCTCAATGACACGACAAATACCTTCAGGATATTATGCTATCACAGAAGCAATGCTTCATTATAAGCTCATCTTTTCAACTTTTTACAAAATGTTACCCTTTGAGTTGAAGTTTCTCATGCAGCCCAAAGACTATATTAATTTTGCATGTTTAAATGACCATTTTTGATTTCTGACCATATAAAAATTATATTAAGGTATTTTTGCATGTACATTTTTATGTGAAGAGCAAAACTTTATTTTTTAAGTTTCTAATGCTTAATTACACACCAGTGAAGTAATGGAAGATTTCCATGAACTTAGGAGAGAACAGAGGTGGGCCCTTAGTCCTTAGTGAGAACAAAGGCCTTATGACTAAAGCTACATTTTAGTCACGGGTATTTTTAAAGTCATGACAGGTCATGGGCCTGTGACCTGTCCATGACTTTTAATAAAAATATCAGTGAATAAAACTTGTTGGGGGGGGGAGGGGAAGGCTGTCCAGGGGCCCCCGTGGGTGCTGGAGGAGGGTGGCTCGGCAGCTGGGGGTGGGGGACACGGGTGGAAGCGCATGGCCTGGGACCCCCGCTGGTGATGGGGTGGGGGGTTGGCGGGGCCAGCAGGCTCCCTCCCTGGCTCTGCACCTTCCCATCCAGCACCGGCAGAGTTTGGGTGTGGGAGGGGGCAGGAGGGTGGGGCATGGGATGGGATGAGATGGGCTTTGGGCAGCACTTACCTGGGGGTCTCCCTGGAAACAGCGATGTCCCCCTCGCTCAGCTGCTAGGCAGAGGCGTGGCCAGGCAGCTTTGCACACTGCCTCCGCCCAGAGCGCTGGCTTCGCAGCTCCCATTGGCCAGGAACCGTGGCCAATGGGAGCTGCAGGGGTGGTGCCTGCAGATGTAGGCAGTGTGCAGAGCTGCTTGGCCACGCCTCCACCTAGCAGCTGAGCGAGGGGGACATTGCCACTTTCAGTGAGCCTCCGAGGTAAGCGCCACCCAGAGCTTGTCTCACCCCATCTCGTGCCCCAACCCCTTGCCCCCTCCCACACCCAAACTTTACTGCTGCTGCGGAATTCGTGACTTCCATGACCACCATGACAAACCTGCAGCCTAAAGAAATTTGGTTTAGAAAGAATGACTTCATAAGTGTTTGAATATTGCATACTGTTCATTCTTGATCCATGAGTTTCCACTTCCTTTTTCAGCATAGGTCACGTTGTGGACCTCTGTTATTTCTACAACAGCAAATGTTGTGCTTCTGTTTCAGCACTGGTGCACCAGCTGTGTTGCTAGAAATGAAGCAGGAAGTCAGGTGCTTTGAGCACCAGGTCCAGAAGACTTTGACAGAGCAGAGCTAAAGGACATATATCTCAACCCTGTACTATTGAAGTCACGGGAAGATTTGCCATTGAGTACAGGGTAAGCAGAATCAGTGTGCTGAAAATGCTTAAGTCCAGTGTACGTGACTATATGTGACAGGTTCTAAATCTGCTAACATAGACAAGCCCATAATGATATACCCTCATGTACATGCATTTATCTGGAGAGCCATATACAGAAATAAATTAAGCTGTTTTTAGTTTACTATGAGATCCCGTGTACTTAAGAATGTATCTTACCTACATGCTTACTGCAGCTTCTTTTTCTCCTTAAAAGCAAACCAAGAAATACCTTAATATTCTTTTTCTTCCCATTGTATCTAAAAGTCAAGAAATTCAAAGGTAAGTGTTCCATAGCAGCCATAACTTGACCACATTGTAAATGCAGTATCTATGCAATTATTCTTATTATTAGCATTAAAGCAATTTATGTTATTGTATGTGTTTTTACAGTTTTATAGTTCATGAATCTAGATTCACTGCAAAAGATACATTGTGAATGTTGAAAATTATTAATTTGGAGACCATATATAACATAAAATAAAACATATCGGAGGTGCAAAAGGTAGCCATTGGTCTAGTAGCTGATCTAACTGAGCATTTATACTGTGTTCTTTATATCTGATCACCCTACAGATTCCAGCCTCCAAAAGGGAACGATAAAACCTCCTGACAGCTAGAGGAGATTCACTTAGAAGTGAACATGTGCATGTAGAAGAATGGACTCACTACTGGCAGCCACCCCATTGCGGTTAGGCATGGTATAGCTCTCTTCATCTAATGCCCCCCACAGATAACTGCTCCAGCCCTTCTCTGGTCATCCTCTTCTCATAACTCCGCCCTCCAGCCAGGTTACTTATAGTTTCCCCCCAATCTCTGGTGCCCCTTCCTGATTTAACAGAAAGTTCCACCAACAATATAATCCAGTGTCCTCACATCAGGTCTTTAGTCCACAACTCAGGGCCCCATGATCCATACACCTTCTTGATTCCGGGCTTTCAAGAGTCCATATCTCCTTATGTCAAGGGACTTTCCACAACCTTCCTCAGTGCATGATAGGGGAACCCAGGCCCTCAGTGTCTTTTGGGTTCCAGCCCAGGGATTCTATAATGAGCAGCCAAGGACTGTCCATTCAGGCCCATCCTCTACTACCTTCTTGGGCTTATCCTGCCTCAGCCTGTCAGCAGGCCTTTCCCACAGCCTTTTCTTGGGAGCATTGTGTATCTGCATTCTTCTCAGGCTCCACAGCCTCTCAAGATTCACCCTTCTTCAGGCCCAAGGCTCACAAGGGTCCTCCAACAATTCCAGTGGCAGATATAAACTTATACCAACTTCTGCCCTCCTCAGGCTTGACCTCTTCCCCTTCTCCATTCCTCAGTTGAACATCTTCCAAGACTCTCTCCCTTTAGGTCCAGATTCTGCCCTTTTATCAGAGCTCCCCACTGGAACTTGCTCCATGTCTCTGCTGACCCTTACCAGAGCATCTTTTTAGGCAAGACTTCCAAGGCCCACATACTTTCTTGTCCCTCCACTCTGAAGCTTTTCCTTTCTAGTAACCACCTAGCTTCTCCCTAGCTGGGACTCATTCTAAACTAGTCCTGGTCCATTCTCCAGGTGGGTACACTAATTGAGTTCCTTAGTTCCCCTTAATCTTTCAGTGCCAATGTGGAGTTTACGTCCTATCACAGTATTATTAAAAAGAGAATGGGCAAGACTAATTTTCTTGGCATCAATGATAGAAGAAATGTGATAATTCTTTAGTATGGAAATATGTCTGAGTCCACACACATTTTTTTCAATTTTAATTTAAAAGAAAAATAACACAAATGATTGAAACAGGATCCTAAGTAGGTCTTTCACTTATTGTAAAAGGAGAAAGGTTATTAATGTTCATTAGGTCCTTGTCTGAGATACAAACAACTTCAAATCAGCTTGAGTAGTAAGTAGACCCCACAAATAAAAAGGTAGGTCATCATCGAATAATATTGATTATGTTCAAATATTACACTTTTAGCATATTTGGCTACTGTTTTGGCAGCAGTTTTCAAACTTTTTGAGCTGAGCCTCCCCTTTGAGTTACAATTTTTGGTTGTAGTCAGGCTGGGTGGTGCACTGAGGTGAGTAAGAGAGTGGAGGTGGCAAGTATCCCTGAGTCCTGCTGTATGTCACCAGTCTGAGCCACCTGGTATTGCTGGCCCAAACGTTCCTCCATGCTCCCCTCCTCCCCCACAAGAGGGCATGCCCCAGTTTGAAAACCTCTGGGCTACTGCCATAAAGTTTTTACCAGCTGCAGACACTAAAAGTAAATATACTCAATGCTGGAAGGAATGAATTGGATAGATGTAACAGGGTGGCATCCAGCTCTAATGAGTGCCCCTTCTGGTCAGGTGTGTCTGCAGTCTTTAAATAGTCTTAGCCCTGGTATCAGGCTTCCTTATGGGAGGCAGTGGTTTCACCCTCTTGGTCTATTCTGGCTTTGTCATGGCCACTAAGTAGTTCAATTCCCCTTCTGGGGTTTATCACTGTCCAATTGTAGGCCAGTTCCCCCAGTGACCTATGGGAGGGATCCACTACTCCAGGTCCCAGTCCAGAGACCCTAAAAATAGCAGCCACATGCCACCATGTCCCTTTAACTACACTGCTTTTAGTTCACAGGGCCACTTCCCCCTGGCCCCATCCTTTGCTAAAGCTTCACCTGTACGTCAGGGCTCCTCTAACTTCAGGCCCAGCAGCCAGCTAGGAAAGACTCCTCATTTTCCCAGTGCATGCCATCACTGAGCTGTCCATGGTGCTGCAGTTCCTACTGGCCAGTCATGAGTATCACCTGCACTCCTCTTACTCCAGCAAGGAACTGACTGTCTCTGGCTCTGCAGCTTCTTTTATATGGCCCTCCTGGGCCCTGATTGGCTGCCTCCCTGCTGCCACTATAGGCTGCTTGGAGAACTCCCTCTGCTGCTCCTTTTCTGGGACAGGTGTGGCAAGAGACTGAGGCCCCCAGCAAGGGGCCTCTGGGCCTAATCACTCCATCACAGATATTCATTCAGTTCTTCTTCAACACAGAGATCATCTTTATTAATCTTTTGAGTAGCTAGAAAAGCATTCCATAACTGAAGTAGTAAAATAAATAGATTTTAAAAAATCTTACCAATATGAGGTTTAACCACAAGTGGTAGAGAATCTTTAACCAAAAGATATAAACTCAGTGAATTAATTAGCCATTTTTTGAAATTTTGGCCCACAGAGAGCAGATATCAAGTGAGAAGGTGCCATTTGTTACTCATTTCTTTTATAACTTGAATATGCATGTAAAGACTGAGTGTAAAATTAACTAAGTTATAGTTAAAGAAAAATTGAGTGTAAGGCCCTCATCTAGAAGGACCATACATCCCGTTTCAGCTGGGACGGTCCCTTTTTTAAGCCCTGTCCCTGCCATCCTGACTTTTTTGGCAAAAGTGGACATTTGTACCATTTGCTCTTGCCAACTGATCAGGGGGGGTGTGCAGGAATGTGCAAGGGGGCGAGCGGCGATGCAGCCCCGCAAAGCAGGGAGACAGGGCTCCGGCAGGGGGCAGGCAGGGCTTGAGTGAGCAGCGATGCCAGCCCCAGCCTCACACTGGGGGAAGACAGGGCTCAATTGAGCAGCGACATCAGCCCCAGCCTTTGGGAAATACGGTCACCCTGTCTAGTATGGGGAGGAAGGCTTGGGCGAACAGCTCGGGCCAGCCCCGCAGGAGCAGAGAGGGCTGGGGCCAGCCCCGCATGATGTCCTGTTTTCCCTTTGGGAAATATGGTCACTGTACCCTCATCCTGCCATTTATTCTTTGTGGGCAAACCTCTGCACATACATGGAACACAACATCATTGGGGTAGCAGTCCATTGAAGCACAAAGAATTGCAGGATCGGGGCTGAACTTGTTAAGAGAGGAATCATGTCTGCTCATACTCATGAAATTGAAGCTAGACAAATACAGCAAGAAATAAGGTGCACATTTTTAACAGTGAGAGTAATTAACCGTTGGAATAATTTACCAAGGTGGATTGCCCATCCCTGGCAATTTTTAAATCAAGATTGGATGTTTTTCTAAAATATGTCCTCTAGTTCAAACAGGAATTAATTCAGGGAAGTTCTATGGCTTGTGTTATGCAGGAGGTCAGACTACATATTCACAATGGTTACTTCTGGCTTCGCAATCTATGAGTGGGCTCATTACAGACATTTTCTTTAAACATTCAATTAAATTCTCCATATATTTTCACATACATATTGTGTATATGAAAACCATGACATATGTGTGCAACTTAGTATCTTTTATTTAGTATCTTAGTATTTTTATCCCTGTATACTTTCTCTTGGGACATTGTGTATATTGCCTATATATCTATCTATGTAGCAATTGTTACGGCTTGTTTTGCCAATTTGTTTTTTCACACATTCAGTTAACCTATGTGTTAAAAATCTTTCTGAGGTGCTCTCAACCAACCCTTAAACTTTTTCACACTGTGTACCACATCCTTGGCTGGTGTAAATTGGCATTGGCTAGAGCTGGCTCCATGCAGGAAATGAGACATCTTCAAGGTGTCTTCAACACTTTCTGCAGGAAGGTTGATTGTGCATTGTACAAGTTTCTGTTCCATTACTCAGTCTGTATGTGTGCCAGTTCAGAGGACATACTGCACTTCCAGAACTAACAGAGTGCTTAGAATTGTCACTTACATTTTGAACTGTTTCATATTATTGGTGATTGAACAGAACCCAAGCACACAATTTGCACATTTTTTTTCTTATTTATTATAATATTTTGAATGTGCTTTAAGATCTTCAGATGAAATTGCACAGTGCCTTAGGCCCTAATTCAGGAAAGCCTCCTCTTCAAGAAAGTACACTTAAGCACATGCTTTAAGTGCTTTCCTGTACATGGATGGACTTAGACACACGTTCATATGCTTTCTCACATTAGGGCCTTAATAGCTTACTTTCATTCCTATAGTAAAACTAATAATTTTTGGTCACCATATTTGACAGTTCCAATTACATGTATAATAGGACAGAAACAAAATGGCTAACGGATCCTGATTGCCAAACAGCATTCTTTTGAAAGGCAAGTGTTGGGAGACAATTCAGTCAACATGATGGAAACGGTAAACACCCTTTCTTCTCTTGCCATGATTCCTCTTCTAGTACTGTCAAGAAGAGTTCATGACACTATGGATTATTCTTACCATAAAATGAAAAAAAAATTCTAAAACAAATACAGAAACTTCAGTTCATTCCTGTACATATGAGAGACCTAGAGAAATTGCACTGTTTTTGTCCAATATCCTTTAAAAAATTTAGTCCCCAAACTACAATCAAATTATTATAAGATTTTTTTTTGTCAGGAAGTTACAAGAATTTTACAGTAGAAGCACCAGTAGAAGACCAACCTACAAAGATTACTTTCACGATAAAATTTGTTTCCTGAAAGATGAAAACACTTTTGACTGTACTCTGAAATGAAAAAAAACTATAAATGTCATCTGCACAACCTTTCATACCTAATGCATCTAGGACCAGTGAAGGCACAATTCAAAATAAAAGATTTCATAGACTAAGCCAAACATTCTCAACTTCAGAATTTTACACTTAAGGTACAAGATTTGTTCACATAATCCTGCAGACATGTCTATGGTAAATGTTCTTGAAAGAAAACACAAACTATCAATTTTTATCTGCCTCTCAATTTAAAATCATATTCTTCCTCGCCTAGAAAGCATTTTCATTCCAGAATGAATATCTTGGGACTGGAAGTGTTATCCTTATTGTCTTGTTTATAAAATTTCAAGCCATCTACTATAACTCCTAAAATAGACTTCAAACTTTGGTTCATATTGTGAGTTGCTGAGGCAGTTGATATAAAATGTTAATGATTAAATTCAGACTTAATGTAGGTGGGTACAATTACAATGACCTCAATGGCGTTTAACCCGTTTACACTAAATCTAAATATGGGCCTATTAAATAGTTTTTCTTTCAGAGAATTATAAAGGAACTCCGGTGTTTGAGACTGGAATCCTTACTATTATCTTCTGTAAAGAGGCCCAGTTTAATTTGTGTTTTAAAATTAGATCTCAGGATTTCTCTATCATTTGCAGTATTAGGGCATCAGAGATATGCACACGAGTCTGCTACTTTGGAGTCAACACTTTTGGCTCTTTGCTGAAATAAGTTACCCAGCAAACATCATAACCACTCTAATTTCTACAACTTTGAGCATTTTTCATCTGAGTTGCTTGTTGATAATCTTTGGTTTTTGTTTTGTTGCAAGAGACAAAATTAGAGAAAATAGCAATTCCTTGATAAGCTGAACAAAATCACATTGCAATAACAAATGGGAAGAAGTAGAAACACATCAATTGTGCATTTTGGTTAATAAGGCTTTAGTAGGAGGAAATAGTTGGTATTTGACTATATTAGAACATAAATTTTATCAGACCTTAGATTATTTTCTTTGTGATAACTGAATGGATTTCACACTTTCAGTGAAAACAGTTTTCAAAGGGAAAAAAATCACATTACTTATGCAAACTCTTGAGCTAAGCTAAGGACTTTTGAAACAGTCTTCACAACCTTTCACTTTAGTAAAGACCTCTACAATTGATTTTATATTGTTATTGAAGAATAAGAAATGTTTCCTTTGAAGTCACTTATCAAACAATAAGCCATTAGCTTGTTTTCTTTGTGGAGGGGAAGAGGCCAAATAAATTATCTTTATTGTAGGTCAAATGTCAGAAGTACTCAGAGGTTTGGATACAATTGTTAAATGGTTCAGTGGATCTATAGTGCTGTACTTTCCATTGCTGATGGTTTTTGAAATCTTGCCTCATCAGAGTGCATTTATACAACTCAATTACTTATGCATTTATACAATTAATCTTTTTTTTTCTACACAGGAAAAGTTCTGCACTATTACATCAGAGGCAGAATCAGACTTTTTTTTTAATGCTCTTTAATGGGATCCCCCACTTCCCAAGAGATACAAAAAGAATATTTCAGTATGAAATCAGACCAGCCACAATATTTTTGGAATATCAGACTACTAAAGTAATATCTGTTGTACCTAATCAAAAAATAACATCACTTGAGGAAACTAGGAGTTCTTCCCCAGCTCTGACCACATTAAGACCAGAAAGATATTAACAAATTGGAGAGAGTTCAGAGAAGATTAACTAGATAGTGAGGAAGATGTACAGATTGACTGATCATGAAATAAAGTATGGTATTGCTAGAAACGTGTTCTCCCTGGGTTTGGTTGTTACATTGTATCCCACTCTTTCAGTCGTGCAAACCTGAGTATCCTCCAACACAGAGTGGCCTGCTTACCAATTCTTTTTTCTCTACTAGGTTAACATTTCAGAAGTGATGGCAAAGTTGCTGCCACTTCATTGTCAAGTGGGCCTTGGTGGTAAGCCAATATAACCAATGGTCCGTGCTATATTTCCATCATAAGAGATCAAAATAGGATGTATTGAACTAAATGCTAACTTTAGTGGAAAGGGGACTTCTACTGAGTACACAAGAAGAGAAG